>NC_063188.1:9383085-9701650 GCF_023159225.1 Perognathus longimembris pacificus | reverse complement strand
TTAAGGAGCAAGGTTCTCTTTATTACTGCTTCAATCTCATTGCTCATTATAGATCTTATGTTTATATTGTCTTGGGTAAATAGGTCATTCTTAGAAATTTGTCCATTTTTGGCCAAAAGACATATGAAAAAGTGCTCTACATCACTGGCCATAAAAGAAATGCAAATCAAAACAACACTGAGATTCCATCTCACCCCAGTAAGAATGTCATATATCAAGAAAACTAACAATAACAATTGTTGGAGGGGATGTGGCCAAAAGGGAACCCTACTTCATTGTTGGTGGGAATGTAAACTGGTTCAGCCACTCTGGCAAGCAGTATGGAGATTCCTCAGAAGGCTAAATTTAGAACTCCCCTATGACCCAGCAGCCCCACTTTTGGGTATCTATCCAAAAGACCACAAACAAAATCACAGCAAAGCCACCAGCACAACAATGTTCATCGCAGAGCAATTTGTCATAGCTAGAATCTGGAACCAACCCAGATGCCCCTCAGTAGACGAATGGATCAGGAAAATGTGGTATATATACACAATGGAATTTTATGCCTCTATCAGAAAGAATGACATTGCCCCATTTGTAAGGAAATGGAAGGACTTGGAAAAAATTATGCTAAGTGAAGTGAGCCAGACCCAAAGAAACATGGACTCTATGGTCTCCCTTATTGGGAATAATTAGTACAGGTTTAGGCAACTCATAGCAGAGCATCACAAGAGCACAACACCTATACCCTTATGAACACATAAGATGATGCTAAGTGAAATGAACTCCATGTTATGGAAACAATTTTTGTATCACAGTTGTAACTACTTTCAACGTACCATGTGTACCTGTAGCTTCTATTATTGATGATGTTCTTGTATCACCTTCCTGTGGTTGTACCTACACTATCTCTGTAATCTTATCTGAGTATATTGGAAACCGTGTATACTGGTATTAGAACTAGGAAATTGAAAGCGAATACCAAATTCGAGAGACACAGGGTAAAAAAAAGACAAACAACTACAAAAGCAATACTTGCAAAACTGTTTGGTGTAAGTGAACTGAACACTTCATGGGGGGAAAGGGAAAAGGGGAGGGGTGAGGGGGGTATGAGGGACGAGGTAACAAACAGTACAAGAAATGTATCCAGTGCCTAATGTATGAAACTGTAACCTCTCTGTACATAAGTTTGATAATAAAAATTTGAAAAAGAAAAAAAAGAAATTTGTCCATTTTTTTCTAGACTTTGTTTATTTGATCATGAGTCTTAAATATTCCCAATGATCTGGCTTTCATTAATATTTGTTATGATATATTGTTTTCATCTCTAGTTTTCGTAAATTGAGGTTTTCCTTTCTTTTGGTTGGCTTGGCTAAGGGTTTTTCAATCTTATTTATGTTTCCAAATAAACACATTTGCACATATCCTTTTCAATAACCAATTACAAAAACAAATACATTTGGTTCATAGATTCTTAGTGTTGTGCTTTTTAGCCTCCATTTAATTAATTTCTGCCCTAATATTTTTGTTTCTGCCCGTCTACTGCTTTTGAGTTTGGTTAGTTCTTGTTTATTAAGATTGAGGCGCATCATTAGGAAATTTGTTTGAGATCTCTGTGTTTTTTTTTTTTAAAAAAAAAAACATAGCCACTTATAGCTATATTCTTTTATCTTAGCATAGTTTTTGCTGTATTCTTACAGTACCTCTAAGTTATGTTTTCGTTTTCTTGTAGGATTTTAATTTATTCCTCCTAATTCAGTAATCCATTGATTATTCAAAAGTGTATTGTTGGGGCTGGGAATATGGCCTAATGGTAGAGTGCTTGCCTCACATACATGAAACCCTGGGTTCATTTCCTCAGCACCACAGATACAGAAAAAGCTGAAGTGGTGCTGTGGCTCAAGAGGTAGACTGCTAGCTTTGAGCAAAGAAGCCACGGACAGTGCTCAGGCCCTGAGTTCAAGCCCCAGGACTGGCAAAAAAAAGTATATTGTTCATTGTTTGAATAATTTGGAGTTTGTTTTGTTCCCATGATTTTTTAATTCTATTTTGTTGTGTTTTGATGAAAATATAGGTTATTTCAACTTTCTTATATTTATTAAGACTTGCTTTATGTCCTGAAATATTTTAGAGGCAGTTTAGTGAATTGATGAAAAGGGTGTGTATTCTGTAGCTCTTGGTTGGAATATTCTGTATGTCTATTAAGCCCATTTGATCTATAGTGCTATTAATTCTGAAGTTGCTTTGTTGATATATTACTCAAAGTGGAGTAGTAATTCAACCATTATGTTGTCTTGAGGTCTGTCTGTAGTTTTATGTGTAGTTTTGTTTGTTTTATGAAATTGGGTACACTGACATTTGGTGCCTATATGTTTACATGTATGATTGCAAGTAAGGTGCATTTCCTACAGGCAACAAATGGTTGGGTATTGATTTTTAAAAAAATTTTTTATTATCAAACTGATGTACAGAGAGGTTACAGTTTCATATGTTAGGCATTGGATACATTTCCTGTACTGTTTGTTACCTTGTCCCTCATACCCCCCTCCCTCCTCCCCCTTTCCCTTTCCCCCCATGAGGTGTTCAGTTCACTTACACCAAACAGTTTTGCAAGTATTGCTTTTGTAGTTGTTTGTCTTTTTTTACCCTGTGTCTCTCAATTTTGGTATTCCCTTTCAATTTCCTACTTCCAATACCAGTATACACGGTTTCCAATATACTGAGATAAGATTACAGAGATAGTGTAGGTACAACCACAGGAAGGGGATACAAGAACATCATCAATAGTAGAAGCTACAGATACACATGGGACATTGAAAGTAGTTACAACTGTGATATAACAATTGTCTCCATAACATGGAGTTCATTTCACTTAGCATCATCTTATGTGTTCATAAGGGTATAGCTATTGGGCCTTGTGATGCTCTGCTATGAGTTGCCTAATCCTGTACTAATTATTCCCAATAAGGGAGACCATAGAGTCCATGTTACTTTGGGTCTGGCTCACTTCACTTAGTATAATTTTTTCCAAGTCCTTCCATTTCCTTACAAATGGGACAATGTCATTCTTTCTGATAGAGGCATAAAATTCCACTGTGTATATGTACTACATTTTCCTGATCCATTCGTCTACTGAGGGGCATCTGGGTTGGTTCCAGATTCTCACTATGACAAATTGTGCTGCGATGAACATTGTTGTGCTGGTGGCATTACTGTGATTTTGTTTGTGGTCTTTTGGATGGATACCCAAAAGTGGGGCTGCTGGGTCATAGGGGAGTTCTATATTTAGCCTTCTGAGGAATCTCCATACTGCTTGCCAGAGTGGCTGAACCAGTTTACATTCCCACCAACAATGAGGTAGGGTTCCCTTTTGGCCACATCCCCTCCAACAATTGTTATTGTTAGTTTTCTTGATATATGACATTCTTACTGGGGTGAGATGGAATCTCAGTGTTGTTTTGATTTGCATTTCTTTTATGGCCAGTGATGTAGAGCATTTTTTCATATGTCTCCTGGCCATTCTCATTTCCTCATCAGAGAAGTCTCTTTGTAATTCTTTAGCCCACTTGATGAGGGGGCCATTGGTTCTTTGTGGTTTTGTTTTGGAATAGGGTAAGTTTTTTAGTTCTGCATATATTTTAGATATGAGGCCTTTGTCCATTGAATGGCCGGTAAAGATCTTCTCCCAGTCTGTGGGCTTTCTGTTTATCTTGCGAACTATGTCCTTTGCTGTGCAGAAGCTCTGCAGTTTGATGGAGTCCCATTTGTCCAACCTTTCTTTGATTTGTAGCCTTTCTGGGTCTTTGTTAAGGAAGTTCCGTCCTGTGCCAAGGAGCCCAAGTGTTTCTCCTACTCCTTCCTTTAGTGTTTTCAGGGTGTCTGTTTTGATTTCAAGGTCTTTAATCCATTTGGAATTGATTTTGGTGCAGAGTGATATATAAGGATCTAGTTTTAGTTTGTTGCATGTGTTGAGCCAGTTTTGCCAGCACCATTTGTTAAAGAGGCTATCTTTCTTCCATACTATTGTTTTAGCTCCTTTATCAAAGATTAAGTAGGCGTAGTTCTGTGGGTTCATTTCTGGGTCTTCAATTCTATTCCATTGGTCTTCAGGCCTGTTCCGGTGCCAATACCAAGCTGTTTTTATTACTACAGCTTTATAATACAGCTTGAAGTTGGGTATTGTAATTCCTCCAGCACTGTTCTTTCTGCTTAGGATTGTTTTTGCTATTTTAGGTCTTTTATTGTTACATATGAATTTCTGGATTGCTTCCTCTATTTCATTAAAAAATGGTGTTGGGATATTTATGGGTATTGCATTGAATTTGTAGATAGCCTTTGGCAATATTGCCATTTTGATTATATTAATCCTCCCAATCAAGGAGCATGGGAGGTTTTTCCATTTCCTTAGTTCTGACTTAATTTCGTTTTTCAAGCTTTTAAAGTTCTCATCAAAGAGGTCTTTCACTTCTTTGGTTAAGGTTATTCCTAGGTATTTTATGTTTGGGGGGGCTATTGCAAAAGGAGTTGCTTTCCTGATTTCAGCCTCGGTCTTCAGGTTGTTAGCATAGAGAAAGGCCGTTGATTTTTGAAGGTTTATTTTATATCCTGCAACTTTGCCAAAGTTTTGGATCAGCTCTTGTAGCTTGGGGGTAGAGTCTATGGGATTCTTTAGGTATAGGATCATGTCATCTGCGAAGAGAGGAAGTTTAACTTCATCTTTTCCTATTTGGATCCCCTTTATATTTTCTTCTTGCATAATTGCTCTGGCTAGGAATTCTAGTACTATGTTGAAGAGCAGGGGAGAGAGTGGACATCCCTGCCTTGTTCCTGATTTTAAAGGGAATGGCTTTAGTTTTTCCCCATTTAGAGTTATGCTTGCTGTTGGTTTGTCATAAACTGCCTTGATTATATTCAGGAATGTTCCCTGGAATCCCAGTTTTTCCAGGGCTTTAAGCATAAATGGGTGCTGGATTTTATCAAACGCTTTTTCCGCATCCAGAGATAAACCATGTGGTTCTTTACCTTGCTCCGGTTGATGTGGTGGATTACATTAATTGACTTGCGTATATTAAACCAACTTTGCATCTCTGGAATGAAACCAGTTTGATCGTGGTGTATGATTTTTTTGATAACCTGTTGATGTCGATTGGCCAGAATTTTATTGAGAATTTTTGCGTCTATGTTCATCAGGGAAATCGGTCTGTAGTCCTCTTTCCGTGATGAGTCCCTGCCTGGTTTTGGGATGAGGGTTATACTGGCTTCATAGAATGAGTCTGGAAGTGAACGTTCTCTTTCAATTTCATTGAAGAGTTTGAGAAATATTGGTGTGAGTTCTGTTTTGAAGGTCTTGTAGAATTCTGCAGTGAATCCGTCTGGACCAGGGCTTTTCTTGGGTGGGAGATCATTTATTGCCGTTTCTATTTCAATACTGGATATGGGTCTGTTTAGAAGGTTTAAATCTTCATGTTTGAGTTTGGGGATATGAATTTTTTCTAGGAAATCATCCATTTCTTCCCAGTTCTCGAATTTGTTGGCATAAAGGTTTGCAAAATAGTCCCTTATTATTTTCTAAATTTCGGTTATTTCTGTGGTGATGTTACCTGTTTTATCTCTTATCTTGTTTATTTGAGTCTGCTGCCTTCGTTTCTTGGTCAGGTTTGCCAGGGGTCTGTCTATCTTGTTGATTTTTTCAAAGAACCAACTCTTTGTTTTGTTGATTCTTTTGATGGTTTTTTTCGTCTCTAATTGATTTAATTCTGATTTGATTTTAATTATTTGCTTCCGTCTATTGACGTGGGGTTTGGCTAGTTGTTCTCTCTCAAGGAAATTAAGGGGCTTCTTTAAATTATTGAGTTGCTGTTTCTCCAGTTTGTTGAAGTATGCACTCAGAGATATAAATTTTCCTCTGAGTACTGCCTTTGCTGTGTCCCAAAGGAGCTGGTACTTTGTCTCCTCAACTTGGTTGAATTCCATAAACATTTGAATTTCCGTTTTAATTTCTTCAATGACCCTCTGATGGTTCAGCAGTGTGTTTTTTAGTCTCCATGAATTGTAGTATTTTCTGTGGTGGCTGATTGAGTTGAGCTCTAATTTTATTCCATTGTGGTCTGAGAGAATGCAGGGAATGGTTTTGATACTTCTGAATTTATACAGATTTTCTTTGTGCCCTAAGAGGTGATCTATTTTGGAGAATGTTCCATGTGCTGCCGAAAAGAATGTGTATTCTGTTGTTGCTGGGTGGAATATTCTGTAGATGTCGGTTAGGTCTAGTTGGTGTATGCAGTTATTTAGTTCTGTGGTTTCTTTGTTCAGTTTTTGGCATGTTGATCTGTCCAAAGGTGATAGTGGGGTGTTAAAGTCCCCAACTATCAATGTGTTTGGGGCTATGAGTGTGTTTAGAGTCAGTAGTGTTTGTTTGATGAAGTTGGGTGCTCCTGCATTTGGTATGTAGATATTTAGAATGGTTATATCTTCCTGTAGGAGAGATCCCTTTACTAGTATGTAGTAACCTTCTTTGTCTCTTCTTACCTTTTTTAACTTGAAGTCAATTTTGTCTGATACTAGGATTGCAACTCCAGCCTGCTTATGGGGGCCATTTGCTTGATAGATTTGATTCCAGCCTTTCACTTTTAGAAGATGTTCACTTTTGCTGGATAGATGTGTCTCTTGGAGGCAGCAGAAAGATGGATCTTGATTTTTGATCCAACTTATGAGCCTATGTCGTTTGATTGTAGAATTAAGTCCATTAATGTTGAGAGTTAGGATTGAGAGATGATCGTTTGTTCCTTTCATTGTCACTATCTTGCTTAAAGCTGTGTCTTCCCATTTCTTTTTTTTCTCTTTTCTTTTTTTTTTTTTTGGCCAGTCCTGGGCCTTGGACTCAGGGCCTGAGCACTGTCCCTGGCTTCCTTTTTGCTCAAGGCTAGCACTCTGCCACTTGAGCCGCAGCGCCATTTCTGGCCGTTTTCTGTATATGTGGTGCTGGGGAATCGAACCCAAGGCCTCATGTATACAAGGCAAGCTCTCTCGCCACTAGGCCATATCCCCAGCCCGTCTTCCCATTTCTTGATCTGATGTTTACTATTTAGGGTTCATTTCTCTGTCTGTATTGGGATCTTGATTATTTTCCCTGTATAGTACATGTTTGAAGATTTTCTGTAAAGCTGGTTTGGTGGAGATACATTGTTTCAGTTTTTCCTTACTGTGGAAGACTTTTATTTGACCTTTGGCTATGAATGAGAGTTTGGCTGGGTACAGAATTCTTGGTTGATAGTTATTTTTATTTAGTGTTTGGTATACTTCATTCCAGGCTCTCCTTGCTTTCATGGTCTCTGCTGAGAAGTCTGGGGTAAGTCTGATTGCTTTTCCTTTATATGTGATTGTTTTCTTCTCCCTAACAGCTTTGAGTATTTTTTCCTTGCACTCTACTGAACCTGTTTTGATCACTATATGTAGGTGGGATGTCCTATTCTGGTCCGGTTGGTTTGGGGTTCTAAATGCTTCTTGTATCTGTATAGGCCTTTCCTTCTGGATATTTGGGAAGTTCTCAGCTAATATTTTATTAAATAGGTTGCCTATCCCATTAACCTCTTTCTCCAATTACCTCTTTCTCCTATTATCCTTAAATTGGGCTTCCTGATTGTGTCTTGAATCTCCTGTAGCGATCTGTTTTGTTGATTGGACTGGATTTGTATTGATTTTTGATCTTTCTCCATAGAATCTAAGGAATCGTCAGCTCCTGAAATTCGCTCCTCTGCTTCAGTTAGTTGGGACTGTAAACTAGCTACTTGATTTTGAATCTCTTTTCCTTCTGACTGGTCTTTCCTGATGATTTCTATGTCATTTCTTAGGTCTTGTATGGACTTCTTTACTTCATTAACTTCATTACTTTGGTTTTGAGTCTTGTCTCTTAAATCTTTAAGCTGGTGATATCTTTTCATTTGACTCTTGAAGTTCATTTATCTTTCTATTTGTGGATGCCATGAAATTCTCCATTAATTGTTGCTTTGCCTCCTCACGCTCTAGAATAATTGACTGAAGAGATTCAAACTTTTCATTTATCATGTTTATCAGTATACTTTGTAGAGCATTTTGGGGGTTCTCTTCTATGTCTTTGATTGACTGCTCTGCTTCCTGCTTGTTTTGAGTGGGGGATAAGACTTCATTGTTTGCCATCTTTCTTGTGTTCCTTCTGCCCATTTGGACTGGGAATGCCAATCTACAAGCACCTATGAGCACCGTTTAAGACCCAAAGCAGCCCTTACCAAGCACTGTTGTGTAAATTTTACAAGTTCACAGTTATATACAGATACCCTGTATACCTGTCTATAAAATTAGATTTGGTGTTCCTAAAGAATACAATTTCAATATAGCAACCGATCCTGGGCCCTGTAATCAGTAGTTACTTATTTACTGTTACAACCCTATAAGCAGTTCTTGTTTTTATATTAAGTTCTTTTAGGACTGGCTTTTTCTATGAACCCCTTTGATTCACTCAGATTAAGCTGGGATACCCTCTATCCAATAACCAGGAGTCATTGGAAACTGGAGGTCCAGGCAGTAAGTCTGGAGGGTAAGTTGGAGGTAGTAAAGAGAATAGAGTAAAATGTATTAGGGAGGAGGGGTGGTGGTTTTGGTTTAGTTTCAGTGACGTGGAAATGTGGAGAAGAGTAGAATCAGTAGAACAAGGTTAAAATGATTGACAATGGAGAGTTAGCAGAAAAGAGTGGAGGTGTTATTCATAGGAAAGTAATTTTTAGAGAAAGAGAATGCAAAGAGAGAAATAAAGATAGTGGAAGACAGATGCACAAAACAGAGAAAAATTATTTAAAAAAGAAAAAAAAATAAAAAGGAAGAAAAACCAGAAAAGGAACAACCTAAGCAAACAACAAAGAAAAAAAAACTTGATAAAACAAACAGGTAAAAATGGAAAACAAAACAATCAAACAAAAAAACTGACGACGTTTCAGAAGTGAAAAAAAAAAATGGAGTCCTGCTTGTTTGGGTGGTCTTTCCCCAGTCTCTGGTTTCCTCGCGATGGTCTGCAGTCTATTTTGCTGCTTGGCTGTGTTTGACTTGATTTCAGTTTGCAGGGGGTGGTTCTGTTCTGATCCTTCTCCCCTGTTGGTGAAATCCTGGGTCTCTGACGTTTGCACAGCTTGCTGGCAGTCCTTGGCGTCCTGTGTAGATGGGGACTTGAGGAGTCTCAGGAACCGTAGCTCCTCTGTCTGCTGTGGGGCCGCTGCCTTTAACTCCTGGCTATGAATAAGCTATGGACTCAGCAGGGCGGGGCGCCTTTGGCCTGTTTTATCCAACTGAGAGTTGCTTGCCTGGGTGAGGATTCTCCCTCCTGGGCGGGGCGGCCTCCTTGGTGGAGGTGGCTATGGAGTGCAGCTCCGTTTCGGCCTGGCAATTGGGCTTCCTCTGTGACGGGACCGTTTAGCTGTCTCAGGAACTGTTTGTTCCCCCGTCTGGTGTTTCCGTGCCGCTGGGAGCTGCTTGCTGCTATTGCTTTAAGTTTAGAAATTCCGGCGGGCAGGGCGGGCACCTCTGGCTAAGCCAAGGCCCAGGACTCGCCTCCCGCCAGGGCAGGGGGCGTTCTCCTGGGCGGAGCTGGCTCTCACTGGTCAGTCCCTCTTGCCCTTTTCAAAGATGGCTCCTTTGACCTCGCTTTCCCCAGGCCCGCTTCAGTTCCAATCTGGTCTGACCCTATGCCAGTGGCAAAGATGGCGCTTTGCTCTGGCGGTGGGGGAAGGGCTGTCTTCCAGAAGCTGCTCTATGGACGTGAGTGAGAATATCTTTCGTGGGGTACTCATGCTTTCTCTGCGATTTCAGGTCGTCCGTGCTCAGCCGCCGTCTGGAGTATTTCTCGCTGGTCTCTGCTGTGTGCTTTAGCTGCGTGGAGTGTGGGTTGCTGTGCCGGGCGCTGTGCCGGCACCGGCACTGGCGCGGCGGTGGGACGCCGCCCGGAGCACAAATCTGTGTTATCAGACCAGCAAAGTCAATTTTTCCTTCCTGGTCAGAATCCCTGTACTGTTAGAACTTACTCTGGCTGTCTTTCTAGGAGGAAAAGTTTCTATGGGGTGAGAAAACTGCGTTGTCGGAGGGAGCTCAGCTAGGGCTCTGCAGCTCCTCCGCTGTCTCTGGATATTGATTTTTTAAAATAAAATGTGCTAGTCTTGTATCTTTTGACTGAAGATCTGAGACCATTAATATTAATTATTGGAAGTTATATAATAATTTCTAGTACTTTGGTATTATTTGTAATGTTTTATTCTTTCTTAGTTCTCATTTTGTTTATCTATTTATCTAGTTAGATTCCCCCCCCCCCATATTTTCATGGTTGTATTTAGTCTTCCTCTCCTTTATGTAGAATTCTGTTATGTATGTTCTGCATTTCTGCCTTATATATCATGATTTCCTTAATTTTTTTGTTTTTGTAATTGAATTTTGTTTTCTTTTAGTATCTACTTTTTATAGTTCAAATGGTGATACAAGGCAGTTATAACTTAGAACTTCCATTTATATATCTGATGTTTCTTGATGAGAGTCACAGCCCTGAAATGCTTTTATTTCTCCTACATGTTTGAAGGATAGCTTTACTGGATATAGTAATCTATGTTGAAAGTTATTTTCTTTCACAGCTTGAAGTAGGTCATTCCATACTAGCATTGATTTTAGGTTTATGTTGAAAATATGTTGTTCTGCTAATGGTTTTAAATTTACATGTAACTTTGCACATCTCTCCTGCAGTGTTCAATATCCTTTCCTTTTTTGTATTTAGTGTTTTAACTATAGTATGTAATGGAGCAGTTCTTTTCCATTCTTGTCTCTTTGGGCCCTAAAAGCCTCCTGTATCTGGATAACTCTTTGAGATTTGGGGATTTTCTGCAACTATTTTACTGAGTGTGTTTCCTGTGTCTTTACATTACATTTTTTCCTCTTCTTTTATACTGGTTCATAGCATTGGTCTTGGCTGTGTACCAATATCTCAGGTATGTAATTCTAACCACTCAGGCATATGAGATCTGAGGTTTATGGTTCAAAACCAGCCCAAGCAGGAAAATTTATGAGGCTCTTATCTCCAATAAACTACTAAAAAAAAAGACCTGAATTGGAGCTGTGGCCCAAATGGTAAACACTATCTTTGAGTAGGCCCTGATCATACCTCAGGACTATAAACAAATGACATAGGTTTGGTCTTTTAATGATGTTTCTGAACTCTTGCACATTCTGTTCATAGATTTTTAGTATTTTCTTAATCTTAATTCTGCTACCTTATCATCAAGCACTAATGTATTATCTTCAACTTGGCCCTATTCGCAAATCTTTCCGCTGCGTTTCTGATGGGATGAAGTATTACCAGGTATATGTGGTAGAACATGGGGGAGAAGAGTGTCTTCTTTGTGCAAATAATGGACCAGGGTACACTCAGTCAAATATGACCACTTTCATAGCCTGAGTCTTGCCATATACATAGGGACTCAGCTCTGGCTTGTCTACAGCAAGCATTGTAGCTTTTTACTTGGTTGTTAGAGTCTGTATTTCATTTCTAGGAGGCTCACATGCTGGTTGGCTCCTATCCAACCAGAGGAAGGTTTGACAGCTTTTTAACCCTTCATTCTGTTGTGGTTGAAGAGTGATATGAGGGTAGCTCTTGCCACAAAAATGTGCTTGGCAGTAGATTTAGGGATGAAGCAAACAGAGTCCTCAGAATATGCCTGTTTCTGTGTCTCCCTTTGTCCTGCGTGGAGGACTCAGGTGCTAGTTGGCTCACACTCAAGCAGAACAAGGCTTTCCAGACTTTTCATAACCCACTGTGCTTTTGTTTCATTTGTCACACAAACATTCTAAGTAGTGGGTTTAGAGATGGAATAGGTTAAGAGGACTACATGAAGTTTGCCCACTTCTCAGGCACAGATTGGATCCCACTCCACCAGAATAGGGTTTGTCACCTACTTAGCTCAGCAGGCTGGTTTTTTTTTTACCTGCAAATAGCACATGAGTAGCTGTGGCCATGTAAATACACTGGACAATGAATCTAAAAAGAATGATCAGGTTCTGTTAAGCAGAGTTTGTCTGCTTTCCAGAGTCTACAATATTGGCCAATTTCACTGGGATGAGAAAGAATCTCAAAGTTATTTTGATTTTCATTTCCTTATGACAATAAGGGATGATAAGCCTTTCCTCATGTGTTTCTTTGCCACTCTTACCTCCTCTTCTGAGAAGTCTCTCTTTAGCTTCCTTGTCCATTTAGTGTTTGGGTTATTAGGTTTGGGAAGGGTAAGTTTTTTGAGTTCCTGATACATATTGGATATTAGGTCTGATATATTGCTGGTAAAGATCTTTTCCCAGTTTGTTGGCTGTCTTTCTAGTTTACTATGTCCTTAGTGTGCAGGAAGATTTATTTATTTATTTTTTAATTTAACTTATTTATTAATTGAACACAAAATTTTTTGACAAGGTGTTGTGCAAAAAGGGTACAGTTACATAGTAGGGCAGTGTGTACATTTCTTGTGATATCTTACACCCTGTTTTTCTATCCCTTCTCTAGGTCAGGTAGACATATATACAATATACAATGTATCAAGAACATATACAGTAGCCACGTGGCCACGCCCAAGAAAGTTCACCTAGGGCTTTAAATGCAATGTCGATATTAGACAATATGTTGACAGTAGTCTTATATGAATGTAGGAAGATTTATTTTGATATAGTCCAACTTGTCAAGTCTCTCTCCTATCTGTTGTTCCCCAGGGACTCTATTAAAGAAGTTTGTACCTATACCTATAAATTCTAATGTTTCTCCTACTCTCTTTTACAGTAGTTTCAAAGTTTTGAGGATTGGGGCTTGAAGCGCCAGCCTGTACAGGAAAGTCTGTTAGATCTTATCTCCAAATAACTACAAAAAAATGATGGAAGTGGAGCTGTGGCTCCAGTGGTAGGGTATTAGCCTTAAGGAAAAAAGAAAAAGTTAAAAAGCTCAGAGAGAGTGCACAAATCCTGAATTCCAGCTCAAGGAAACACACACACACACACACACACACACACACACACACACACACTCAGAATATTTGCAAAGCCAGGGTGGTGGTGCTAAAGTAGAAGGATTACAAATTGAGGGCTAGCTTGGGCAACAGAACAAAGCCCCATGTGAAAAAGAAGTTATTAAGTAGGAGATAGGACCCCCAAAGATCTATTATTTGCATTCTGTATTTTAATCACCCTTTCATATTTTAAAATCTATACTTTATTCTTTTTCTTATACATTGTACCCCCAAGTTCTGAGTCATGCCTAGTCCTCCAGAATGAGCCACTTACTTTCTTCAATTTATTGTTTCACCTTCACCAAGACTTAGAGTAAAACATTCTACTTTTCTTTAAATCAATTTCCTCCTCTACAGCCACAAATTGTCTTCACAATGATTTCTATTGAAGTTTCTAATTTGTTTCATTATCCTATGAAGATAGAATAATGTCCAAAATGGTTTGAAATATAAATTTTATTGTTTTAAGAATATTCACAGAATTATGGCACTATTACCAATATCTAATTCCAAACCTTTTTCATCATCCCCAAACTAATCTCATGTCTATTAGCAGGCACTCTTTATTCAATCATCTTCCTATTTTCTTGGAACCATGAAACTACTAGAGATAAAAGTCTTTATAGATTTGCCACATCTGGCTAATTCATATAAAACTCATCATACAATATATGGTTTCTCTATGCAGATTCTTTCACTTAACATGATTTCAAGGCTCAAACAGATTGCAAGATACATTAGAATTTTATGATTTTTTTTTGTCTGAGGAATATCATCCTCTAATGACTTTTACTCACTTAGGTAACCATTGATTAATCAATTAGTAGATATTTTCTGTAGTTTTTGGCTATTTTGAATTCATCTGTAAACATTTAAAAAACATTTTTGTATACATATCTGTTTTTATTTCTCTATTAGTAGTGATGCTAGCTATATGGTAGCTGTAACGTTTTCTGTCAGGTGCAGCATTTTACTTTTCCTTCTCATTAACAATACTTATTTTTTCCTGTTTTTTCTTTTTTTTTGCCAGTCCTGGGCTTGAACTCAAGGCCTGAGCACTGTCCCTGGCTTCTTTTTGCTCAAGGCTAGCACTCTGCCACTTGACCCATAGTGCCACTTCTGGCCATTTTCTATATATGTGGTGCTGGGGAATCGAACCCAGGGTTTCATGTATACAAGGTAAGCACTCTTGCCACTAGGCCATATTCCCAGCCCTTTTTCCTGTTTTTTTAAGAATCATTATTACATGGCCATTCTAGTAGGTATAAAGTAGTATCTTATGTTGTTTTTCTTTATATTTTCCTAATGAATGATGACATTGTACATTTTTAATCTGTTTATTAGACATTTGTATGGTTGCTTGTTTTTTTTAAGACAAATTCTCTTGCTTCACAATCCCAAAAACTAGGATTAGGGGTATGTACTACCTTTCCTGGTAGAAAATAATTTATCCAAATCAATTGCCCACTTTTAATTAGGTAATTTGTCCTTTTATTATAAAATTACAAGTATTCCTTGTTTCAGCACTGGGAATTGAATTCAGGGCCTTGCAATTTCCTAGGTAATTACTCTACTACTAGAGTCATGCAATCAGTGTAAACCCATAAGTGTTCTTTATATTTTGTTGCCATAAGTCCTATACCAGATATATTTGTAAGCATTTTTATTTCATTCTGTGGGTTGCTTGTCATGTTTCTGGTAGTTTCCTTAAAAGTAAAAGTGTTTTAAAATTGGTGAAGACCCTTTTATGTATTCATTCGAATTCAATTCGGGTATCATTTGTAAGAAACCTAACCCAAAGTCATAAAGATTTATACCAATAATCTCTTCTAAGTGTCTTATACCTTCTACATTTTAGCTTTTGTATTTGGGTTATTGACCCATGTGTTAGTTATCTTTTCCTTGCTGTAACAAAATAACTGATATAAACAATTTATGGGAATATTTATTTTGGCCCATTGTTTTAGAGGTTTCAGTCCATAGTCCTTGGTTGTATTGATTCTGGACCATTACGAAGCAGAATATCATGTCAGTGGGAGCATGTGCCAGAGGCCACTCACTTCATGACAGAAAGGAAGGTGGTGGGGGAAGAGAGGAGAAAGAAATAGAGTGAAGGAAGAAGGGAGGGAGGGAAAGAGATAGAAAAAGAGAGAGAGGAGCGAGGCATAAAATACCCTCAAGGACCTACTTACAGTGACTTATTTTCCATGCTAAGTCCCACCTGCTCAACTTTTCCAGAACCTCTCCAAATAGTGCTAACAGCTGGGGAGCAAAAGAGTTTTGGGGAGCACTACAACTCCAAACCACACAATTCATACTGACATAATATATTTGCAAGGTCCCCCAAATTTTTCCTATATGTCTTTTCTTTGGAAACAATTGGAGGTTTTGGCCTACCAAAGTGAGGAATTACACCAAGAGAGAATGTATGGGGCTGGGGATATAGCCTAGTGGCAAGAGTGCCTGCCTCGGATACACGAGGCCTTAGGTTCGATTCCCCAGCACCACATATACAGAAAACGGCCAGAAGCGGCGCTGTGGCTCAAGTGGCAGAGTGCTAGCCTTGAGCGGGAAGAAGCCAGGGACAGTGCTCAGGCCCTGAGTCCAAGGCCCAGGACTGGCCAAAAAAAAAAAAAAAAAAAAGAGAGAGAGAATGTATGCTCCTGGAACCAAAGGTTATAGCTCCAGAGCATGGTAAGAGTATGTACCAAAAGTACAGTCACATTGCTAACCATGTGAATAACTCGCTGAGTATGGGGAACTATAAGAGGACACTCTTCGGGGAGAGTGTGGAGCAAGCTTATTTTCAATTGATCAGAGTGGTTGAGAAAAATATTAATAAATATATTATAGAACTGTTAACCCATCTGAAATGGATAGCATTTAAAATACAGAAATCTCTCTGGGTATCAGTGGCTCTGAGATCTGAGGATTGTGGTTTGAACCCAACTGGGATGGAAAAGTCTGTGAGACCCTTTATCTCCAATTAACCATAGAAAAAGTTGGAAGTGGTACTGTGGCTTAAGTAGTAGAGCACTAGTCTTGACAAAAAGACAAGTTCAGGAACAGTACTCAAGCCCAGAGTTCTAGCCCCAGAATTGGCCAAAAAAAAAAAAAGACTGAAATCCCAAAAACTGAAAATACCACTGCTGGCTCATGTCTATAATCCTAGCTACTCAGGAAGTTGAGATATAAAGGATTGTGGTTTTTAGCCAGTCTAGACAAAAAGTTCTCGAGAGTCCATCTACAGAATTGCCAACAGAAAGTCATGCTGGAAGTATGACTTATATGGTAGAGCATCACCAAATGAGCAAGAAAACTGAGTGAGAGAGCAAGGCTCTGAGTTCAAACCTAAATACTGGCACAGAAAAAAAAGAAATACTGAAGTAGTTATTAACTTCAGAAAAATCAAGACTGATAACAATATGCTAGAACTAACCATAATATATCACTTTGCTTAGAAGTATATATTAATTATATAACCATGTTCAGGTAGAATTCTGATTTAACCAAGAATTGTAATAGAAGGATTGAGGGAAGTGAGAATCTAGTGACACTGAAGGAGGAGTAAGAAATGGAAATTTTCATCTTATATAAAAGAAAGTCAATAGATAATATTTAAAATTGTTAGATAAACTGCACTTTATGCATGTTATTTAGATGATATAATATAGAAACCAAAAGACTCAAAGTCCTCAAAAACGACTTCCCAAAAGTGTATAGGGAGTGATGGACAGGCCACTGCTCAAAGTCTAGCTTTGATATTACTTTGTGTTTAGGTGTGCATATATAATACACTCCCATGTGTATAGGAATCACCACTGCAAACTTAGACTTTGCCTTTAATTAGCTAAGCTTGGTCTCCATGTGGGAGAGGTATGTGGCAGACAGGGAAAGGCCTAGAGTCTTCTAGATGCCAACCTCTGATGATGTGAATTAATATGTGCAGGTGGCTTTCAACTGGCCAGTTAATTTCTGCAATATAGGAAATGACTGTAATTTCTGTTTCTGCATCTGGTCTCAAAAGAGAAAGTGGCCCCAATTGCCTATTGAATTTATGGAGATGAGATCTCAAGTATGTTAGGATAATTGTTGGACGAAGGGCCAAGCTTTGCCAGAAAAGCAATTTTAGTACTTCTCCCTCTCAGAAGATACTTTGAAACAATTTTTCTATTTAAATTCTAAAACCCACCATATCTTTAAAAATCTCCATTTTCATGGTGACTAGCTTGTATTTGTTAATGCATTTTAGCTCCAGCCCTAGTCTACTATTTAACCAAAACAGGGTTCTATACCACTAGCTTGCTTTCTTCTCTACCTTGTTTTAGTGAAGTGTTTGTCTTTCTGCCTAGATCTCAAGTACATGTCCTGTTCTTGATCATTGTATGTTTCTGCCTCTTTTTCTGTTACTAAGCTATCTCTTTTATCACTTCCACAAACCTTCTGGTTTGTTTTTTTTTTTTTGGTAGTTGTTTTGCTTTGCAATCCCACATTTTTCTCCCCATTGTCCGTTCATTTAAGAAGTATTCATTGAACAGCTATAATATGCATTAAAACATGACACTCTCTGAGATACAGGCTCTTAACAGTGTAATTGAGGTGACATACAAATGATGAGTAGAAATAGTAATTAACTATAGTTAATGATGTAATGACAAAATTATTTCTATACACCATGAATGCTACAGGATTAAAAGACAAAGGTAATATGTGCTCATTGTAGGAAATTTGCAAAGTACAGAAAATAATCAAAATGAATATGAAAATGGAGTTATACTATCTTGGTTGGAATACTAGTTCTGTCTTTATTAGCTCTATAGTATTGGGAAAGTTGCATTAGCTCTTTGTGTCTCACTATTTATCCATTAAATGAGGATAATATTATTCCTTCCCTCTTCCCAGAGAGTTAATAGACTTAACACAGAGTTTACTTAAAAACACATAATAGTATTAACAATTGTTACTACCACCATATATTTGGTACAACTCTTCAAAAAGTTTTAAAATTTATTTCTTTGTTGTCAAAGTGATATACAGAGGGGTTACAGTTTCATATGTGAGGCAGTGTGGACATTTCTTATCAAACTTGTTACCTCCTCCCTCATTTTTCCCCTGAACTCTTCAAAATTTTTTGCATGCATTTCATGGCTATTGTGGTTTAGTATGTTTTTCTTCTTTTTAAAATTTTTCTTAATTTATGCTTTATCTGTTATTCTTGTTAATTCCATTTCTTCCTTTCTTTAATGGTTTATGTAATTTCTCTTCTTTTCTTTCTACCTGTAATTTCACTCTTTCCCCACTAGTTTACAAATAGTCAAATAGTTTTAGAAATATTAAATGACCTACAATACAGTCCTGCTAAGTTCCAGGGGAAAGAGAACACTGATGACTAAAATTTAGATTCAAGATTTATTATTCTGAGACTTTACAAGTGAAGTATCATTTATTTATATTTGCTAGTTTTAAAAATTAACATTATCTGAGAAAATCAAATGAAACTTTTTATGATTTTTCTTATCAAAAATGACCACACATGGGCTGGGAATGTGGCTTAATGGTAGAGTGCTTGTCTAGCAGGCATAAAGCCCTGGGTTCGATTCTCCAGCACTACATATATAGAAAAAGCCAGAAGTGGCGCTGTGGCTCAAGTTAGCAGAGTGCTAGCCTTGAGCAAAAAGAAGCCAGGGACAGTGCTCAGGCCCTGAGTTCAAGCCTCAGGACTGGCAAAAATATGATCACATAACATCAGCTGCGAGGAGACTCACACTTGTAATCCTAGATGTTTTGGAGGCTGAGATCTGATAATCACGGTTCAAAGCCAGACTAGACAGGAAAATCTGTGAGGCTCTTCTCTCTATTTAACCACCAGAAAACAGAAGGAGGAGCTATGGCTCAAAGTGGTAGAGTGCTGCACCTTCAGCAATTAAAAAAAAAATAGCTCAGGTACAGTGCCCAGGCCCTATATTCAAACCAAAGACCGAAGATTGGCACACAAACAAAAAAAATGACGTTATAATACCTTGGATTTTTTCCCAGTAGAAATAAAAAATGTTGGAGAATACATAAAAATTGTGCAGTTGATAAGCACTGAACCTTGGTGATTGGTCACGGAGCCTTACTATTCTCCACTTTTCTATATGTTTGAAAATTGACATAATGGAAAATAAAAACAGAACAAATTGAAACAAACACAGCACATTCACAGCTGCAATCTATTTCCATAGGTATTTTCCTGACCTAAGCAATTTGATTTTGATTTTGTTTAGTTTTATTTTGTTTTTCTTTGAGACAGGCTCTCTTGCTGTGTAGCCCATGGTTCCCTGCAACACTAGAACTTCCTGCCTAAGGGTTCTGAGTAAGGAGATTACAGAACTGCATTACCATGCTCTGCTGAATTTTTATTTTTAGATGAGGAATCTATAAGATCATGTAGAATTTTGAACTTTCCTGAGCACTTAATATTTGTTTAAAAATTTCTGAAAACTTTGCAATGGACATAATTTCTTTTTGGTTCTATTGACATTTAACTATCTTTCTCTTAGCCCAAAGCAAACCATTTCAAATGAAATTCTATTGTCAAAGGATTTGTCCATTGTCTCCAACTATGCAGCACAAGATTATAAGCTAGAAGACAGGCTTCTTGACTGCTAGCCTGAACGTCATTTGAAATCAACTCCAGAGAGACAAAATAATTCACAATAAACTTGAAATGAGCCTCTTCTAATGACTGGGTTCGTTTGTTATAAGATGTCACCATATTCTATAATATATACAATTTATACTTTCATGATGGCCATGACAAGTGCGGGATGAGTAACCTCAAATTCGTTGGTTTTAGTCAACTCCTCCCACTCACTGCCTGTAGGACCTTTATTTCCCTTTTTCTTTTTCTTTTTCTTTTTCATACAGGGTCTTGCTGTATAGCCTGGGCTAGCCTCAAACTCATGTTCCTCCTGCCATAGCCTCTTACTAGAATTACAGGCACGCAACATACCTGGCTTAGCTGTGGGACTCTGAATAAATTTTGTGACATCTGTTGGTTTCAATTTCCTTATAAATAAAGGACAATGGTGTAAATATCTATCTAACCAGGATTTTGGCATGGTTAATGAGATAGCAGATCATATATATATATATATATATATATATATATATAATATCTCAGAGAGACATAATCATGTTTATTCCACACTCAAAACTCTCAGGGGACTCCCTATGACTTTGAAGACTCCAGAAACATGTCATTAGCCCATTAGCAAACCATTCCAAAGTTTACTGCAAACTTTGAACCTTTGCAACTCACTGGCTAGCATAAGAATCATGGTATGTGAAATATATCCTGTGATAACTTAATTCAATTAGATACAACAGAGAAATTAATAAATGGTTATATTTCAAAATCATCCTCGTGTCTCATATTTTTAAACCATAACTAAGTTCAAGTGTATAAAAAGCAGGTCAAAATTAAAATGAAAAAAATGGAATGTGTATTACATCTCAGTGTAAAGGACATGTGAAGATTATAAACAGTAAGAGAGACGCTCAGCTGTAGAGGGCTTCTCTATTGTCTAGCACATGCTAGGCCCTGAATTCATTTGAGCATTCAAGGAAATAAAGGAATAGGAAAAAAACAATTTTAAAAACTTAAAATATTTTAATGTAAAAAAAGCAAACCTTCTACATGCTGAATATATGAAAATACAAAAGAATAACGGGAAAGTATTTGAAAAAAAAAACCTGAGAGAAGAGAAATCATGTCTTTAATACTTGAGGAGCATACAAAAATAATTAGAAAATACAAAGGCTCTCAATAGGAAAATGACATTAATGAACAAGACACAAAAGAGGAAATGTGAATAGCTAATAAACATATGAATAAATGTTCACCTGCACTGGTAATCAAAAATGCTAATGGAAATAGGAGCCTAATTTTCACCTATTAATTAGCAAAGATGTAAAAAGACAATACTTTCTGTTAGTCAGGATGCTATAAGATGGGCATTCATACACTGATAATAGTGGGGTAACTGATGTAGTTTTCTGGGAAAGCAATTTGACAATATGTTTCATGAACTAAAGTGTGCTCCTACCCTTTGACCTATTCTGCTTTACTGCTTAAAACAATCACTCAGGAACTAAGCTGGAGTCCAGACAGAATGTATGCAAAGAAACTTTCATTTATAATAACCAAATTGTGAATCAATGTAAATGTCCAACAATAGGGAGTAAATAAAAGATTATATAATCTTAAAAATAGGATATTACACAGCTTTTAAAAGTTGTGCCTCTGATGACTAATGTTTAGAAATATAAAGATGATACAACACTAGACATGTAGATTCACCAGGGTAAAAAGAGATACAGAGTGACAGAAGCAGAAGGAAAGATTGTTAATGTGGTAGATATTGTAAGGAGGCAAAGGGATAGGTGTTTATATCATCCACGATTATTTTCCTGGGGTTCCAAACTGTCTGACTCATATCATGTATTTTGTATTATTTTTCAAATGGATATTTAGAATAGACCATGAAAATTGCTGCAGAGTAAAAAAAAAATATATGCCCCATTATCAATAATCACAATTATCCTGTGTGTGTGATGTCCAGCAGATGGAGCTGCATCCTTAACATTTAGATTATACTCGGAATATAAAACTCTGGACACATTTTTATTTGTTTGGTTTGAAGGAAATCCCTTCTATCTTCCTAAAGTTTTGGTAATGTGTATGTTCTTTTACAAAAACATTACATTTAAAATTTGTTTTGAGAAGTTTATGAGCCCCCTCTGAGATAATTGGAGACCCGCTGGATGTTACAAGAGGCAAGACTATACAATAGATTTAGGAAAGTAGGGAGTTTAAGAGATTAGCTGATTATAGGGGCAACAGAGGGAGTTAGTGCAAAGCCAGAAAAATAAGAGGACGGTCTTGTTTACTGGACATCATTTGTTGAGTGAAGTCAGGGTAGGAAATGGTATTTTGATGTGTAGATGTGCAGCTTTAGCATTTTAGTATAATTTCAGACTTGATCTTTTCATTAGTCATCACCACACATGTATGATGGTGATTAAAACTTTGGCGTTAGTAAGATCTCCTCTTAAAGTCTAATCCTGACCTCAGTAGCAAGATGGTGAAGTAGAAATTTTCTTTACCAGCTTCCCTAAATGAGAAGAGTCTAGGTAACAAAGAATATTTAGAATAGAAACAGAAAGGAAGACTATACTATACAAGAAGGATAGACAAGCGGAAAATTCTGTTGAAATAAAAAAGGCAACAGAATAAATTAGGAAACTGGCTTCCTCAGTTAGCAGGGAAATATGAAGCTTCTACCATAAGGTAAGCCAGTGGCTTCTATGACAGACTAGAAGAACTATCTGTGACACAAATTCTTGAGAGAGAGCCTCTCATGTGAGACTGAGGTTCTCAGAGGTCCAGAAAGCAAGGAACATTCACAGATGGGTGTGTCTTGAAACAGCTAGCCAAAAGATCTGGGAAGAATGTATGAGAGGCTCATGGAGGAGAGGCTTTGGTGCAGATGAGCTGGAAGTTAACAGGAGCTTGAGAAGTGAAAGATGTAGTGGTTCCTGGCCACATTCTACACGGTGAAAGCTGTTTCATTTACTATGGGTCATTTCAGCAAAAAAGCCCTGAACCTTTGACTGGAAAAAGTGCTCAGGTTCCAGGAACTGCTGTATGGCTATAGGTGTCAGCAGGCTGGCAGGATTGAAAAAAATCTAACAGTGGGGGGAATGTTGAAAAGTAAAGGGCAATTTCATATCAGGATGTTACAAGACACAGTGTCTGGGAGTGAAACAGCCAGAAGAGGCAGTTGTGGAGAGGGAAGTGCTGTGACACTTGTCAGCTAAGAAATTAAAGTAGTTCTGGGATCTCAGGTAGTCATGGAGCATGGTGGCTCTGTCCTCCCCAGCTAGAACAAGGCCTAGGCCCCAACAATCACTATAGAAGCAATACAAAGCCTGTGGCAGACTTAGTGCATAGCATTCAGGAGCTATCTGCTGGCTGAGGTAACTTTCTGGGACCTGGTGCTTAGAACTCTAAGCATAGGATGAAGGACTGATAAAAACGTCCTTCAGCTCCCTCTTCTCCACAGACTGGGTACTGAAAGAACTTAGATCTGCAGACAGAACATCTGAATCCCTCAGTCTCTATCACCAGTGCAGAAATTACTCCATGCTCTGTTTTCCTCTCTGTTAGGCACGTGTTGTGGAGGCGCCCAAGGAATGCACGTGTGCTACCCAAGAGGCACAAGCAAGGAAAACTATGAAGTAGTAACTTGTTTCTGGGATGGCCGGCCCATACATTAAAAAGTTCTGTACAGTTCGCAGTAGCTTTCTGTGCATAAAATAGAAGTAACACAGAAGTGGACAGCTGATTCTTGACAGCCCTTCCTTCAAGTCACATATAATTCCAAACCACGCACAAGTAAATACAAGAGAATCACCAGCTCTCTCCTCTGCATAAGTGGTACTGGAAGATCAGGCTTGGTGCTTTGTACACACATTCAAAAATTTATCTGAGCCAGTCCAGAGAAAGGAAATTAAGCTACAGTGTTCTAATGACATAGTCTTTTCTGACATGAAGAACACATCAACTACAAACAAGAGATGATTAAAACTTCCAACCAGGCAGGTACCAGTAGCTCATATCTGTAATTCTAGATACTCAGGAGGCTGAGATCTGGATATTATGGTTTGATGTCAGACCAGGCAGTAAGTTCCATGGGATTCTTATTCCCAGTTAATCAACAAAAAGTCAGAAGTGGAACTCTGGTTGAGTGGTAGAGCTCTAGCTTTGAGCAAAATAGCTAATGGACAGTAATCCCTTAGTTCAAGTTTTGATATCTGCGTACATATACAACCAAAAACAAAAAGGAACCCTTCTAACTAATGACTTGGCCTTGGATGCATGAATCTCAATGCAAAAATACAAAAAATGTGGGGGAAAAAACAAAGCAATATGATACCAGTGAAACTGAGTGGATCATAAGGGAGCACTTTGTAAAGTTATATTCTAATAAACTGGAAAATCTAGAAGAAATCAATACCATTCTAGACTCACATTGACCCAGGAGAATATTAACCACTTAAATAGACTTGTAATGAGAAACAAAATTGAAGCAATAATAGCCTCCCAACAAAGAGGAACTCAGGACCAGATCATTTGCTTTAAGTTCTACCACACCTTTCAATAAGATCTCACACCAATGATTCTTAAACTATTCCATAACACAGAAAAGACATGAACTCTACCATACTCATTCCATGAACTATTACTCTGATACCCACAAGAAATAAGCACACAACAGAAGAACAAAATTATATATCAATTGCCCTGGTAAACACAGATGTAAATATTATCAATAAAATACTTGCTAGCCCAAATCAACAACACAATAAAAAATATCATATACCATGATCAAGTTGTGAATCATTCCAAGGATTCAAGGATGGTTTAACATAACAGCACAATGAACATAATATGGCATATAAACAGAATAAATGATAAAATTCACATTATCATCTCAACAGATTCAGGAAAAGCCTTTGACAGAATTCCTTAACGATAAAAACCTTGAGGAAACTAAGAACAAAAAACAAAACCCTGAATATAATACCTATATATGATAAATCCACAACAACCTTGTACTAAATGGGGAAAATCAAACTATTTCCTCTTAAATCAGAGCAGTAAGACAAGAGAAAGAAAAGGGATGCTTATAGGAATGGATGAAGTCAGATTATCACTTTTTGCAAATGGTATGATTGTATTCTGAGAACACCCTAAACATTCCACCACAAAACTGTAGATCTGATAAACACTTTTGTCCAAGTAGCAGGACCCAAAATCAACATTAAAAAATCAGGACTTTATAGACAAGCAACAATTGTATAAGCAGAGAAAGATTCAGGAAAACTATCCCATTCACAACAGGCTCAAGAAAATATATCTAGGGATAAACTTAACTAAGGATGTGACTGAGTTCCACAATGAAAACTAAAAGCATTGAAGACAACACATGATGGAAAGACTTCCTGTATTCATAGATTGGAAGAATTAATATTGCAGAAAATGGCTGTACTAATGCAAGTATTCTACAGATTCAGTGCAATCCCCATGAAAGTCTCAATATCATCTTTTTTTGCTTACCATTTTTCTAAAATTTAATTTTATTATCAAGGTGATGACAATGTCATCTTTAATGAATTAGAAAAATCACTTTAAAAATCCATGTGGAAGAATAAAAGTCCCTGAACAGACAAAGAAATCCTGGGCAAAAAAAGGAGCAATTCTGAGAGTATCATAATACTTGACATCAAATTATACTACAGAGCTGTGATAACAAAACTAGCATTGTGCCAGCACAAAAACAGAAGGTAGACCAATAGAATAAAAGATCCATAACTATACCCACACCGATTTAGTCAAAGTAGACAAAAATATATACTAGAGAAAAGGTAGTCTTTTCAACAAATTATGTTGGGAACACTGGATATGGACATATACAAGACTGACACTGGATTCCTGTCTCTTACCTAAGTACTAAAATCAATTCAGTGAATGAAATGCCTTGAAACATTGAAACTACTACATAAAAGCTTAAGGAAAACACTGGAAGATACAGTCAAAGGCAACAACTTCCTGAGTGGCATTCCAATAGGTCAGCAAATGAGAGCAAGAATTGACAAAGGGAACTGCATAAATTAAAAATCTTGCCAGGTGCTGGTGGCTCATGCCTGTAATCCTAGCTACTCAGGAGGCTGAGATATGAGGATCTCAGTTCAAAGCCAGGCTGGCCAGGAGAGTTCGTGAGATTCTTACCTCCATTTAGCCACTAGAAAACTGGATGTGGTGCTGTGGCTCAGTAGTAGAGAGATAGCCTTGAGCAAAAGAGCTCAGGGACAGCACCCAGGCCCTGAGTTCAAGCTCCACAACCGACAAAGAGAAATCTTCTGCATAGCAAAGGTAACAATTTCTAGAATCATCAAACAACCACAGAATAGGAGTTTCTTACAACCTATTCATCATACATAGGACTAATACCCAGATTATATATAGAACTCAAAACATGAACAATAAACTAATAACTAATTGAATCAATAAATGGGCAAATTAACTGAATATTTATGGAGAAATGTTTCAACATCCTTAGCCATGAAGGAAATACAGATCACAACTGTACCGAGATATCTCGCTCCAGTGAGAATGGAGCTACCACCACCACCACCACCACCAAAAACAAATGCTGGTGAGAGGATGTGGTAGAATATTAGAGGAATACTAATATCTGCTGGTGGGGATATAAACTAGTAGAGCCACTATCTTAATCACTGTAGAGATACCTCAATAAACTAAAACTAGATGTACCATATGATCCTGCTATTCCACTTTTGGACATATGCCTAAAGTAATATATATCAACACAAGTGAGATAGTTGTACACCCATGTTTGTATTACGCACTATTCACTGCAGCCGAGCTAGGAAACCAGCCTAGGTGCGCAATAGTTGTGGATTAGATAAAGACAATATAGTACTTATGTACAGTGGATTATTATCAGCCACAAAGAAGAATGAAATGATGTCACTTGCAGGAAAGTGGGTGACCTAGAAATCATCATGCTAAGCCAAGCTTAGACAAATATCACAGTTTCACTCATGTGCAGAATTTAGACCTAAGAAAAATGACGTGATTGTAAAAGGGAACTATGGGTGCTGAGGGAAAGGAGGTAATGGAGTGAATGCCATATAAGTACATTACATGCATGTGAAAATAGCGTCAGGAAATGAAAGAAAAACTTTGTAAAAAGGAGACTAAGTAGTGGAAGAGTTTAGAAAGTGTAAAATAGAAGCAGTGAAATTTAAATAAAGGATATTATATGCATATTGTAAATATCACAATGAAACTTTTGTAGACTTACTTTAAAGCCAGTTCCACAATTTCCCAAACTTGTAATTTTGAGCAAGTCATTTTTTTTCCTCCCAGTGAGTTCCTTTCTTTAAAATGAAAATAGGATTTTGTGAGGATTAAATGAAATAATGCATGTAAAAATGCTTAACTTGGTGCCTGTTATTTCATTGATTTATTAGGGAAAATAAATGAAATAGTTATCATTCATTTATTCATCACAAATTTTAGTACTGTATGCCAGTCCCACCATGCATCAGTAAAAACAAAATCCTCCTATCTAGGAATTTAGGGGAATTAAAATATTGCTTGTAATTATGGCTAGCCCCCCCCCCCCATTTCTCCCTCTTCCTTCTCTCTCCATGATTTATTTATTCATTTGCTGGTTTGTTTAGTTTTTGAGACAGTGGCTTGCTATGTAACCCAAGCTTGCTTCCGATTCACAATCCTGCTCCCGCCTGCTTGATGCCAACACCAGGTTTGGCCCTGGTTTAGTTTTTTTCAAGTCACTAAATGACTGAATCTCTAATTCCTCTAAGTAGAACAGGGAATTTTGATGAAATGATCTCCAAATTATCTTCTATCTCTGATGCATGTCAGGACTCTGTTTCAAAGCACATTACTTAATGGCATCAAATCAAAGTTCCTGTCTTTTGAATATATTCACATTATGCAGTCTCAGGCAGTGCCCAATTCTTGGAATTAGGTTAAGGTTCAAGAGCAGAGTAATGACAACAGGGACTGGATACGATACCCATTTTTGAGAGATTACAGAAAAGAAAACCCAGTCTTCAAAATATATATTGAAAACATGACATGTATGGCTAGTTTAATTGCGGAATTAATTTCATTTCATTTTTAGAAACATCATGGGGCACTAAAATGTCTTAGTAATTTTCCAATTACAGAAAAATGATGTTCTATCATTAGAGCGTATGAATGAGTCTGACTGCTGCTTCGCCTTTATTTCCTTAAATTATCAATCAGTAAACTTTGTCTGCAAAAGATTAGATAGCAACTATGTATGCTTTGTGTGACACATACTGTCTCAATAGCATATTCTTCTAATATTTGTTATAATCACTGATATCTTAGATCCCAAGTATCCAAAATAGAATTAGGATTCAATTTGACCCGTGGACTCATTTGCTTACCTAAATCTTAGGTCAAATTTCTCTCCTTCCTTGGTTTCATGGACTCCTTCTAACCCCATCCGAGTCCAACTTACTCAGATCTCATCCTTTACTTCCCTAGTCTCAACTTGTTCTCATTTGATTGTACACACTTGATGCTCCAATCTCCTCCTTTCATTCGCATTCTAGTGGCTTCTTGGTTTACAGAGCAGCTCTAGCAGGAAGCACCATCTGAACCAAAACAATGCTTACTAACCCAAGAGGTTGACTGCTCCAGGGCAGGGACACATTTACATATCTGTCCTTTGAAACAACATGTCTGGAGCTGGGAATATGGCCTAGTGGTAAAGTGCTCGCCTCATATACCTGAAGCCCTGGGTTCGATTCCCCAGCACCACATATATAGAAAAAGCCAGAAGTGGCACTGTGGCTCAAGCGGCAGAGTGCTAGCCTTGAGCAAAAAGAAGCCAGGGACAGTGCTCAGGCCCTGAGTTCAAGCTCCAGGCCTGGCAAAAACAAACAAACAGAAACAACTTGTCAGGTTTCTGACACCAAGTTCCTTTACCATGGTAATAGCATCAACTTCAATTCCACCTAGAACCAAAGTTCATTATTCAAATATTTATTGAGCACCAATTATGTGCTTTGCCTCATATAAACAGAGAGATGCAGGAGAACTTGGTAGGGAATCATGCTGGAGTTTCTTTACAAGAATGCAGGGGAAAAAAGTACAGGGAAGAGCTGGGCACCAGGGGCTCACACCTGTAATCTTAGCTACTCAGAAGGCTCGGTTTGAAGCCAGCCTAGGCAGGAAAATTTATGAGACTATTATTTCCAATTAACTACCAAAAACACCAGGAGTGGAGCTGTGGCTCAAGTGGTAGAGTGCTAGCCTTGAGGACAAAAGGTCAGTCAGTGCCCTGGCCCTGAGTTCAAACACAAGGATCAGCACAGTTTCACTTCTACTTCTTAGACTCTGGTCCCAAGAAATATCATTTTAAGATCCCTGGCCAAGACTCCAATGTCTAGACCACTGACACTAATTTAAGCTAGAAGGTTCATTTTGACCAGACAAAGCTTTTTTTTTTTTTTTAAATGTTGCTAATGTGCCTTGCTCTGAGAAGTATTTAGGAAGAACAGAGATGATCACCCTTATCAGCTTTCAATTACTAATATTGAAACAATTACTGTTTTCAGACATTTTACCTTCTTTTCAGTAGGCTAGGCTAGTTAACAAAGAACACTCAGGTTGAAATGGGTATTTTCTACCTTCACATTTTCAACTTAAATTCTGAATTCCCAAGAAAATTGGTCAGTAAAGGTCTTCTTACTGTTCATTAACTGCAAAAAAAAGGATCTGGCCTTTTGTGAATCCCCCTTCCCTGGGCAGGGCCTTCTTGGGAGGTATGTTAGCCTATTCATATGTTAATTGTGTAGAGCCCTCAATCTTTTCCTGGAGGCCCTGGACAATGAGGGGGAAGCCTGCCTATTTCAAAAGAGCAGTATATGCTGCTTAAGGTGAATGTGCAATATAACACTGCAGGGGAAATACGGTGCATTATTCTTTGCCCCTTTGCTGAGAGAACTTACAAGCAATATTTGGAAATGGATGGCATTTTTCTATGCCGAGATCGAACTGACAATTAACCATGACTTCTCTCTCTTTCTTTCTCTCTCTCTCTCTTTTTAATTGAGAGGTTCAGGTCTTCTGAACTACTTTCTCTTTTTTATGTAAATAAAAGAAATTAGAGAAAAGAGAGTTTAAATTCTTGGAAAGCACCATAAGTGCCTTCCCCTGAAAAATCTTTAACCATTCTTTTGAAAATGAATTCCCCTCTGAAGAAAAAAAATTGTGAGCTGCCACGGATGTGGACAATGTCTAACTTAGTATCTGAAATCTCTTGCTCACTCTCTCAATTGCTCTCTTTTTTCCATTCTTAAGCTTAATGCATCCCTATCACAAGAGTGCTTAATGTTGAGGTTATAATTTCAGATATGCAAATGATTCATTAGTCTAGTATTTGATAATCATATTTCAAAAAACTTCTGATAGACATTAATTGGTTCTTGTAGAATTATATTCTAGTGCTCAGTAATGACAAACACTGTGTATTAATTTCACATGTATTAGAAATAATGATGAAAATAAAACCTATTTGATGTAATGACCATTAGTTCAGAGCTGTTGAATGATGCTTCATGGCTTAAGATGAATAATAATGGCCCATTTTTCATCAGACAGATGTTCCATCTTATTGTAAAAAGAAGTTACGTCATTAAAATAGAAAGTGTAAAAGAATTAGAATCTACAATACCACTAAGCTTGATTAGCCAAATTGAACAATTAATGTCTGAAAAGCATTAGCATTTGCAGTGCACTGTAAGCTATTTTATTGTGTTTTCTTGGGGATCAATTTTGAAGAATGATTTACACAAGAAAAATTTAAAAATTACAGGAGAAATCTGTAGTCACATGTTTTGAGTTTATGTGCTCTATGAAATGCTCCACTGTCAAGCCATTTTTATGAGTTAAAAACAAAATTAAGCAATTGTTAACAGTACTTTAGCCTGCCCCTATTACTGGTTGGCTGAGGGACAGGAATGAAAGAGTAATTTTTTTAAATATTTGCTTTTCACTGTTTTTTTTGGTCTTTTTTTGTTTTGTTTTGCCAGTCCTAGGGCTTGAACACAGGACCTGAGCACTGTCCCTGGCTTCTTTTTGCTCAAGGCTAGCACTCTGCCACTTGAGCCACAGCGCTACTTCTGGCCTTTTTTTTTTATATATATATATGTGGTGCTGAGGAATCGAACCCAGGGCTTTGTGTATGCAAGGCGAGCACTATTGTCACTAGGCCATATCCCCATGATGTAATGTAAGAATGAGTAACCTATTTTTAAATGCACTGACACATAGCAGGGAATGCCTGTAATCCCAGCATTTACTGTGCTGAGACAGCAGGCCAGGCCAGACTGGACTATATACTAAAATTCAAAGCTAGCCTGAAATAAGTAACAAGACCCTGTCTCAAAATACTAAGGGTTGGGGATGTAGATTAAGCAATGTCCTAGGACCAATCTTGGAAAGATGTTACCTTAAATGCTTTCATTCTTACCCTAATGCTTACCTTAGAGCCATTTATAATCACTTAAGGCCATATTCGAGGTTAGCTTCAGTTATGACTTCCTCCTCTCACAGGATCATTCTCCATTTGCCTTTATTCTAGTTATAAGGACATGAGCAACTTGTTGTTTACTCCTTCTAAACCAAAAGAACCTACCTCATGGGCATGATGAGCTAATTAGAATGGCATCTGGCTTGTTTGAAGTACTTGATAAATGTTGTCTAGCAGTTTTGTTTATGTCACATTAAAATGTCATCAAACTCAATTGTCTTATCAAATATTGTTATCCAACACGTATTCCTCTGTACAGTACCAATTTTTAAAAAAGTTAATGCGTATGTGTGCTTGCATTTTTTTAAACTTCTAGCCCACCACATTCCACTGAGAAAAAAGTGAGAGAAGAGAATGTAGTTCAGTTGGTAAAGCACATGCCTAACACTATTTGTTTATTTATTGGTTTGCTTGTTTATTTATTATGGTGCTACTAAGGCTTGAACTCAGGGCTTGAGCACTGTCCCTGAGCTTCTTTGCTCAAGGCTAGCACTCTACTGCTTAGCTATAGTTCCACTTCCAGCTTTTTGATGTTAATTGGAGATAAGAGTCCCATGGACTTGCTTTCCAGGGCTGGTTTCAAACAATGATCATCAAATCTCAGCCTCCAGAGTAGCTAACATGTATTATTAGCTATTTTTCCTTGCTTCTTTCCTTTCGACTACAAACTTTTTCTAGGTTCCATCTAAGTGCTCAGCATGGTGCTGGGTTCTCAGTGCTGAGTACAAACAAGAACACTTTAGAAATTATTTGTGCACATTTTTCTACTGATACAGGAACTTATTTCTGTCATTGACTTCATTTTAACCCTCCAACAAAACCCTCACTGCTTCCTCAGTGATGCCTTCCTTTTGCTCAACAATTCTCATTTTGAATGTTCTTTTTTATACATTTAAGCAACATGCCTGTCCCTATGGCTTCCACAGTTGGGTAAAACCCAGCCATCCTCCTAATGCTTCTCTTCCTTCTAAAATTGCACTTCTAACTAGAAGTAATGCTGTAATGACCATCCAGACCCCTGACTCCGGATCCAGTGCTCTTTAGAAATTTTTCTTTCCTTCCTTCCTTCCTTCCTTCCTTCCTTCCTTCCTTCCTTCCTTCCTTCCTTCCTTCCTTCCTTCCTCCCTCCCTCCCTCCCTCCCTCCCTCCTTCCCTTCCTTCCTTCTTTCTTTCCTTCCTTCCTTTCTTCTTTTCTTCATTGTTTTCCTTTCTTCTGGTACTGGGGTTTGAACTTAGGGCCTTGCATTCTTCCCACTCTGTTGATGTTATCATTTAAGCCATGATTGCAGCTCAGTTTTTTGTTGGTTATTTTGAAGATGGGGACTTACAGAGTATTCTGCCCAGGCTGACTTTGAACTTTGATCTCCATTATCTTAGCTTCCTGAATAGCAATATTACACAATTGAGCTAGTGGCCAGAGATTCTTTACTAAATAAAAATCTCTCCTAAGCCAGGTGCTGGGGGCTCAGGCCAGGAGGCTGAGATCTGAGGATCATGGTTCAAAGCCAGCCCAGGCAGAAAAGTTCATGAGACTCTTATCTCCAATTAAAAACCAAAAAGCTAGAAGTGGAGTTTTGGCTCAAAGTGGTAGAGCACTAGCCTTGAGTGAAAAGCTCAGGAAGAGTACCCTGGCTCTGAGTTCAAGCCCCATGACTGACCAAAAGAAAAAAAAAATGCTCACCATTTTGATGCATGCCTCTCATTCCAGATATGTGGAAAACATACTATGTCCAGGCTGGCTTGGGCAAAAAAGTGAGACTCGATTCAAAAAATACCTGAAGCACAAAAAAGGGTTGAGGGCATGCTCAAGGGGTGGAGTGTTTGTCTAGCAAGTGCAAGGCCCTGAGCCCAAAATCCCATACTCCTAAAACGAAATACTAGATACAAGGATAACTCATTTAAAATGGGGCAGGGGAAGAAAGCCTGTTGTCTCAGACATTCTCTTTCTCCTTTCTCCCCCCTCTCTCTCTCTCCTTTCTCCTCTCTCTTTCTCTCTCTCTCTCTCTCTCTCTCTCTCTCGTTTGCTTTCCCTCCTTTCCTCCCTCCCCCTCTCTCTCTTCCTCTCTCTCTGTCTTGTCTTTCCTGTATGACATGCAGTGTTTAGTCTCTACCATATGTTCTCAGTCATGAGATTCTGCTTGACCACGGGCCTAGACTAAGTGAAGCCAAGAGCCATGGACTGAAACTTCTGAGACCATGAACTAAAATAAACCCTTTATCCCTTTACATTGTTCTCTAGGATATTTTGGGCATAGCTACGAAAAGCTAACAATAAGCAAGACATAGTACATTCTCATCAAGTTTCTGAAATAAATGGACACCCTCGCACTGCCTATTGTACGAAGGATAAGAATTTGAAGAAAACAATTGTTGGTTTTTGCTTTGTAGATGTGCTTTCTCCCAGTTTATTTCTCAGCATGGCATCTGGACAGAAGACAAGCTTCACTGATATTTTATTCAGTTTTTCAGTCACTCGCAAATCACCATAAAGTAATTGGAATTGTTCAGTATTCCCAGTGTCTGTTGGGAATGAAATATCTTGCCTGCCACTTAATTTCCCATGAAGAGAAGACATGATCTTAAGCTATGCCTTTGCAATGTGAAACTTCTGAAATGGGCCTATCTCTGAGACTCTGAAAAATCTTTGTCAAAATCAAATGTAACATGAAGGAGTTATTCTTATTTCCACATGTGTTTGCTGATCACTGGTACTGTAGTTGCAATGAAAGCTTCTATGAGGGAAGAGACACCTTTCAATGCAGTGGCACGGGTACAGATCCTGAATGAGACCAGGAGGGGGCAGTAGAGAGCTAGGTGAGCCCAGGAACGAGAAAGCATGTGGACTGTTGAAGGACAGAGTTGTTTGCCAAATGAGTAGTTAAGACTTGAGTCCTAGTGAGACGGTTGTCAAGTCAGGGAGCAGACAGAGAGGAGGCACCGTTGTGGGGGCAATTGTACCAACTCTTATCAAAACCACAGTTCAATGGAGTTACTATTATCCTGGCTTTGGGGTCAAATAAACCTTGGCATGTAGTCTGCTCTGAGTAGGGCAGGTTGACATTTTTGAGCTTCTATTTCCTTGTGTATAAAAGGTGAACAATAATAGTATTTATCCCTTCTGATTGTTATAAAATACTTTTGGCATATACTGAACAATTAAAAACTCATTTATTGGGACAGTAACTACCTCATGTTAAACAGACAAAAACTTAAACCTATCACGGTGGCACACATCTGTAATTGTAGTATTATGGAGGCTGAATGAAGCAAGAGGATCACAAATTTTCTTCATGGTAGCCATTTGGGCTGGAGTGGAATAGAATCTCAGTGTCGTTTTGATGAGCATTTCCCTAATAGCTAAAGATTTTGAAATGTTCTCATCTCTTAACGGACAATGGTACAACTCTTGAGAACTGTCCAGTTCACTTGTCCATCTACCTATTGATCTTTTGGTGTTTGTTGTTTGAGTTTGTACACACTGGATATTAATCCCTTGAAAAGACATAAAGAGGAGAAGAGGTTTTGAGGAGCTACTAACTAGAATCTCTGGAACAGGAAGGCTCGTAGCCTGCTCAGTTCCCTTTTGGAAGCTCACATTGGAGTGATAGCATTATATTCCTAACTGTCTGTATTTTGAGAGTTTTTCATATCATTTTAAAGTCTGAAGCTAAATTACCCTATTATCTTTATAAAACACATAAATGTTGGCATTATTCCAAATATTTGTATCTAAACACTGTCTACTAGACTGTTCTTTGCACCCAGAATTAGCACAAGGACTTTTTCTCTGAGCCTTGGATAACAACTCATGACCTATTTTTGAAAAATAGGCCCAGCCCTTGTGGGGGGTGGGTGGTCGGTGGACTTGTGATAGGCTTTGTAGGGTACCTATTTGGGCTGCATTCTTGCTCAGCAAACACTTGAACCACAGGGCACTGGATTTTATTTCATGATAAGAAATAATTTTCCAGGCACTAGTGGCTGTAATCGTAGCTCTTCAGGGGGCTGAGATCTGAGGATTACGGTTTGAAGCCAGCCCGAGCAGAAAAGCTCCTGAGACTGTTATCACCAGTTAATCACAGAACAAGCTGGAAGTGGCGCTGAGGCTCAAGTGGCAGAGTGCTCAGAGACAGTGCTCCGGCCCAGAGTTTTAGCCCAAGGACTGGCACAAAGAAAGGAGGAGGAAGAGGAGGAAGAGGAGGGGGGAGGGGGAGGGGGAGAGGGAGGGGAGGGGAGGAGGGGGAGGGGGAGGGGAGGAGGAGGGGGAGGGGAAGGGGGAGGGGGAGAGGGAGAAGGAGGAGGAGGAGGAGGAGAAGGAGAAGGAGGAGGAGGAGGAAATGGGAGAGAGTAAACGAGCTATTAATACCCCCTTCAATTTCCAATGACTATTTTTTTTCACATAAAATGTGGCAATCTGGGACATAGTTTTTAGATCAGTGGCAACACACTTGCCTAACTTGCCTAACAAGTGCAACATTCAAGGTTTGATCTTTAGTACCAAAAAAGAAATGACAAAAAAAGAGTTAAAACAATGTGGCTTACTACCTAGAGATAGACACAGCCAGAAGACATCTTGTTTTTAAATTATTTGAGACTGAAAGAATTAATAAGCCTTTTCCTTTGCTTGTACTTTAGGAAAGCTGAGCTACCCTGCCCAGACCTCTCTCAAACCGCTTCATGTTCTGTTGTATTTCAGTGTTTGAGACACTTGAGAGAAGAAACGGAATTTCTTCCTGTCCCCAGGTACAAGTGCTCAGTTTGGGGGGAGCAGGATCTCATACATGAAAATATGCATGATAAAAGAGCCTAAAGTATTGCTAGCTGTTTAGGGTAAAAAGGAACGATCCTCATGATAGTAAAATTGTATATTATGTTTAATTTTAGTAGGGCACCATAGTTTTTTTCTGCTGGTCCTGGGGCTTGAACTCAAGGCCTGGGTACTCTCCTTGAATATTTTTGCTCAAGGCTAGTAGTGCTCTGTTATTTGAGTCACAGTGCCACACACAGCTTTTTTGGGGTGCTTAATTAGAGATGAGTCTCACAAACTTTCTTACTCAGGCTGACTTCAAACTGTGACCATTAGATCACACAGTCTCCTGAATAGCTAGGATTACAGGTATGAGCCACCAGTGCTCAGCAGGGCACCATGATTATTTTTCTGAGATGAATGAAATACCATTCGTAAGGCTACACATTGTGCTATTGCCTTTCTTTTAAAACAGGTGGAAAAAGAAACTATTACCAGAGTGAAGAGACAGCCTACAAAATGAGAGAATCTTCAGTATCTATTCAATTGTCAAGGGATTAATATCCAGAATGTAGAGACAACTCAAAAAATTAACCACCTCTGGGTACTGGTGGCTTACACTTGTATCCTAGCCAATAAAGAGGCTGAGATCTGAGAATCGTGGTTTGAAGCCAACTTGGGCAGAAGAGTTCATGAGACTCTTATCTCCAATTAACCACCAAAGAAGCCAGAATTAGGTATGGCTCATGTGGTAGAGTGCCTGCTTTAAGTTCAGTGATAGTGCTCAGGCCCTGAGTTCAACACCCAGGACTGGCACATACACGCACAAAATTAAACACCCCACACTCCTCAAACAAACCAAGCAGTTAATGGTCAAGTGAACTGAGCGGCAAAGTCTCAGGAAAAGAAGTGCAAATGGTCAATGAATACATGAAGACATACTCAACATTGTTGGCTATAAAGGAAATGCAGATTGAAACTTTACAGACTATCTTATGACAGTCAAGAAGTCTATTCCAAAGAAAACAGTAATAAATGTGGTGAGGACGTGGAGGAAAAGACCATTCTTTACTGTTAGTAGGAAAGTGAATTAGTGCAGCTATTATGGAAAACACGAAGGGCATTTCTCAGAAAATGAAAACTAGAATGATCTATTCTACCTGTTGTACCACTACTCAATATATATCCAAATGGAAATCAGCATACAAAGGAGATACTTTTACATCTATATCTATTAAAGTATTATTGACAATAGTTTATGGAATCAGCCTGAATGGATAAATAAAATGCGATATATATTTATTTATATACATATACAAACTATGGGATATTATTAAAGATTGTGTAGCCCAGTGCCGATGGCTCATGCCTATAATGCTAGCTATTCAGGAAGCTGAGATCTGAGGATCACGGTTCAAAGCCAGCCCAGGCAGCAAAGTGTGTGAGACTCTGATCTCCAAAACTACCTGGAAGCGGTGCTGTGGCTCAAAGTGGTAGAATGCTAGCCTTGAGCAAAAAAGCTCATGGGCAATATGCAGGCCTTGAGTTCAAGCCCCATAGCTGACAAAAGTTTAAGGGTAGTTCTGGGCAAAAACATGTGATGAATGAAGTGCATCCTTATTATTACCAGTTTCACCTTTCATTGGCCCTGCTTATATGCCTTTTTTTTTTTTTTGTCAGTCCTGGGCCTTGGACTCAGGGCCTGAGCACTGTCCCTGGCTTCTTTTTGCTCAAGGCTAGCACTCTGCCACTTGAGCCACAGTGTCCCTTCTGGCCTTTTCTATATATGTGGTGCTGGGGAATCAAACCCAGGGCTTCATGTATACAAGGCAAGTACTCTGGCCACTAGGCCATATTCCCAGCCCCTATGCTTTTCTTTTGATAGGATAGAGGTCATCTTCCTTCTGTGATCTTTTCTCCCTTTTGCTCTTTGAGATTCCTGATTGGTTGTTTATTTCTCTGTGTGTCTCTGTCTCTGTCTGTCAGTCAGTCAGTCAGTCAGTCTATCTGTCTCTCACTACTGAACCAAGCGCCTCTGCATACAAGCTAGGCAAGGGCTTTACCATGTGAGCTGTATCCCCAGCCCCAATATCTCCTACTGCTCTATCTAAAAATCTCTTGCTTTCCATCAACTTCTTCTTATCATTATGTAAATATATATTCATCATAAACCATAACCTTTAGTCACCTGTCTCCTTGTCAGACCATTGACCTGTTTCTTGACCTTTAAAACCAAACATCTTTCAAAACATTTTGTACACTTTCTTATCACTTCTCATTTTTCTGTCTATGAGAATATTATTTCTCCCTCTTTACACATACTACATAAAACTGCTCCAAAGACTCTGTTCTTGACACTAATTACTTAATTTTTTTTGCCAGTCCTGGGCCTTAGACTCAGGGCCTGAGCACTGTCCCTGGCTTCTTTTTGCTCAAGGCTAGCACTCTGCCACTTGAGCCACAGCGCCACTTCTGGCCTTTTCTATATATGTGGTGCTGGGGAATCGAACCCAGGGCTTCATGTATATGAGGCAAGCACTCTTGCCAGCAGGCCATATTCCCAGCCCGCAAATTACTCAACTTTTCAGCAGTATTCAACATTAGTAACCAGGTTCTCCTAAAAATTGTCATCCCTTAACTTAAATAGTGACATGATCCTGAATGTTCTCATTTTCTCTCAGGGTGCTCTACCTGCCCCAAACACTGTCTCCCACCAAATCTTCCATGGGATATTTCTGCTTGGACATCTTACAGGCATCTGCAACTGAAATAGAACTCACATCCCCTCCCCCCACCTCAGCTGAATTACAGCAATACTTATTGAAGGTAATATCATCAAGTGTTCAACCTAGAAACTTCAGGCTGCTTTTCAGCCTTGACTCTGCTTTCCTCCCTTACTGTTCATGGCTGTGCAATGACTAAGTCATGTTTCTATAGCCTAAATGGTTATTGTCAACCTTTTCCTCAAGAGTACATGCATCAGAATCTGGTCATCCTCTAATCAAATGCAAGAAGCCATGTAAAAGTTGCTTCTGGAAGGAGGTGATCAGTTCAAGTATCCTGGTTGACTCTGACTCTGCAAGGCATCCAAAACACTGATGAGAGCCGGCCACCCACTGCTCATAGCTATAATTCTAACCACTCAGGAGGCTGAGATCTGAGGACTGCGGTTCAAAGTCCCCCTGTGCAGGAAAATCTGTGAAGACTCTTATCTCCACGAAATACCAAAAATGCCTGAAGTGGAGCTGTGGCTCAAGTAGTAGACTGCTTACCCTGAATTCAAGCCCCAGGACTGGCACAAAATAAAGATAGATTGTTCCCCAAACTCCAACAAATACATATACACATACATACCTACATGCATACATTCATACATTCATGCATACATGTGTATATATGTATATATATATTCCATGTACTTGCAGCAACTGGACCACCAAAAAGCTCATCAAAAATACAAAATCCCTGTCAAATATCACTTGCCATCAATAAGTGAATCAGTGCCTGTATTTTAGCAAGACTTTAATGACACAGTGATTCTTAACATTCCCTGTACCAGTAGGCTGAGAAGCTTTTGAAACGTTCCAGTATCATCCAGGCATGGTGATACATTCCTGGAATCGAACTCAGGAGGCTGAGGCAGGGGAGTCTCTATTTCTAGATCATCTTGGGCTACATAGCAAAATCTCATCTCAAAAATATGTATTTTGTCAGTCATAGGGCTTGAACTCAAGGCCTGGACACTGTTCTTGAGCTTTTTTGCTCAAAGCTAGTACTCTACCACTTGGAGCCACAGCGCCACTTGAGTGTTTCTGGTGGTTAATTGGAGACGAGTCTCATGGAGTTTCCTGCCCGGACTGGCTTTGAACCATAATCCTCAGATCTCAACCTCCTGAGTAGCTAGGTGTGAGCCACCAGCACCTGGAGTCAAAGTATTGCAATGTCAAGATTAATAAAATATGAAATTCTAGGAGTGGGATAACCTTGACATTTGTATGTTTTGAAGTTTCCCCAGGAGATTCAATATGCAGCAAGTTGAGGGTCATTAGTTCTGATTATAAATATTTCTCAGTGTTATACATTTCTGTCTGGTACCACTAGCATATTTCAGTCAATTGACTGCCATAGTCTCCTAACTGGTCTTCTTTACCCCCATTCTTATCCCTCCAATCCATGCTGCCCCAAGTAGCATCTAGTTTCACAGTATAAGCTCTTCCTGAAGAAGTGCTGGGTTATGGTAAAGCACAGCAACACTGGTTTGTTTGCGAGCTTAGGATTCGCTTACACACTCTTGTGTGACTTGGGGTAAGTTACTTAACTCCCTTGTGTGCCTCATTTCCCTCATCTTTTTTTTTTTTGGCCAGTCCTGGGCCTTGGACTCAGGGCCTGAGCACTGTCCCTGGCTTCTTTTTGCTCAAGGCTAGCACTCTGCCATTTGAGCCACAGCACCACTTCTGGCCGTTTTCTGTATATGTGGTGCTGGGGAATCGAACCCAGGGCCTCATGTATACAAGGCAAGCACTCTTGCCACTAGGCCATATCCCCAGCCCATTTCCCTCATCTTTGAGACAGGAAAAATATTAGCATCTACTTCGTGGGGTTGTGGCAAGGATTCAGTGAGTTCATATTTCATGTAAGGTGCTCAGAACATTGTCTGATACATCACAAAGCCTCAATGAATGTCAACTTTTAAAAAATGTTTTGAATTATTGATTTCTTTGTTGTCAAAGTAATGTACAGAGGGGTTACAGTTTCATACAGTGCATACATTTCTTATCCAACTTGTTACCTCCTCCCTCATTTTTCCCCTGCCTCCCCCCTCCCCAGTTCCTTCTCCCCCATGAGTTGTACAGTTGGTTTACAGCATACAGTTTAGTAAGTATTGCTGTTGCATTGGTTTGTCTTTTTATCCTTTGTCTCTCCGTTTTGGTATTCCCTTTCTCTTCCCTAGTTCCAATACATGTATATACAATATCCAGGGTACCAAAATCAGATACAGTGATATCAGGGGTAAAATCACGGGGAAGAAAGACAAAAGAAAAGGGCATAATTTCCCATGGTAGGTTGAACATAATAACAACGATAGAGCACTTGTTGCCAGCTTTAACTAAAAGGCAAATGTGATCATGCCACTCACTTCTTTTTTTTTTTGGCCAGTCCTGGGCCTTGGACTCAGGGCCTGAGCACTGTCCCTGGCTTCTTTTTGCTCAAGGCTAGCACTCTGCCACTTGAGCCACAGCGCCACTCCTGGCCGTTTTCCATATATGTGGCGCTGGGGAATGGAACCGAGAGCTTCATGTGTAGGAGGCAAGCGCTCTTGCCACTAGGCCATATTCCCAGCCCCCCACTCACTTCTTGAATACCTTTAGGATCACTACTTAAATCCGTCCTATTTCCTTCTAAGGCCCCAGGAGCTTACCTCACCTCACATCCAGGACTTCCCCTCTGCTAGCTCACTTTGTTTTGTCACAGAGTAGAAACTCCAAGAAAAGAAGAGCAAGGGGGCTGTACCCTCCCCCCCCAATATACATGCACAGAGCCTAGCATGTGGGAGGCTCTCCAGAAGGCTTGTGGGTTAATGAAAGAATCCATTAATTGGTAGGAGAAAAAGAGGTAAAGCTGAGAGAAAATATTTTTCCTATGTCCTCTTTCCCATAACCTCTACCCTTCTTAGACATTGTATTTATTTTGTTAAACTGTTTTCACAATTGGATAATATTACTTATGAGTTTTAGACTGCTTCACAGGGTGGCTTAACACATTTAGTGGATGTGTGTGTTGTAGGTAGAAAGAGAGCAGACACATTGTTAAGAGAAGATAACTTTCCTTAATTCTTTTGTATGTGTGTGTGTGTGTGTGTGTGTGTGTGTGTGTGTGTGTGTGTATGTGTGCCAGTCCTGGAGCGTTAATTTGGGGCTTGGGCACTGTCCCTTTGCTTTTGTTGCTCGAGTTAGTGCTCTATCACTTGAGCCCCAGCAGCTCCACTTCCAGCTTTGTGGGTGATTAATTTTCTAATTAACCACCAATTAAGATTCTCATGGACTTTCCTGCCTGGGCAGGCTTTGAGCCGTAATCCTCAGATCTCAGCCTTCTGAGTAACTAGGATTACAGGTGTGAGCCACTGACACTCAACCTACTGCTGAATTATTATCCAAAAAGCACAATGTATTACCTCTTGTTCTAGAGGCACTATATATTTTATGAACTACTATGCACAAACATACACATACAGACATATATACACAGAATATATGTATGGCAATGGGGTATAAAATAGGTATTTTTTGCACCTATCCACCAACTGGGGGCTTTTGATGAGCCTATTTAATTTTTGCCAATCTGATAAGCAGGCTTCAAATTATTTCCCTGTACACAACTTTGACCTTGTCTAGTATGCTGAGTTAGAGAGCCGAGCTGAGTGTAATTTGAGACAGGAAATTGAATAGAGCAGGACTTTCTTGGCTTAGTATAAAATTCATTGAAGTCAAGTCCTGATGCACTACAGATGCTGCTGGAAAGCCATCAAAGATAAATATGTAAATATTTCATGGCCAGGACCATTTTGTTGTCCCAAGTAAGGGCCAGCATTTAGAGGCCACTTTGTGAGAAAGCTTGTTAGAACATTGACATCTTCCTCTGCCTAGCTGCAGGTGTGCCCTTGGGGCTGAGCTGTTTCATTAGGTTATTTGAAGGAACAACCAGTAGGGGGTTAGGACACATTATCCTTCCCAGGACTTTGTCTCTAGCCGCCCATCTCCTCAAAGAAGTGGGTGTGGGGAAGTATCAAAAGAATCGAGATTAGTAGAGGAATTAAAATTGTTTGAGATGAGCAGAAATACATAAATGTTTTTAAGGTAGAGGACCACACTAAGAAATCCTGGATAGAGCCCACCAAAAAGTCAGACCGAGGTGTCAAGAATAAAGAAGTGAATGGAACAATTATAAAGGCAATGTATATTTATATGTACATATATTTTCCCCCCAAATCCAGGTCCATCTCAATCCAGAGCCAATTCAGTAAATTACTAAATGGGAAATTGTTTTTTTTTTCTTATATATTGTCAAAGTGATGTACAGAGAGGTTACAGTTTCATATGTTAGGCATTGGAGACATTTCTTGTACTGTTTGTTACCTCCTCCCTCCTAAATGGGAAATTGTTATGTCAGAATATATAGATATAGATATAGCTATCAGACTCTCAGGAAGGTAACCTCAAGAAAAGTCTAGAAACTGGAGGAAGCATCATAACAGATGACTGAAGTTGAAATGAAGAGGATTTCTACCTACCATCCTCCAAGGAGAAGATAGTCTCTATTTTTCTGGTGCTTCACTGGCGATAAGTGTCTCCTGGACTTTCCTGCAGGGATGTCTTTGACCCATGATCCTCAGATCTCGGCCTCCTAAGTAGCTAGGATGACAGGTGTGAGCCATTGGCACCCAGCTAACATTTTCTAAAGTAACAGAAGACAGATTTAGAAAAGGTCTTTTAGGATTCACTTTTCTAAAATGACAGAAAATTTGAAACAGTTTCAAATGCTGCTGCTGTAAATTGATAGAATGGAGTGAACACTGGTCTAGTTTCCAAATTCTTCAGTGACGATTGACTTGAAATATACTATGTGTACATACACATACATACACACACACAGATGGTTAATTTTATGTCAGCTTGGCTGGAACACAGTGTATATATACATGATACATTCACACACACCAAATTGTGTTTCTCTAGGGAAACCACACACACACACACACACACACACACACACACAGTTGGCCAATATTATTCTGGATGTTTCTGTGAAGGTTTAGGTATGATTAACAATTAAATTGGCACATCTTGAGTGAAGCAGGTTATCTTCCAAAATGTGCACGGTCTTTCATTCAACCAACTGAAGGCCATACACATATACACACATACACACACACACACACACACACACAATACCACAAAAGGAATTTTTCTAGTAGACAGACTTTAGGGTTGAACAACATCAGATTTTCCTTACTTTCTAGCTTCCTGCTGGCCTTCAACCTCATCTTCCCTCTGGAACTCCAGCTTGACCCCTTTGCTTTATTAATTTTTAAAATTAATTTTCCCTGAGACTCAACTGCCAGTCACCTAGCAGATTTTAGACTTGTCAGCCTCTATAATAATGTGAGCCAATTTCCTAGAACAAATCAATAATCTTTATATGTATATTTATATATACTTATGTTTGTACATATATATAGCATATAGATTATATAGATACAGATAAAATCCTTCATGAAGACAGAGAGATATACACACATACACACAGAGACATATGTTTGCTCATGCAGAGCAAAATTACTCACAGTTTTTGCAAGTAAATTACTGATTGTCCAATCATAGCAGCTTGCTTCAGTAAGTTATGGTACATGAACTTAATCTTTATTACTATAATAAATAATAATGTAGTAAATAATCTAATATGTCTAACCTGATGTGAAAGGTACCTATAAACATACATATTTATTAAGTGCTTGTATGTGTCTCTGAATCCATTCTATGAAATAAAGCAGGTATGAAGTTATTTTATACATAGCTGGCCACTATGAAGTTATTCACAATGATAAATATAGATTAAATCGTAATGCAATATTACAAATGTTCACAAATGAGAGACAGGTTAAATAAATGTGGTATACCCATAAGAGAATAAAATGTATTTGTCAATGTAAATTTGTGTACATATATATATATATATAATAGACACTGCTTATTTGGAACATTTTTTTAAATATCTGTAACGAATGAAGGAACAAGATATTAAAAAGGTTATGCCCTCTTTATGTGTGCATGTGTGCACATGTGCGCATGTGCAGTATTTCAAGTAATATCAGTTTCTTATCTTTCTCATTACTAATCGTGGTAACCTCATAGTAATCTGAAGTGATTTACTGAGCACAGTCTTTTGGCTTTTGTTGGTGGTGGTACTGGAAATTCATCTCATGCTCTTGTGCTTGTTATATGAGCACTCGATAACTTGAGTTATGACCCAGTCTCCTACCATTAATCTTTTAACTCAAATTTGAGGGACGATAGTGAAAAAAATATAGAACAAATTTAGGAATAGCACCCTAGGTTGCAGTTTCAAAAGTGTCCATCCATCATGGTGGAGATGGTATGGTAGAGAAGAACAGCTCATATTATGGAAACCCAGAAGGAGACAGACGGATAGACAGACACAGATAGAATGCCTGTATCTGCACTAGTAGGCATTCTCTTTTATTCCATTCCTATTCCACCCAGACCCTAGCTGAGGAAACAGTCCTGCCTACATTCAGGGTGAGGTTTTTTAATCGTAGTTAATGCTCTCTAGAAATACCCTCCCAGAGGGCTGGGAATATGGCCTAGTGGTAAAGTGCTTGCCTCGTATACATGAAGCCCTGGGTTTGATTCCTCAGCACCACATACATAGAAAAAGCCGGAAGTGGCGCTGTGGCTCAAGTGGCAGAGTGCTAGCCTTGAGCAAAAAGAAGCCAGGGACAGTGCTCAGGCCCTGAGTTCAAGCCCCAGGACTGGCAAAAAACAAAAAACAACACAAAAGAAATACCCTCCCAGATACACCCAAAGACAACTTTTACTCATCTCCCAGGCCATATTCAATCCAGTTAAGTTGACAATAAAGATTAACAATCATAAGTCTATCCATTATCAACCTGATATCCAAACACATCTCCTTAAACCAGAATGTTATACCACTCCCCCCCCCCCCCCCGCCAGCCCCTGAGTTTATACAGATACAAAGAGAACAGGTTATTTGTTGTCATGGGTTAGGACGGGGGATGGAATGGTCAGGAGTGGCATTGGCTACGAGAAGAAATGTAAAGGTGGGTGGGGTGGTACCTGTCAGTAATCTTATTCCTGAGGCAGAGGGATCAATACTTCAAGGTTAGTCTGGGCTACATAGCAAATGTCTGTCTTATGCTTTCTTCAAAGTAGCGATGCTATTACCTATTTTCCAGTTATGGGGATCAAAGCAAGGGCCTAACACATGCTAGAGAACTACTTTGCCATTGCCCTACTTCCTTAGATAGTGTGTCATTTCAAGGTGTTGTCAATGTGGAAATTGTCTCTTGAATCACCCTGTATTCTTTCTAAGAACTGCATGTGTATCTATAATTACCTCGAATGAAAAAAAAGGTTTATTTTTAAAACAAAACTAAGAAGCACTGTTTCTAATAGTAAGCTCTATGCAAATACTATCCACCCCCAGAACAAAGTAGTGTGATTGGAAACAGAAAAAATAAATGTCTTATGACCTTTAAAGAGGTACGGCGGTAAGGATAATGTTTCTACTATCAAAACCAAATGAGTTTCCCCTAATCATTTTGCAGTTTAATTATTTACATTAGGGTTTTTGATTCATGTGTGTTCATTTTTGTGCAAGGTGAGATACAGGGATCTAGTTTCAGAGTTTTACATGTGGATATACTGGTTACTCAGCATCTAGTTTATGAAGAGGCTATCTTTGTACCCATTGGTTTGGGCTCCTTTATGAAGAATCAGATAGGTACAGTTCTGTGGGTCCACTGTTCTATTCTACTGGCTGCCATGCGAGTGCCCAGCTTTTCTGTTACTTGGGCTCTGTCTGTAGTATAGTTTGAAGCAGGAAACATTGAGGCCAGTGGAGGAAAACATAGGGAAAATAGCTCAAGACACAGACACACACAAGCAACAATTTTCTGAGTAGGATTTTAATAGCCCCTGAAATAATAAGAATTCACAGAAGGGATTGCATCAAGTTAAACAGCACAGTAAACAGAAATAGCTCACAGAATGGGAGAAAATCTCTGCCATCTATTCATCAGACGAGGCATCAAAATCCTGAATATATAAAGAACTCAAACATAAAAGAACAACTAGTCTAATCAATAACTAGCCAGTTCTTTAAAAAAAAATGGAGTCTTGCTATGTAGGCTAGGCTGCACTTGAGTCTGTGGTGGACTCAAACTTATGGTCAGGTCCTCTGTCCCCAGCCTCCTAGGTAGGTACTGAGATTGTAGGTGTATACTACAATGCCAGAACAGACACCTTTACAATGAAAAAAAATACAAATGCCAATAAATACCTTTAAAAATGGTTCAGCATCTCTAGCTATCAGAGAAATGCAAATGAAAACTACACTGGGATTCTATCTTACCCAAGTCCCAAGAAAACTAAAAAGTATAAACAGTGGCAAGGACGCTAGGGAAAAGGAACCCTTATATGTTGATAAGAATATAAATTAGTGCAAATGCTATGTAAGTCAGTCCTCAAAAGACTAAAAATAGACATTCCTTTTGACCCTTTCAAATATAGCCAAAGGATATATTTGTACATATATATATACATATGTATGTATGTAATTCATATGCATATTAGTGTATATAATCTCGTACATGTATGCATTTGTATATGTATCTATGTATCATTAATGATGAGATTACATCATTTGTAACAATTGAATGGGACTGGACATTATTTACGTTAAGTGAAATAAGCCAGATTCAGAAAGACAGCTATAACATGTTTTTCTCTCCTATGAAGAGTTTAAGGAGAAAAGGACATGAAAGCAAAAGGGTGGCTATTCATGACGTGGAAGAACATAAGGAAGACGGGCTGGGAATATGGCCTAGTGGTAGAGCCGCTTGCCTTCCATACATGAAGCCCTGAGTTTGATTCCCCAGTGCCACATATACAGAAAGCGGCCAGAAGTGGTGCTGTGGCTCAAGTGGTAGAGTGCTAGCCTTGAGCAAAAAGAAGCCAGGGACAGTGCTCAGGCCCTGAGCCCAAGGCCCAGGACTGGCCAAATAAAATAAAATAAAATAAGGAAGAGGGGAGTTAGGAGAGGAGAATATAGGGGATGAAATTGATCAAATTATATTATATCCATTATGAAAATATTACAATGAAACCGATTACCTTGTACAATTGATATATGTTGATAAAAGTCAAATGGAAGATCTTTTCTGACTCTCTTTCAATGGCTCCAAATGATTCCATACTTTAGAAAGAGAATCATTCTACAGTTTTTTTTGTTTGTTTTCTTGGATTTCTTAATTGATCTTCATTCTTAATTGTCCATGAAAACATGTATATATGCTTTGTGTTTCTTATTTAAAAGATTGATTATGGAATTGTGTCTATCTTAAGAATATTCTTTACTAAGACTTTTGAATTCTTGTTCTTATTGTGGCCTACTACTTTCTTGGTTAGCTTGTAGTCTCATTTGGGGACTTCTTTTCCACACACCTCCATGGGGCTTTAAACTAGATTTGTACACCTCATTCACCTCACTACAGAGCTATTCAATTGGAATTTCTTTGGTGAAGCATCATCATTTGGAAAGCTCTTCCCAGGTGATTTTGCTAATTAGTAGGGTTTGGGACCAATCTACCTAATCCACAGGATTGTAAACTTGGAATTATGACTAATATGTATGTTCTATTTACTGAAGATTTATAGTGTTCCAGGCTTTGTTTCAGGTATGAATGCTTAGCCTTACTTCCTCCCTTTTTGGGGGGAAAGATGGTTTGAGGTAAGGTCTTACTATGTAGCCTAGGCTCGCCTGGAATTCCAGATTCATCTGCCTCAGCCTCCTGAATTTTGGGATTGTGGATGTATGCCACCACACCCAGCTTATTTCCTCTTTATATAAGTCCTGTGAGCTATGTACAATTAATCTATTAGTCTTTTTCATGATACTAAAATGAAATAAATGAGGCAGTCAAACTGTAAAGAAAAAAAATGTTGGTTTAATTCGGTTTTGGAAGCTTAAAGTCCAAATGGCACAGAACAGTCTCACAAGGGATCCCCTTCAACAGGTCACCTCATAGAGAATGACACTCAAGAGCATGTATGGAAGGAAGGAATCATATTACCAAGACGAAAGCCAGAGGAAGTCTAGGATACCACAGCCCCTCCCAAGGGCACCCCCTCAATGAACCCAAGGACCTCCCAGTGAAACCTCAGTTCTTAAAAAGTCCACACTGCTTTAACACTGCCACACTGTGAACCAAACATCGAACACATGAACCCCTGGGGGAAAATCACAGCGAAGCCATAGCAGGTATCACCCATGTTTTAGGGAGAAGACAGTGTCAGGGGAGGCTGTCAAGCTCTCCTCTGGCAGGAATGAGAATCCAGGTTTGTCTGATAAGCGTATCTTGGACTTTAACCAACCAACCGTGTTGACTGAAAAATAAATAGACTCAGTAATTCCACAGAAAACATACAGAAGTCAAAGAGCTGATGCTGAAGCACGAAGAATGTGCGCTTTTCACTATTTGACAACTAAAACCTGGCAACTTTAAAACCATTGAGTCAACTAGGAAGGTCATTTTTGTAAGATAATCATTAATATGGATATTGGGCTATGGATCATTTGGAAAGGCTTGTGGTTTCTTTTTAACTCTGAACTCTGGATATTTAACATGCCGTAGAAACAGTTTACCATCTCTACAATAAATATCTTAAGAACTATTCTTATAAGGACACCTTTAACTAGGTCTCATCAGTGGATTATCTACGACTTTCTCCTCTGCACTCTCTGTGGCTCTCATCTAGGTGAATAATTTTAAAGTTAGTTGTATTCCCTTCTAAGTATTCAATGCCCAAAATGCAGTAATCGTTAGTAAAATCAGAGTGATCTGAAAATGTTTTGATCACTTTGGAGAAATACTGAAAAAAAAAATTTCCTATTCTTAGCACCTTAATTTTTTACAAATACTATGACTCAAAGCAATTCCCATTTAAGAAATATGCCTATAAGCTCTTATATTCGGATATGTACTAATCTTCAAGACCTAGCAGGCTCAAACAACACTCTATGCCAGCATTCATCCAAAAAAAAAGAGGAAGCATGCATATTTACACTTGGTGATAAGTGCATAAAAATCTCTGAAAGTATACACAAGAAAAAAGCACAGTGTAATAATGGATGCAAAGATCATGCTTAAAATCTAAATTGTTCATGCAAAATAACTACATTCTTAATGAAATAGTGAATTTTGTGCTACATTAGACCCCAGTAAGCTTTCATACTGTATTGATTGTTTTTCCTTGTGTAATTTTAAAACCCAGACCAACTCTGCTAATTAAGCTTTCCCTGGCCAGAAGCTCTCTTGGATCTCTGACAGTTCCTAGTTAAAGCCTAGTTTGTGGTTTTTGACAGCAAACCAAGACCCTCTTGTTTGCTCCAGGAAAACTGGCTGCTTTTAGTCCCTGGCATTATTCTGTGGGTACCTTCATCTCAACAAGTCACCAATTGTCTTAGCCATGACTTAACAGTTGTACCAGATTTTTCTTGGTCATTTTCGCTTGAGAAAGAACATGATAGTAGGGATAAAATTATTGTTCATTTGGTTTTAATTTATGAGAAATGATCTCAAAAACAGGAACAGGTGGTTTACTGAGAAGAACAAACTATTTGAACTAATACATATGTGTTTGGGTATATATTTTAATCCTTCCATTTAATGTTTCTTAATAAGGAAGGACCTCAGATGATTAAAAACACCATAGACAAGTGACAATTTACAAAATGAAATGCTTAAATTATACTTTCATCATGGTACTTGATATGAATATTATTTAATTCTTACAATTTTGTTTGCTTTTGGACATATTAGGAAACAGGCAAAGAGACTAAAACAGAGAACTTGAGAGCATGTATTATGCAATCGATCTCATCTCCCTTTTTAGATATCCTTACCAGAAAAACAAATAAATGGTCTGAAATTGTCCATCTGCATAGTGTAGGATTTGTAAGAAGTTTTATAGTAATTTGATTTTCCAAATACGTTACCCAAATTAACCAGGTTTTAGCCCCTTGAAGAGCTCCAAAGTAAGCTTGAAAGGAAATCACAAACCGTGTTAAAAAAAAATACAAGTATTCTTTTCTTTCCCTACATAGTCTACTAGTGTCACTTAACTAAAACTACTTGGTCTGTGACCTTGAGAAACTTAGAAGCGGAATTATAGGAGCTGTAGAGTATGGAGGATTGTCCTCTCCAGCACTACCTAAAAAAAAAGGGGGGGGGGGGTCACAAATACCCTAACAGGTAAGTATTTTTGTAATTCAGGCAGATGGTGATTGAAGCAAAGGAGGTTCCAAATGGGGAGGGGGGAGGCACCAAAAGCAATAATTTTGAATGTTTGACATTTGTTTTGAAACTACCTTCCTACCCTATACCCTTTACCATCTGTCTGTTATCCTTCCCAACACCCACCTCTGTCTTCCCACAGGGCTCCATTGTGTGCAGTTCCTGTTTCTCAGGGGCGGAGCTGTGGGAGGCAGCCATGGGTGCCATAATAGGCACCTGCGGCCAGCACAATGGGCTGTGGGTGCTTGTGGGAGAGACAGATTGATGTATTGTGCATGGGGGAGGAGGACTGTCACTTGAATCCATGTGAACCCAGGCTTTAGGGGCAAGGGAGATTGACAGCTTTTGTAGGTTGCATTTCGTTTTCAAAGCTTGGCTTTAATAGACAGTAAGTTTGGGGCCCCAAGCTTTCACTCCCATAATTCTAACAGGGCAATCACGAGCATTCAGCATTTCTTTTTACCCCCCTTGTTACGCATTAAATGATTTCAGTAAAGGAATGTGCAGCATTAATTAGAATTTGTTAGCAGATACCAAGGGGAAAAGTTTCTTCACAACAACTATAGGAGGTGTCATTTGTACAAAGAGTTTTTTGTTTTCTTTCCCCATTACATTATCACTGCAATATGTAAGGTAGTGATTCTTTTCATTTAAATTAAGTGGAAAGCTACTAAATCTTGTTTTATTCTCCAAAAAGAATAAGGTCCTTAACACTTATCTTTTAACTTCTTTCATTTCCTAAGGTTGGTGTTTACTTTTGCTTTCAGTCGGACCCATTTACTGGTCTGTGTGGTTGTGTATCCAGTTTTGTGAACCATTTAGCTCTTACAATTACAGGCTCTCACTGTACTGATAGATAGGAATTGTTAGCAGGTGAAAATAGTTACCAATAATATTGGAAATCAATGACCCATCAATCCCTTTCAATAATGGTTACTTTGGGCAATGCTCAAAATTAGATTCTTCTGCTTTTATGCCTAAACTTGTTTTCTAGAACCATTTTTCCTTCGTCTATCTTTAACCCTAGCCCTGAAATCAAACTTATGCAAGAATGGAACAGTGGCCAAGGAATATTTTTTTCTTAGAGAAAATTCATTCTTAAACCATATCAGTTTTTTTAAACGTCACCCCACAGACAAAGATAGCATCTTTTACTTATAGCTAAGAAAAACATATCATTGTTTTGTGTCTATTTTTATTTCTGACCTTTTAGACCTATATAAGAGCAAAACCAATCCCAGATAAGATGTATTGTGTAAAGACAGCCATCTGGGTAACTGATAAAACATCATTAAAATTTTTGGTGTGATTTTTTGAATGTCTTTTCTGTATAAAATACATTTTTTTATTTGCTGGGAGAGGTTGAAGGTTAATTGAATTAGATTTTTTTTCCTATTTATTTAAATGTGTTAAGGGCAACAGTGAAAAATATTGATTAAGTCTACCATTATTTCTCAGCAAGAACATATTCCCACAGAGTTGTCTGGCTCTGACTATAATAATAATTTGGTGCAATGGCTTTAAAAGTAGTGGGGTGATAATAATTAGGGTGTTCGACAGAAATTTCAATACTGGATTCAACATTTCACCATGCAGGGCATGAAAATTGCAGACTGGGGGCTAGTCAGCTCTAAGTACTAATTAACTAATTAATCAGGTGCTGAAACCAACTGAATGGAGGATACCAGCCAGACAACTCAAGCCCAAGCAGAGGGTTGTGCTTTTATAAAAAAAAAAACACAACAAAACAGTAAAGTCTTTCTTCTTGGGTTTTTAACCCAATCAGAAATGAGAGCAGTGACTAGGTTATGGTGTCCTCCTGTCATTCATTTGGATCCAAGCTTTTTCCTTCGGGAAAATAAAAACATGTGCCTGTGATTCGAACTTTAAGACAGGATGAGTCCTGTAGTCCTCAATGCTCTAGCAAATGTGCAGACGCCTTGCCATGCAGTATGGGACTCTGCTTTCCTGGGGCTGAGTTTACAATATTTTAACCTAAGAGCAATGAGAAATATCTATTTGGGCTGATCCTAGGTCTTTTGCCTCATCCTTCATTTATGTAAATGAGAAAAGTCCAATTACACATATGGAAAAAAGGTTTAATGAATCGTGAAAAAGCCTAGTTTCGAGAGAAAGGGTACAATCCTCTCTTTTTCGTCTTCTTGTCTTTTAAGCTTAACTTAGAAACATGTATTTCTTTTCAGGAAAATGATAAATCTGATGTATAGGTCATGTTATATAGTCATTTTTATACTTGAGATTTATCAAGTATGTTTTGATACAAGATTTAGCTTCTTTTATCTTTGTCCACAGGCCTATTCTGTATATGTAGCAAATTGTCCTATAACCTAAACTACAATTTTTTCACTTTTCCCATAAATTTGAAAAATGGCTACATGTGAATTTCTTCCCTTTTCATGTTCTTCTTAGCTTAATGACAGTTTTTTTTTTCTTCTTCTAATTGTTTGTTCTGCAATTGTCTGCAGTGCAAATGGATTGCATCATTCTAAGGGGACGGATATTGAACTCAAAGAAAAGACATTAGTTTCCTGCACCGTTTTATATTGCTATTTGGGGGGAATATTTTAAATAACCAGAATTTGAGAGAGAGAAATTAGGTATGTTTTTTTCTTTCTTTCTTCCCGAAAGCGGCCTAGATTTTACCCATTCTTTACTCTGGGACTTCTGGATAGGGCGAACCGCACCACAGATAACCTCTCAGTAGTACTTTAATGACATAAACCTTTGTAACAAGAGTTGCTCTTCACATTTCCTAAGTAAGCAAGTAGCTCACAAGAAGAGTTTTGCACGGACCTCAGGAAGATTTGTTCATCACAACTTTTCAGTGCTTGCCAGAGACCTAGCCCAAATCCCTTATTGGACACCTGGGGAAACTGAGGTCCAGGAAGAGCTTAAGGGCATGGGGAAGGCAGAAGGAAGGGACACTTTGGAAACAGAGCCCCCCCCCCCCCCCGTTTGTATAGACGACACTGCTTCGGTCCCTAGAAAAGCACTTTTTCGGGCACCTAGCGTGTGGAAAACACTGTTGGGCTCCACACTGGCTGGCCACTTCTGAGGATCGTGACGGGTGTTTGCAGTCTGGCACCCCGGCCTCCCCGGATCGGCGCCCTGGATGTGATCGACATCATGAAGTTGCCCCCATAATCCTCTCTGGCAACATAGGATGTAAAATTTGATCAGCTCATTGGATGCAAGCTGACAAGTCCCCCAAATGTGTGAAAAAGGGGCCAAGCGGTAGGCAAGCGCGGCGCGGAGAGGCCGCGCGGAGAGGCAGCGCTCCCGCCGCCGCCGCCCCCTCCCCCTGCGAGTCCCCAGTACGGCCGCCGCGGCGCTCGCGGGGGCTGGGGCCGATCGGTCAGCCTGAGGCGGCGGCGACAGCGAGGCCGAGGCGCTGTGAGGGGGCAGGAGGAGCGAGCGGCGGGACCGGAAGGGGACTGCGCAGCGGCGCCGGCGGCTGCGGGGTGATCTCCGCGGCCGCCCAAACTGTGCTCGCAGCGTTGCCGGGGGCCGGGCCGGCGGGGCGGGGCGGGGCGTGCACCCAGGCCGCGGTCGGCGCGCGCCGGAGCAATTGGCCTCAGGGCCCCACCGCCCGCGCGCCCGCCCGGCGGCGCCCGCGGAGGCTGTGGAGGCGGCGGCGGCGGCGGCGGTGGCGGCGGTGGCGGCGGTGGCGGCGGCCGCCGCGGAAGGAGGAGGGGATCCGCCAGCAGGAGGTGAGGTGGAGGTGGCCGAGTGAGCGGTGGTGGCGGCGGAGACGGTGGTGGCGGAGGCTCGCGGCCTGGAGGTGCAGGATGGAGGAGCAGCCGAAGGAGGGCGAGGCCGAGGTGGCCGAGCCCTGGTTGTCCAAGTGGGAGCGCCAGTGCCTGGCCGAGGCCGAGCAGCAGCAGCAGCTGTGCCCCGAGCTGCAGGACGACGCGGCCGCCGACGCGGCGGGGCTCAAGAGCGAGCAGCAGAGGCTCTGGCATCTCTTCCAGATCTCGGCCACTGCCGTGGCCCAGCTCTACAAGGATTCGGGCTGCCAACAGGCAGGACTGTCGATGTGGGACCCCTTCCAGAACGCGGCCATGGCCGTGACCAGCCTGTACAAAGAGAGCGGGCATGCCCACCAACGAAGTTTTGACCTGGGCGTCCAGGTGGGCTACCAGCGGCGCATCAAAGATGTCCTGGAGTGGGCGAAGAAGGGCCGGAGCACCATCCGGCGCGAAGACCTCATTACCTTTCTGTGTGGCAAAGCGCCCCCCGCGGCTCCGCCACAGCGCACCCCCAGGACGACCCCGAAGCCGCCCGCCGGGGGGGCCAGTCAGCCCGCCGTCCCCGAGGCCACTTCCTCGGTGGACGTCGACCTGCAGCCCTTCCAGGAGGCCATCGCCCTCCACGGCCTGAGTGGCGCGATGGCCAGCATCAGTGTCCGCTCGGGAGCGCCGGGTTCCCCTTCTCCAGACAGCGCGGTGGCCACCAGTGGGCGTCGAAAAAGTACCTTCCTCGAAGACGACCTGAGCCCCTTTGGTGCAGAGGAACTGGCCCTCCGGCTGGAGAGTGGCGGCATCCGCAAGCGCACCTCGGCCCAGTTCGGGGATGGCACCATAGACTCCCCATCCCACAAGCGCAACCGATTGGTCTAGACTGCCTCGGGGGTCCCCACCACCATATGGCTTGACAGCTCCCTTGACCTTCAAGCTTGTCGCCAGGCGCCTGGACCTCATCCATCTGCCTTCTCGAAGTGCAACAGAGATTGCTGTCAGGTTTACCATAAACTCGCAAAGTTGTCCACAAAATGGCTTGTCTGGCTGACTTTCCAAAAAAAAAAAAATTATAATGTGATTAGAGAACATCCATGCCACCAAGTCAGCAAGACCATGTGAAGCAAAGAAGTATGCAGTCAGGGCGGGAGCCTACTATATCTTGTGCATAGCTATATTCCTTAGCACCTTGCACAGTTGCTGGTGCTCAAAATGTTTGTTTAATCTATTAATTTGCCCTGATTAAAAATTCATAAAAGGAGAGAGACATAGCAGGTGTTTACTTGCATATAGAATAATTTTATCCTTCCGTGTTTGGGTTCTCGGCTTTAATGGTCTTTGCCAATTCAGTTACATTGTACCAAACTGTAAGATTAGACATCTTTGTGAACCTCTACCCCTACGTGTGTGCCCCACTGTACATGCACCTAATTTCTAGAATTCTGTGGAAGTAATATATTTTAGGCTGTGATTTGTTTGGGGAAAATGATTGATGGTTTTGGTGATTATAATGGTGGAAAGAGGTGCCATAACGCTTGGGCTGGTAATACTTGATGTTGGGTTCATTTCATGCTCCCTTGAGGAAAATGAAACTAAAAGCAGCAATTGAGATCCTGAGGAAATAAGGTGTTGTTCCTGGACGCCCCATTGGTGCTCCTTTTGTTCCCTTAGGAATGTAAACATTATTTTCTCTGAAATTACACCTTTTTTTTTTTTTCTGGTGATCTCTGTTTTCAAGCTGAAGGCCAATGAATCAAAATGAACTTCTGGGTTTTCAGAGGAAAGCATGGTGTAACTAAATCAAAATGCGCTTTGTATTTAAAAACACCAATACTGGAATCATAATTCTACAAAGTAATTGTATGGTTTGGGGCAAGTCACGTAATATCCATTGGCCTCACTTTTTATCTGTATAATGAAACTATGTATTATTAGGGTCATTGTGAATACCACATGAAGTCTATATTTCAAGTATCTAGTATACAATGCTTGGTACCTAGGAGTACTCATGTTCTCCCTCTATAAATAAAATCCGTGAAACATTAAAGTTCAAATACTTTAGCAAAATAGATCAATCTAGAAATCGTCAAACAGAACCTCTGTGTTTGAGGTGGAATTACTGTTACCTAGTTGAAACTTGCCTAAGGATCAGAGTACATGTTATACTTACGTTGAGCTTAGGTCTCTCTGGATCACCTCTGTACAGTCTAGAGAAGCTTTAGAATTCCTGAAATGTACTCACCAATACACATTACAACCAGGAGCAATGAAAAAGCTATCATCTCTGCCCTGAAAGAACAGGGAAAGGGAGATAAGTATGGGAAGAATTGTAAGTGAATGTAGCAGGGCCTCTGTACTGCTAAAATGCTTTTGAATAAGGATGGGGTGGAACACAGAGGGTAAGAAAGTTAGAGTCAGTAGATTGGGGACAGAGGACCTAGGAGTAAGATTATGAAAGAATGGGGGGGGGGAATTAAAAAGCTTGTCTCCCCCCCATACTTTTCCAGCCACTGCATAAAAATTTATATGTAGAGAACTAAGCATCCTGCTTTTATGTTTACATCACAGTTATTTCTGTTTCATTAGCATGACCTTTGAAGGAAATTTGGAATTGACCAGTACATTAAAATAATACAACATCAAGTGAATTCCCTGATAGAGAACAAATTCATATTGCACTCTGTAACTACGGAGGCACTTTTAAGTCCTGTGAAGGTAGTTTTTTTTAAAAAAAATCATAAAACACTCTTTATTCTCAAAGAGTTCATCCTGCTTTGGGAGATAAATTATGTAGCCAAGAAAGTATTTCTGCCGTAGGGAAAGCACCCAAGGTCGATGCAGAATTCAAAGAACGGAGGCTCTTCTTGCTGAGAGGGTCACGGCCTCTAGAAAAAGTAATGTTTAAACTGAGTTCAGAAAACCATGGGTAGGAAGATATTCTTCCAACAGAGGGAGAATATCTAAGAATGTCTCAAGAGGATAGAGCAGAGTGGCGAGAGGAAATAGGGCCAAAATATAGAGGGACGCCGATCCCTGATTCAATGGTTTAGTTCTGTCTTGGGACAGAGGTTGACGTGATGCCACCCCAAACTGTGCTCTGGGAAGACTGATTTGGCAGGGGATCAGTTTGTCCAAAAGGATGACACTGGAGCAGAGAGGCAGTACAACCAATCTTCATAAAATGCTCTTTCCTGGGACTTTACCCTCTGGTTAAGCCAGATTAAGGAGATGGATTGTTTGACAGAGCTTTCTCTAGAAAGCCTTTGTTTACCCCCACCCTCTCAAGACACAGACCGTGCAAAATAGGAAGCACCTCCAATGGAGCACGGCTCTACTGTGCTTCCAGAAAGCTAAGAAAGCCCCCAGTTCTACCTACAAGTCTCCCTTGGAGCGATTCCTCTGCTTTATTCTTCCTGCTTCGGGTGCAGGATAGCCTTCCTCAATTGGAATCACTGGGTCGTTCTGTGCTACAGGTTTGAGTAACTACTCCATTTTAACAGGTACGTGTAGGCAGAGTTGCAACAGGATGTGCCATTGTGAACGCAGGGATGTTGTCGTGTTTACCACTGCAATCCCCAGTACCTAGTACTAGTACAGTGTCTGATCCATAAGGGCATAAGATAACTGTGAAATGAGAGGTGAGTAAGGCCCCCGTCCATATCAGGCATAGCTGCGCTCCTCCCCCAAATCTGTTCCTTCTTTCCCAGGAGCCACACCTGGAGCCCATGGCCTAATTCCTAAGATGACTGCGTCCTGCAGATGTTTACCGTCCTTCCCCGCGCTTCCCTTCTTCCGTGTCTCTTCCACCTCTTTCGTAAGTCTCTCCCAAGGAGCTTGTGAACTGGACAGCTTTAGCCCCATTCTCCAGCTGCAATCATTTCTCAGGAGAAGGCTCTGCAAAGCTACCTGCCTTCAAGAGGTGGTGTCAGGAATTATAATGGGTAATGAAGTCTGAGAAGCAGCTCTGACCCTGGCTGTGAGATTTGTGACCGATTCAAGGATTTCATTTCAAATGCCTCAGTTACAGAGCTTTTCGTGGAGGCCTCAACAGAATCTCCCTATTTGTACATATTATCTTGCCATTTTGCACATTTCCTCAGTAGGAGTGCACATAAGGCAAAGGCAAAAACTAGTTAAGAGGGAAAATGTTCTAATTTTCTTTCTTTTATACATCCCCGAGAGAAGGCTCTGATTTCCTCACCTCTAGCTGAGTATTTCCTTCATCAGATCACTGCTTTGTAACAAAATTAGAGTCCACTGATGGGAAACATTACATTCAGAGCATATCATGTTTTATGAAGTCATGAAGCGCTGGGGGCGGGGGAGGCTGCTTCCTCATCATGGTAAGCGTATAATTTTTACATATGTTGGGTTTGCTCTTTTCTTTCCTTCTTTCTTTTGCCAGTCCTGGGCCTTGAACTCAGGGCCTGGGCACTGTCCCTGGCTTGTTTTTGCTCAAGGCTAGCACTCTACCACTTTGCGCCCCAGCACTACTTCTGGCTTTTTCTGTTTATGTGGTACTGAGGAATCGAACCCAGGGCTTCATGAATGCTAGGCAAGCACTCTACCACTAAGCCACATTCCCAGCCCAAATGTTGGGTTTCTTTTGGAGGTACTGTTGAGTTCACTCATTCAGGGAGCTGCTCTTGCTATTACTGCCGCACTCTAGACACCAGTTAAACCGGATCATTTCAAGTTTCTTGAACTTTCTATCATCTCTGTCTCATTTACCTGGGAGCTAACTCGGGCAGGAATGCTGCTCACACTTTTCCCTACCTAGATGCTCCTCCATCTAAAGCATCTGCTCCTATGCTTTCCTTGTTTTCATTTCATTTTATTCATTCTTATTTTATTTCTTGGTTATCTTGCTTGCTTTCCGGAGACAGAATTAAACATTTCCTTTTCATAAAGCGCCCACTTTGGGACTCAGGATTCTAATAATCAGTTTGCCATTTTTCTGCTCAAGTAGACTATGAATCATTGGCGCGTACCCCTAGGGACTCGCATTCCTCGCTACTTCCGTAAGACTCTCCATGACTGCATATGGAGGTTTGAAAAAGCGCACTTCACATTCTGCTATACTTGTATATTGTGACTAAAAATTTCTTTGCCATAATTAGGGAAAGCTCACAACAAAACTTCAAAGGAACTGATGTATTCTAAGAGAGACGACATAGGCTTCTGCAAAGAAGTGTAGCAAATGATCATTTTCTCATTTGGACACAAGATTGCAATGCCTCAGACACTGACAGCAAGCATGGGTCTAAACCTTGACTTTTTCAGTTTACTGTCCTTGAGTAACTGGGTTTCTTTTTGAGGGCCGTTTGCTACTTAGTATATGAAACATAAGCTTTTTTTTTTCCCACATGATAGTGAAGGTTCCCACAAGTTCAACATTCTAAACTGTAGTTGAACTTTGATAGGTAGGTAATGTTAGGGATAACTTTTCGATGATATTCTCATTTAAATAATTGAGCATCTGACTACTTAAGCTCCATGAGTTCCTTGTAATAAAAACACCACATTGAAGCCACTCCAAGCTTGGAGGTTGCCAAACATATATGAACTGCTCCCCTTTTTTTTTGTTTTTGGTTCCATTGTTGTCAGAAGGGCTAGAGTGAAAACTCTGAGTGCTTTAGAGGCATGTAACAGCCGAATTGTTCAGGCAATTTTTTTTTCCTCAAAATTTTAAATTTCATCGCCAGATGACCCGTAAGCTCAATGGACTAAAGGGGGATTGGAGAGCTAGCAACCCCACATCTCAACTCTGGGGAAAACTGAAATGGAAACCATCTAGATCATGAACTTCTTTCCTCATATGCAAGACCTTTTCTCCTTGTAGACAAGTGGACACCTCTGTAGAATATTCCTTCTGTCTTTTTTCATGGTACTTGAGGTTGAACTCAGGGCCTTGAATTTACTATGCAGGTGTTCTACTACTTGAGCCACTCTGGAAGTCCTTTGGGTGTCGGTCATTTTTTCAGATAGAAGTTTGACTGCAATCCTCCTGTTTCCTTTGTAGCTGGAATGACAGGCCTGTACCACCAATGCCAGCCGGGGTGTTTCCTCTGTAACTCACAAGATGAGTGCACCCGGTCATTGCTTGCGATGGAGTCTCAACATTTCTTTTTGTCTAGGCTGGCCTCAAACAACATCCCCCAAGTAGCTAGGATGAGAGGCTTGAGCCAGGCCTGTCTTGTCCTTCCCTTTTCAAAGCTACCATAACTAAACCTTGGGTACAGCTGTTAAAAAACAAACCAACCGTTTTCTTGTAGGGTAGGGAATAGAATGGAGAAACTTGAAGGTTTACACAGGTTAGGCAAGTGCTCTAGCACTGAGTTGCACACTTCCCTCCTTTTTAAAAGCAATTTCCCAACCTCGGAGCTGGAGGCGATGCATTTTGTTTCTATGTTTCCTAATACACAAACTAGGTTCCCTGCCCCCAAATGCCACATATGGCATATATTATATAGTACGTCTTCTATTTACTTTTCTCCCCAGCTGCAATTTGCACATTCTTCTTGAAATCCTAAGCTTTCTTGACACCAGAACCGAACTTTGTGTTCAAGTGTGAGTATGTGCAATTGGAAGCTTATGGGAACGTTGGGGAAAATGGAGGGTCATTAAGTACTACGTGCAAAACCATGCAGATGCCTGTTGAAAACAACTTTGGTGGTCACGACCCTGGCCAGAGGGGAAAGTCTGTGATGTCACTTCTTCCTGAGTCCCAGTGTCCCGGATAGTATCTCTGAATTCAGTTGTCTGAGCAAGATTGTTCCTTGTGAAAAGTTCACAGGATAGAGGTTGAAGAGCTTGTTTTACTCAGACCTCAGCAGGACAGAATGGTTTGGAATGCAGTATTCTGTGTGTTCTGTTTGCCTGAAAGCTGTCAGAGGGAACAAGTATTTAGCAAGCAGCATGAACAAGGATTTGAACTAGAAAATGACATGGGCCCTGACAACATTGTAATAGTGGCTTGTGTCTTCAAGAACTGCTCCATGATTCACAAAGAGATGCTAAAAGTAAACTAGAAAAGGTGGATAGATAGATTTGGGTGTTATTCAAAACGACCTGATGAATAAATGTTCTCCTATGGGTAAAGTTTGGACAGCGGTTCCTGCTCACTGCCAACATTTCTATTTTACTACATTAGGTAGGATTTTTGCCTCTAATAAGGCAACAGTCAGTAGATCAAGTCTGTGCCTATAAGAAAGTAGATCGATCGATCAACTATTTACTCTGTTTTCCAATTCCAACCACACCTATGTTGCTTTTCTTTTTATATTACTCTGAATTAACAGAATAATGTTTTTTTTTTAATCTTTTCCTATTTAAGTAGAATTATGCACTATTCAACACCTCTTTCAGTATTTGGATTGCCTTTGATTAGAAAAAATAATTCTAGTTTTTTCCCATTTCTACTATTTTCTTTTCTCAGTATTGGAGTTTGAACTCAGAGTTTGGATTTTGTCCCTTAGCTTTTTCACTCAAAGATGGTACCCTACCACTTGAGGCACAGCTCCACTTTTGGCTTTTTGGTGGTTAATTAGAGACAAGAGTCTCACAAACTTGTTTGCCCAAGCTTGCTTTGAACTGTAATTCTTGGATCTCTGCCTCCAGTAGATAGGACTACAGGTGTGCACTACTGGTGCTAGGCCAATTCTATTTCTTAATATTTCTTCATACTTCAATTTCAGGTGTCATCTTGGACTTCTACATGGAACCTACATCTTGGTGGATGACCATGCGCAAAATACTGCAGGTGAGTGCAGAGGTTGAAATTCTTTTATGTTACTATCCTGAGGTCATGCCAAAACATCCCTCTTGCATTAGGTATAACAGCTATGAGAAGGTATTTAATATACCTTGCATTTACTGCTGTCAGGTAGCAGCTAATGTGCAAGCAAGACTCCAGTAGTTGCTACAGAAAGGCCAAGGCAGCCCGTATCCAGCCAAGATGTCTATAAATGGACTTGGTGGAAAGTTTTACGATTGTGTATGAACACACACTGCTAACATTGACTACAGTTTAAAAAGAAATCAAATTCAATTAACCAATTAACCAACCTCTTCCAAATTCAATTCAATTTGACCCACACTGTTAGAATGCAAAGCACTGTGCTACCTCAGGCAAAACATACAGATTTCATTTCACTTACCTTTTTGGTTTGTTGTAATATCATGTCAACACATATTTGTAAATGTTGAGATTCACTGTTTAGAAACAAAGAATAACTTTTCTCCTTGACTTGTAACTCTTGCCATTTTTATTATTATTTTTGTTTGCTTGCAAAGTCTTTAGGGAAAACTCTCATTCTTAGCTTGGATACAGACTCAGAAATTTTGAAGATAAATTAGTCTTTTTTCAATACTGTACCATTGTCCTTTGGTTTGGGGGTTTGGTTAGACTGGAAATGGGTGGGACTGGGAATGTGGCTTAGTGGTAGAGTGCTTGCCTAGCTTGCATGAAACCCTGGGTTCAATTCCTCGGTACCACATAAACAGAAAAGGCCAGCAGTGGTGCTATGGCTCAAGTGGTAGAGCACTAGCCCTGAGCACAGAGAGGCACAGGGACAGAACCCAGGCCCTGAGTTCAAGCCCCAAGACCAGCAGAAAAAGAGGAAATGGGCCCTTGGTTCAATCACTAGCACCCAAAAATTAACAGTAATTCAAAAGAAACAGGCAAATTATATATATTTGCCAGTCCTGGGGCTTGGACTCGGGGCCTGAGCACTGTCTCTGGCTTCTTTTTTTTTTTTTTTTTTTTGCTCAAGGCTAGCACTCTACCACTTGAAACACAGCGCCACTTCCAGCCTTTTCTGTTTATGTGGTGCTGAGGAATTGAACCCAGGGCTTCATGCATTCAAGGCAAGCACTCTATTACTAAGCCACATTCCCAGTCCCTTAACAATATATTTTATGAAGTGCAATGTATCGGAAATGTCATTTCAGCATGTGGTTAATGTAAAATTTACTGATGGTTTATTTAAATAATCTTTTTAAATCTTTGAAATCTAGTTGTGTGTGTGTGTGTGTGTGTGTTTCTCTGTGTGTGTGTGTGTGTGTTTCTCTGTGTGTGTGTGCCATACTGGGGCTTAAACTCGGGGCCAGGGCCCTATCCATTAGCTTTTTATGCAACACTGGCACTCTAACATTTGAGCCATAGCTCTACTTCCAGCTTTTCAGAATGTACTGGGAGATAAGAATCTCACAGACTTTCCTACCTGTGCTGTCTTCCATCAGCAACCTTCAGATCTAGTCTGGTGAGTTTACAATAACAGTCCATTCAGTCTTGGCACGTTCCTGTGTTCAATAGGCACACACTGGTGCCCACTCTGTTATAATTCACTGTCTGTGATAGATCAAGCCTCCATTCGGGACAGAAAATTGTGATAACTCATGTATATTGACCTCCTTTAGAGGTGTTTAATAATACCGTGTTCCTTGGCTTTGTCCAGACCAGGATCTCTTACACTGACTAGTTTCTTTCCAGAACAGTGATTGTGATTTTTATGCTTGGTACCATTTTTTTTCCCCAAAATATATTATCATTGTTCCATGTACCCTTCTCTGAATTACAGGGTTCAGTAAGAAAAGCAAAGTTCCTTGCTCCTGAAACACATAGTCTTAGGGCACAGAGAAAAAGAAATATTGTGCTACTTAGTAGCAAGTATGTGGTTTTTATTTCTTTTAACAAACAGCAGTGTTTATGGTACAGCTGCGATAGCTCAGGCCATGTGATAGAAGCTCTGAAGGATGTGTATAATGGCTAAGATACATTCCTGCCTTCAAGGATCCTATATTTCTGTGATGTAACACGCACAAGTATACACATGTGCTTGTACAAACACACACAGGAAGACAAATCCAGTGTGAATGAGGGTTGAAGCAGAGGCACACCATTTGTGTTTGGTGTACAGACTAAGTTGAGCTTCACTCCAATTGATGGGATTCTGAGGCACATCAAGAAAATGGTAAATGATCTGGGCATTAAGGCTTAGTATTTTCTAATCAGTTGATCAAAAGCTTTATTCACAACAAATCAAACAGAAGAAAATTTTTGCAATCAATTCTAAACAGTTCAGGTGCACTGGTCATCTGGGTACATTTTGCATACTTATTTTGATGCTGGTCCTAGATCTTGAACTCATGGCCTGGGCACTGTCCCTGGACTTTTTTGCTCAAGGCTGAGGCTGTACTACTTGAGCCATAGCTCCACGTCTGGCTTTTTGATAGTTAATTGGAGATAAGGGTCTCATGGACTTTCCTCCCCCAGCTGGCTTTGAACTGTGACCTTCACATCTTAGCTTCTTGAGTAGCTAGGGTTATAGGTATAAGCCACTGGGGCCCAGATATTTTGCATACTTTTTCCATACTAGGTTAACCAAGAATAAAACTATTCTCTATTCGTCAAGATGACATTGTCAGACATTCCACACTTGCAAAGGTAGTGGCAAGCTCATGTGGCTTTTCTGTTTCTTGACTGAATTTTTCCTAATAATCCAGAGTTCCAAGCATAAGCTATTTGATTAAAATGTTCTTCCATGTGGAATTTTGTGTTAGAGAGCTGCTGATTATCATTTTCATTGCTGGTTTTGAGAGGGCAGTTGGGGACATATAATACTGGCAAATTTGTTTAGCCTTTTATACTTTACCAAGTGCTTTCACACAGATGATTATATTTCATTATTGCCTATTCTCTCTCTCTCTCTCTCTCTCTCTCCCTCTTTCTCCAACTGCTTTTCTTGTTCTTTTCTTCCTCTTCTTTCTCCTTTACCTCTTCTTCTTCTTCCTCATCGTCATCTTCCTTCCTATTCTCCTCTTCTTTTTTGTGGTAGTTGGGATGGAACTGAGAACCTTGCACATGTTAGCAAATTGCTCTACCCCAGAGCTACATTCCCAGCCCTTTGAGTCTCACAGTTTCTTTTATAGTTTCTTTTGAGATGCAGTTTTGCTACATAGCCCAGAGTGGCCACGAAATTGCTATTGTCCTGCCTAGGATTACAGACACATACCACTATGACTGGCTCCCAGTTCCTTTATCTGACAGTACTGCTGTTGAAGAAACTGAAGGCCAGAAAGATAGAGCTTGTCTTATTCATGGATATGTTTTGAGACACCGCCCCCCCCCAAGTAGATGCCTAAAACTACAGGTAATACTGAACCCCATATAGTCTGTGTTTCTCCTACACATATATGCCTATGACAAAGTTCTTTTTATTGTTTTCTTTTGAATTTAATTTTTGGATTCACATACAAGTTGAATTTAATTTGTACTTGAATATGAGTACTGTGGTACTGTAGTAGTCTGATAACAGATTGGCTGCTAAATGACTAATGATATTCATAGATAAAAATGTGAATTCCCAATATAAACCAATGACTTCCTTAATATTGGCATATAACTAAAAAATCATAGATTGTTTATTTCTGGGATGTGTTTTCTTTAGTATTTTCAGACTGTGCTACAGTCATTTGGGTTCTGAGTTCTCACTTCCTGGCCAATGGTCTCATCTGGTCTCTGCTTCCTCCAAGTCTTATCTTTCCAATGATGGGACACAAGGATACCTAGAAGAGACCTTTGCTAAAAAAAAATGAATAAATAGATTTGAATCACTGTTAATAGGAAGGATTCTTTGCATTGCAAAGTAACTTCTCCATTGGCTGAAAATCTGAGCTCTGCTATGGAGATTATCAGATGATTTCATTTAAAAGTAATCTGACATTCCACAGCTAAGTAATACATTTATTAGGTAAATTATATCTAGTTCCAGAGAGCAGGTCAGTACTTAAAGTTGCCTAGAGAAATGACTTTAGATTAGTCAGTTTTCTGTTTCCAGAAATGTGTTCTAACCTGAAACCTCTGCAGTTTACAGTTGCCAGTTGAATGGTTTTCCCCTACACTAGAAAAATATTTTTTATACTCAGTGAATTTTATAAATGTGATGTATTTTATTTTCTGGACCATAACACTGAAATCCATCTCTCTCAGCCCTTAGATTTTCCTTCTAGTTCCTTGTTATGGTGAGACTTCTCCCATTTTTCTTTTCAATGGTGTTCTGAAGATCCTTTCAGTATAAATATTGGTATGTGCTAAAGATTTATATCTCACATCCAGTACAATTAATGAACAAAAAACAACAATTAAAACCATGTTAGAAATAGCAAAACCTACTGGCATGGATCATAACATCTTATCACTATTTGATATCCATCCAGAAGAGGTAGATAAACAATTTTAATGGGAGACAAATGAACTTCAGCTACAGTAACTTTTGACCTATAACATCGCGAGAAATGTTATTCATTTTTTTCTCAAAGCGGCAGTGCTAATGTATGGTTTTTATTGCCAAATAAAGACCAGTAGATAACTAAGAAAGTTAGTGGAAGAAACGTACTATAAAAATCTATGGCAATATGGCTTGGTGGTAGAGTGCTTACCTCTCATACATGAAGCCCAGGGTTCGATTCCTCAGTAGCACATATATAGAAAAAGCTAGAAGTGGCACTATGGCTCAAGAGATAGAGTGCTAGCCTTGAGCAAAAAGAAGCCAGGGACAGTGCTCGGGCCCTGAGTTCAAGCCCCAGGACTGGCAAAATATCTACGTGAAAGCCAGTTGTTAGCGGCTCATGTCTGTAATCCTAGCTGCTCAGGAGGCTGAGATCTGAGGATCACAGTTTGAAACCAGACAGGGCAGGCAAGTCCAGGAGACTCTTACCTCCAATTAACCACCAGAAACTCAAAAATGGAGCTGTGGCTTAAAGTGGTAGAGTGCTAGCCTTGAACAAAGAAGCTCAGGGACAAGACCCAGAACCTAAGTTCAAGCCCCATGACCAAAAAAAAAAAAAAAAAAAATGCTACATGATTGGATTTCTCTAAATGTAGTATGAATGAATAATCTAGAAAGATAGCTGTGTGCCAGTGGCTCATACCTTTAATCCTAGCTACTCAGAAGGTTGAGATTTAAGGACTATAGTTCAAAGCCAGTCTCAGCAAGGAAATCCATGAGACTCTTATCTCCAGTTATCTGCTAAAAAGATGGATGTGCCCATGATATAAAATGTTATGCTATTTGTTTAATGAACTTCATTAATCAATTTTTGGAGAGTTGTATACTGACGAGAGGATCATCAGTCGACTATATGTATATTCTGTCATCTTTTGGAAATAAATCATTTACTTGAAAAAAAAGATGGATGTGGAGGTGTGGCTCAAGTGGTAGAGTGTCAGCCTTGAGCAAAAAGTGGAGTGAGGCAGGGGTTCAAGGACCTGAGTTCAAGCCCAGTACTGGAATACACACAGGCACACACCCCTACTCTTTTTTAAAAATTTAATTTTCTTATCAAGGTGATGTACAGAGGGGTTACAGCAAGTACATTTCTTGTAAAACTTGTTACCCCCTCCCTCATTTTTCTCCTACTTTCCCTCCTCCTAAGAACCCTACTCTTAATTGACTACAATAAAACATTATCAAATGGTCACAGGTAAAGTGATGAATAAATCCATCTAGGGACTTTCTGTGTTGGTGCATAGAGAAGGTCAGCATCTGCTTCCAATGCCTGGAATTAATAGACCAGTTCTAACCGAAATTGTAGCATTTTTCTCTCTGTGAAAGAAAAGCAACATATTTAACACAAAAGGACTGTACACTTCAGTTAAAATCAGTCCTAATGACGTACCCCAGGACAGTCTGACTCACCTGTACTTCAAACTGTGTATTTATTGCCAAAGAAATTTCACATAAACTGAAACTTCTGCACAAACTTGTTCAGGGAAAGGAACTCTGGACCCAGAGTCAGGAGACCTGGTTTCTCATTCTTGTTCTAGTCCTAACTGGCTTTATGATTTGTACTCTCTTGGACCTGACCTTTTGTTATGTGTAAAATGAAGGTAGGAGAGGATTCTGTGACCACTTTCTTTTTATTTCTAAATTCTCTCTCTTCTTTCTTTACACTCTCCTGCTACAATGGTCATGTATGTGACAGTCCTTAAGGTTCACAGTTGGGGTTTAAATGCTACTTTGGGGAAAAACTTGCCATAGTAACTAAATTGCTATTGAAAAAACCGAACCATGAAAGGGCAATACTTCCTATGTGGTTTTACCCCCAAGATGCCCTTGAACTATATGGCACTTGAATATATTAGGGATGCAAATCTGGGAGAAGAATAAGACCAAGATGGTATGACCAAGACACTTAATTTGCATTGGAATGGCCAAGGCAAACAACACATCACAACTCACAAAGTGACATTTGGCTTGAACTCTTGGAAGGCATGCCACTTTGCAAAGAATTCAAACAGCAAATGTTCAGATGAGAAGAATCCATTGTTTTGTTGTAAAATGCAACTTGCTATGGAATCTAAAGAGATTGGAAAAATATGAATTTGATCATTTATAGTTGCTTCCTGAACTCTGTGGGTACCAGTGATCTCACCTATAATAAGAGGGCATAAATCTTGGAGACAGATCCTCCATCCTTAACATTCTGGATTTCCTTTTTTTTATGTAGGAGATTTAACATTTGTGGGAAGAGGGGCCCTTAGGGAATACTAGTTCAAAGATGGTTTTCACTGCTTTTCCAATTTTGTTCAGTGCTAGAACTACTCCTTGCCACTTTGCTCTTGATCACAGGGTTAATGAAGGTGGTAGCTATCCACATATCACTATGAGCCTGTTGCATTTTGAACCAGGAAACACGAAAATTGATATTCAGTACTAGCTTTTACTTTCCTGGCTTCCTCACTAGTTTCTTTTTTCAGTCTTAGGTGTCACTCCATCTTGCTGTTAGAGTTCAAATACATGGTGACATTTAGGGAACAGGATGCTAGTAACAGGCAAATGAATGCTGCCAATACCTTCCTTTTCTTTTTCTGTACTAGTGTTTTGAACTCATGGCCTTGTACTCTAGGAGTCTTCCTTGAATCCGGGTTTGAAAATGTATGTGCCATTCACTTGTTTTTGTCAGGAACTCTTTGAAAAACTTTACAATTACTGATTCAAGTAGTTTTCACGACACGTGTGGCAAGTTAGCACCTATTGCATAGAGAATGAAATTGAGGCATGGAGAGATTAAATATACTGCCTAAGGTCAGACATCTCAAAGCAGCAGGGATTATAAATCCAAGCTGTAACTGGGTGCCAATGGCTCACACATGTAATCTTAACTACTCAGGAGGTTGAGCTCTGAGAATCATCGTTCAAAGGTAGCCTGGGCAGACAAAACTGACAGACTCTTATCTCCAATTAACCACCACTAAAAAGCCAGAAGCAAAGGTATGGCTCAAGTGATAAACACCAGCCATGAGTGAAAAGCTAACTAAGAGTATGAACCCCAGTACCAGCAGCAAAATTAAATAAGTACATACATAAATACTTTTTACAATCCAAGGAGTTTGACTCCATAATCCATTTTTAAAATTTTTTGCCTGTGAGATACTGAGTTACCTACTGTGACTCTCTTTGTGCTTACTTGCAAAAATGTATCAGAAATATACATAATGAACTACCAGGACCCCAACCCCCCCAAATCCTTTTATCCTGACCTAAACTTCAATCCCAGGAATATTAAATTTCTCCAGCCCTGGATATACTGTGATCAAACTTATATTATCCTTCCTAACTTGGAATTGTATGCTTTCCAATTTCTGTCCTATGGATTTTTCCAAGCTCTGAGACTATTTCTATAAAATAGCAAGCATGGTCTAGTGGTTTACTCAACCAGGCAATAAAGTGATGGGAGAATGATAGTCATGCTGTTGCTTATTGAGTGCTTATATGTGGCAAACACTGAGAAAAGGTGTTGCATGATTATTTCCTAATTTTCCCATTAAGCCTGTGAGTTGAGATCTATATTATCTTCATTTTATATGTGAATAAACCAAGACTCACATAAGCTGAATAACTAAGCCCAAATCATAGCCCCCCCCTCTTTTTTGGTCGGTCATGGGGCTTGAACTCTGGGCCTGTGCACTGTCCCTAAGATCTTCAGCTCAAGGTTAGCACTCTACCACTTCAGTGCTACTTCCAGTTTTCTGGTGGTTAAATGGAGATGAGAGTCTCATGAACTTTCATCCTCAGATCTCAGCATCCTGAGTAGCTAGGATTGCAAGCATGAACCACCAGCACAGAGCTCCAAAATCACTCTTTTAAATATGTGGCAGAGCTAAGATTTTGACTCTAGGCCATACATGACCCAAAACTCTGGGACTGGCCTGTTGCTTTACTACTCTTAGAAATTTTCTGGAGCACCCCTCCAAATTCCACATGTATAGTCTGTATCCCATTTTGCAATATATCCTGTCCTGCAGCTGCTTATCCAGGTTATTAATGCCATGTCTGCTTCAGCCTCAGTAAGTCATCATTTTAGCAAAGGTATACCATTTTCTTCTAATAACATGAACTGTTTTTGGATTGCAAGGAAGCATTTGCCTTCCCTATAACTGGCCACCTTGTATCATGGATCTTCCTACATGCCAACCTATCTTACAGAAGTTACAGAATGAGACTGAGAGGATTTAAGTAGGCCAAAGGGATTAAGCCGTGCCATATATCATTTGCTTTGAGCTGTTTGAATGGAAAACTGAGTCTTTTGCTAGAATGGACCCAGAGAGAGACAGAAAAGAAGAATGTTGTGAATGAAATATAGAATTATAGCCTGGTGCTGGTGGCTCATGCCTCTAATCCTAGCTACTCAGGAGGCTGAGATCTGAGGATCGTGGTTCAAAGCCATCTCAGTGGAAAAGTCCTTGAGACTCTTCTGTCTAATAAACCACTCAGAAAACTGGAAGTGGTGCTGTGGCTCAACAGGTAGAGTACTAGCTTTTGAGCTGAAGAGCTCAGGGGCAGTGCTCAGGCCTAGAGTTCAAGCCCCATGACTGACCAAAAGAAAAAAAAAACCCAAGAAGAAATATAAGAATTGTAAGGGGCTGGGATGTAGCTCAGTGGCAAAGTGCTTGTCTAGCAAGTACAATGTCCTGAGTTCGATCCCCAGTACCCCCCCCCCAAATTGTAATTTTAGCAAGTGGAAATATCTCTAGAGTTTGTGATTCTTGGATATTCTACAATATTTCCAGATATAATTCTTTCCTATTTACAGAAAAAATGATAGCTGTTCTTAAATGAATTCAGTTTGGTTTGAAAGCAACTGAAATATTAGAGCCAGGAATGATACCAAAATATCCATACATGAAGGTTAAATTAACCAAACCAGTCCTTAAAAATCATTTGATTTTATTAAATCTTCCTTAACTCAAGTGACACCCCCAATCAGAAAGACTTTTCTATGTCTGAGGGTCTAACTCTAATTACCAGTTAATAAAAATTCCAGGGTATCTTTAATCAGCCAATTAACTGACCTAACAATTATAATAGGGAAGGAAGGTGGGAAGGGTTGAGAATGGGAACAGCAAATCCATCAAGGTGGAATAGAAATTCCTTAGGGGTTAATGGTGGACACCCCTTAAAGTGAAAATGATTGTTTTACCTTGACTGGTTTTCCACATTTGTTTCCTTTCGCCCTTTCCTGACATTTGTAATTATTGGAACTTTTAATTGGCTGATTAACTCATTTTGAGAGAGAACGAGAGAGATGATGGAGGAGAAGGAAGCTGAGGAAGATGGATGGAATGAATCTTAAACATGTAGATTTAGAAAACATGCTCCTCAATTGTTTGACAATATTTATGTGAAAATAGTTCACTGTAGCGAAGGGCTTGAGACTTTAAAAAGAATCTGTTTTGTTTTCTTTTACTAAAATATTAGTTACTTCCTACTTCATGGATCTCAAAACTTTAAATGTAAATTCAAACTTAAAAGTCTGACATTAAGAAGCCAGTTACTTTTCACTTGAACATGTCTTCATAAAACATTTAAATACTAGTAATACAATAGCTGTCTTTACTGAAAGAGTATACTATTCAAACAGACTTATATTTTCATTTGTTCAATGACAAGTATAATATGCTGGGTACTAAGAAAGTGTGTAATTATTATTTTTTTTATATTCTCAGAGGTTGATGATTTTTATTATTTTCTTTGCACTGATCCTGGAGCTTGGGCCTTAGGCACTGTCCCTGAGCTTCTTTTGCTCAAGGCAAGCACTCTACCCCTCGAGCCATAGCGCCACTTCAGTCTTTTTCTTAGTAGTTTATTGGAGATAAGAGTCTCATGAACTTTCCTGCCCAGACTGGCCTCAAATTGACCTCCTCCTCTAGCTTCATAAGTAGCTAGGATTGCAAGCGTGATCTACCAGCACCTCGCTAAGACTGATGATTTTTAAGGGTTTGGAATCAGAGCTAAGGTTATAGCTTAGTGGTAGAACACTTACATAGCTTGGGTGAAGCCCTGGTTTACATCTGTAATACATGTGTGCACATGCACGCGCACGCACACACACACACACACAGAGTGGAGCTGTGTGTGCATGTGTGTTAAGGAAGGAGGGAGAGAGTTCAGAAATATGTTTTTGCTCCAACAAATTCTCAATTGCTAGTTTTCTTTTGCAAATGCAAGTACAAACATGTATCTATAATCTACCTCTCATCTATCTATATGTTTGCAAAGAGTAAATTATGGAAAATTAAAGACAGTTCTAGGTCGATTCACCACAGTAACTCCCAAGACCCAATGGCAGAATTGTGAGATTTCTTTACCATTTATGAATTATATGTAATATTTCAGTACCTCGATTTCTACTCATCTAAACTTGTCACTGCTTTATAAAATTGTAGCGTTTTAGAAAACAAATCCTACGAGATTATCTTTGTGGAACAGAAGAGGCATGAGAGACTGAGATGACTACAGTGAATGGTCTAAGGTCACATGGTAAATCCTTTAGATTTCCACTTCTGCATTCTTTTCTTCCTTCCAATCTCTCCCTGACATAAATGGTCCTGATGGTAAGAAGGCAAATGCCAACTACCACAGTCTGTTAGAGAGACTGTTTTAATGTGAAAATCTGTGCACTCCAAATCTGGTTGAATGCATTTTAAAATCATTCTTCAATGGCTCACTTTGAAGGCATTTGTCCTAAATTTTATTTTTATGAATCCTATCATTCTTGAATGTATTATTGTATATATATTTTTTTGCTTTCTGAAAATTCTCAGAGGAATAAATAGCGTCTTGAATTTGGGTATCAAAATGACCATAGATAGAATTTATTCCTCTTAGTGTGATGGCTAGGAAATGCTGTTTATAAATGTCCTTGCTAAGGTTCTGCTAAAAAGGGTTGTTCAAAATAGATCTAGTGTAGTTATAAATGCTGCTTGCTATATGTGATATGGATATCTTGATTTTTATTGTTTTATATTCGAAGGGTACAGTGGTGTGTGTGTGTGTGTGTGTGTGTGTGTGTGTGTGTGTGTGTGTGTGTGTAATGGGAGGTGTTTTACCAGATTTTTGCTTTGTTTTGGTTTCAGTGTGCAGGCTTTAAATCTATCTGTGTAGAAAAATCCCTTATTTTTTTTTTCTTACTGGGGGCTAGTTTTCCTTGAGCTTGGAGAGTTCATCACAAATTGCTTGTAAATCAAGATCTGATTAGGAAGTAATATATTCATCTGTAACTCCTGCATAAAAGTTATTCAAGTATTGTGACAAAATAAGTGTTGTTTACTTTATACATTTTCTGCAAATTCTAAAGATTTCATCTAACTTCAAGGCTCTCATGGAATCTTGGGGATTGTGGCTTGCCCACTGAGAGTATAAAGGCTGGCTAAATTAAGTTGATTTGCCTGTGAAAGAAATGCTTCCATTATTCATGTCAGAAGCCTGTCACATCAAATTGAGGGAGTGGAGAAAACCCTTTTTTATCAACATTTAGAACCAAGAAAAACCAACCATTGAGGGCCTGAATTTCAATTGGGGAAAAAGTCAAGCTGAAAGCAGGGTTCAAAAGGAGAGGGGGGGCTGGGTATTTGTCTAATGTTGAAAATCAGTTGAGGAGATTGATTTAACTTTGGCTGAAACTTTTTATATAGACAGACAGAATGAAACTTCTTAAAACAGCAAGTAGTACATACGATCTTGGTGTCTTTCATGTGTAAACTTGTCAAAAGTAGTTAAGCTAATTCAAATTTAAATCTCCTTGAATTCCTATTCTGAGACTCTTAATTTGTTTATTTTAAAGGATTTAGGAATGCATTGCTTAGAGGTTACTTTTCAAACATTGATGAATGTATTTTGTTTTTCAATGTTCAAGATTATAGGCTCTGGTGTGTGATTAGTCTTTGTATTAATAAGCGTTGGAAGACAGGCTGGTCAAGCAGCAGCCTATGTTTGTATCAGGTATGTAGACATTTGTCTCGGTGTTATATATTGTATATGTGTATACACATACACACAACTTGAAATAAAAAGCAGGTTATTAAGAGAATAACTCAATGTGGAGCAATAAAAGGAGGGCAAAATATCCTCTTATAATGTGCCAAGGAAGAGAATTTTAGTTATTTGAAAGTCAATGATAATATTGGAGAATTTATTTTTATTACTACTTCTGTAAGAAAGCCAGTGCTTTCTGTCTGTTGATTTTTTTCCTGCAGTATTTGATTTCTATTAGCATGTCCTACTGACATCAATCACCAAAAACCCCCACAATTTTTGCCCATATAATTCTCAAAAACCCTCACTTCCCTTGAATATGTTTCTGCCATTATTTTCCAAGTGAGTGTCTCCTATCTGATTAAAAAAAAAATCCCAAAACCAAACACCTCTTTCTGGGGAGAGGGAAGGTGAGAGAAAAATGAGGGAGGGGGTTACAAGTATGACAATAAATATACTCACTATCTTACATATGTAACTGTAACCTCTCTGTATATCACCTTGGCAATAAAATTAAATTTTTAAAAAACCACCTCTTTTTGGCAGTTTTTAGATATATTGTGTACAGATTCGTGTTTACATTTTATAACCCTCCCCCAAACCTCCAGTAATTACAAAAAAATAGGACAAATTAAATTGTTTGAAGGCATTCTTGCTCTCCTTTTAAAAAATGAGGTCTGAGGTCTGAAATCCTGTGAAAGAATAGCAATGAATATCCCCTGCCATCCAGGGGGGAGCTTCAACACCAGTTTAGCCCTAAGCTGAAGATTCTGTTCACTTGATATTTTGTGTCTGCTGGAAATAAGAGGTGGTTTGTGGTGCTGCAGTAGGAATACGTGCAAGTTGTGGACAGGTGGGGGAAGCAAAGGCTGCAATAGAGAGACGATTGTGCTGTGGGCGCTGGAGAAGACAAGGATTAATGGTGAGCAGGATTGTATTTTGGTGTCCTTTCAGCAATGTTACAATCTCAATGCAAGTGAATGGTGCTACCAAGGAACTTCTGGGGGCAGGGGGTTGAAATAGGAATGGGAGGAGGGAGTGGGGGGGTTGTGAACTGCTGAAGCTGGAGAACTCTTGTCAAGGCACCAAGTGAATAGCTAATTTATGTGTGTTTACCAAAGGACAAACAAACAGAATAACACAAAACAACTTTTCCAATTTGACCTGTGCCATTTTTAGATCACGAACCCATCCCAGGTCGTTGCTTTCAGGCATTCCTCTATTCTCTGCATTCGGATGGTTCGTTTCCCACTAGCAGAATGTAGAAGAATGGCTGGCTCCTCTCTGCAAACTGGGCTTAAGAGCAAGAACTGAGCCTGGCTCCAGTGAACTTCTGGACGTTTGTATTTCTCCCCCATGAGATGTGATCGCTTCCAGACACTTTCCAAATGCTGGTAATATGATTTTCTAAGGAATGAAATTTCAGTGATGAACAATCATAAAATGAGATTTTTAACCTACCTGGGAGAAAGTTGAGAAAGTAGATAGTTATCTGATTTTACGGATGAGAAAATTGGCAGAGCAGAGAAGAAGAAATGTAAAGTCAGCATTGGAACCATGTTTTTCTGATTTCCAGGCCACTGAACTTCACACTGGTTTACACAACTAACAGGTGTCATTTTGCTCTACTCTGTATCAAACAATACCAAAACTCATCCGGTTAAATAAAAATTAAAGACCCCCACAATCTGAACTGCAGAGAATGGTTTATTCTCAGCCCCCATGAACAAATATAAGCTGGTGTTATTCACATTGTATTACTCCCATTTTCTTGTTGGTTGTATACATGTAAATATAGTTATGTATATATTTATATAGCATATATAGTCTGGCACATGTGATTTGATTCCAAAATAAAAAGAAAAGCAAATTTAAGCTTTTTGAAGGGATGGCACACTATTTAATCAACATTTTACTGAAATTAAATTCATCTTGGATACACATAGGAAGAAACCACAGGGAGGGGGAAACTCTTGACTATGTGACTCTACATTCAGTGCATGATGGGATTTCAGCCACGGAACGAAGGGCAAAGCACAAGGCTGTAGATGGTATCCTTCTCATAGTTCTGCCCACATCTCTCACATGGGAAAAGAGAAAGTTACCAGAAGCCTGCTGTTCTCAACAGTTACATGATAAGAAATAAAGCTGTCTTGACCCAAAGAAACATGGACTCTATGGTCTCCCTCATAGGGAATAATTAGCACAGGTTTAGGCTAGTCACAGCAGAGGATCACAAGAGCCCAATAGCTATGCCCCTATGAACACATAAGATGATGCTAAGTGAAATGAGCTCCAAGTTATGGAAACAAGTGGTATTTGTTGTTATTTTCAATGTACCATGTGAAATTATGCCCTTTTTCTTTTGTCTTTCTTTCCTGTGCTTTTACCCCTGATGTCACTGTAACTGATTTTAGTACCCTGGATATTGTATATACATGGAATGAGGGAAGGGAAAGGGAATACCAAAATCAAGAAACAAAGGACAGAAAGTCAAACCAATGCAACAACAATACTTACAAAATGATATGGTGAAACCAACTGTACAACTCATGGGGGGGGGGAGGAGGAAATGGGGAGGAGGGAGGGAGGGGAATGAGGGAGGAGGTAACAAGTTGAACAAGAAATGTACTCACTGCCTTACATATGAAACTGTAACCCCTCTGTACTATACTTTGACAATAAAGAAAAATAAATAAAGAAATAAAGCTGTCTTTATTTCTTATAACCTACATTTTAAAGAATTTGTGTTTTGATAACAATTATACTGGAGAACTCTCCCAAAATTGAGAGAAAAGAGGGAAAAACTTATTTCACATGTCCTTTCAAATCTCTTTAAAGTCTTCTAAGGAAGCCTTAAAAATGATTTACCCTTGGGCTGGATTGTGACTCAGTGATAGAGGACTTGCCTGGTGTGTATGAGACTAAGGTTCCTATCTGAACAACAATGACAAGAACAACGCTAACATCAGAATGATTTACCTGCTTCTGCAAATGCTCACTAGCACTCACTAGCTTCTTTTGCAGCTTCTTTTGCTCAAGGCTAACACTCTATCACTTGAGCCACATTACCACTTCCAGCTTTTTTTCAGTAGTTTATTGGAGAGAAGAGTCTTGTAGACTTTCCTGCTCGGGCTGGCTTTGAACCATGATCCTCAGATCTCAGCCTCCTGAATAGCTAGGATTACAGGTGTGAGATGCCAGCGTCTAGCTTCCAGACAGCAAATCTTTATTTAGTCTAACACTTACCTCAAGTTCTCAAGACATTCATTTTAAGAAAGCTTGGCACTAGTGGCTTATACCTGTAATCCTAGCTACTCAAAAGGCTGAGATCTGAGAATTACAGTTCAAAGCCAGTCTTGGGCAAGAAAGTCTGTGAGATTCTTATCTCCAATGAATCACTCAAAAATGGGATGTGGCCCTGTGGCTTGAAGTCATAGAGTGCTAGCCTTAAGCAAAAATTGCTCAGGGCCAGCTGAGTTCAAGCCCCATGACTGACAAAAATAAAAGTTAAGGGAGAGTGCTGAAGCCTTGAATTCAAGCCTCACTGTAGGCACATAACAACAACAACAACAACAATAATAAATTAAAGCTGTATCTCCTGTAAACCCCAATAAATCACACTAAACATTCTACAGGAAAAAAATAACACCCAGCAAAAATATCAAGCAGCTTTTTTTCACAGAAGGACTTGTGTGGTCAGAAGCCATGTTGGTTCTCAAATGTATCATCTCAGCAAATGAGCAACAAACATGCAGAAAATAGTTTCAGCCTGTCTTCCTTGATCTGATTTTCTCCCCAGGTAGAATACTGTCATTCTATTTCTCAAAGAGGACAAACAACAGTCTCATTTTTTCCAGTTTTCCTTCTCATAGAAAAGATTACCAGGTGCTGGTGGCTCACGCCTGTCATCTTAACCATTCAGTAGGCTAAGATCTGAGGATCGTAGTTCAAAGATAGCCTGGGCAAGAAAATCCATGAGACTAATCTCCAAATAACCACCAGAAAACCAGAAATGAAGCTGTGGCTCAAAGTCGTAAAGGGCTAGCCTTGAGCAAAAAGAGCCCAGGGACAGTGCTCAGGCCCTGAGTCTAAGCCCAGGACTGGCAAAACAAAACAAAACAAAACAAAAACAAAGAAGAAGATCAAGGCTAGTCATTGTCCAAATCAAGACCAGACTTGCCAGAGCCTCTAAATTTCCAAGACAAATAGGATACCATATACTTTTGGTAATTTCCCATTTACAATTATCCATAGATACAAATATCCAACATGATAAACGCATGTTTAATATCTATTCTGTGTCCTAGTGAAAAGGCTTATTTTTGAAGTAATTAGAAGAAGTTCAAAGTCTGTGTTTGCGCCTATAGTTACTATTTCAAGGCTTCTTTACTCCTCTATGCGTATTCAAATTTCCATGTGATAACATTTTTTTTCTGCCTTACACACTTCTTTTAACATTTTCTTTATTTCAGGTCAGGTGGTAATGAATTTCTTCAGCTTGTGTATATGTGAAAATTTCTGTATTATAAACATTTTTCTTTTTAATAATTTCAAACACAGAAGTGGAAGTAACACTCATATATGGCCATTTAGATGTAACAGTTACAAGTATTTACTTCATCTACATTTGAAATATTTATATCTGTATCTTAATATTTTACCCCTACATAAATTTTATAACAAAAATGACATATTGCTTACGTACCAGAGTACCATTATCTAACAAAATTAATAGTGATTTTTATTGCCAGTCCTGGGCTTTGGACTCAGGGCCTGAGCACTGTCCCTGGCTTCTTTTTTGCTCAAGGCTAGCACTCTACCACTTGAGCCACAGTGTCACTTCTGGCCATTTTCTGTATATGTGGTGCTGGGGAATCAAACCCAGGGCTTCAGGTATACAAGGCAAGCACTCTTGCCACTAGGCCATATTCCCAGCCCCAATAGTGAATTTTTAATAGCCTGTATACCCACTATATATTTGTGCCTAAAATATTTCTTACAGTTGACTTATTCAAGATAGGCTCTAATCAAGAATTGTTTGATGGTTATATGGTGCTTACAGCTTATACGTTTTGTTCTTTTTTTTTTTTTTTTTTACCAGGCCTGCTTGGTGTTGAACTCCTGGCCTGGGCACTGTCTGAGACTCTTTATAGTCAAGGATAGCTCTTAAATTCTTAATCTACTGTAGAACAGCTCTTCCACTTCTTCCCACCTTCTTCCATTTACTAAGTCTTGTGTAATGCACACCCATCTTCTGTGTTTGTTGTTGTTTGTGTTGGAGGGAGAAGCCGAGGTCTTGTACAGATGTTCTACCAGGTTTTTATTCCCTGTACTTTCCTCATGGAAATACATGAAATACATTGTTTAATGTATTCCTTTAGCCCCTCTGTATCAGAAAACCTGGGTATTATATTTTAAATATTGATTCACGTGTGTCAAAATATATTTTTGCAAGAACAATTCAGAAGGAATAAGCTGAGAGCTGTGCCCTGGGTTACAGCCCATGAGTATAATGCGAGTGAGTCAGTGAGTATCTGGCCTGGGACAAGTTTCTTCTGTCCTACATTGGAATTTGCCCAGGTGCTTTTGCTATGGAGTATGAAATATGAGATTCAAACCTTGATTTTCTTGTAAGAATACTATGATAGTCATGAAAGTCAGATTACTCCATTCAGGTAGCCTGCTTGGAGGAGGACAGGCAGTCTTCAGAAGTCCCCCAGCTGCATTAGTGTAAGGCCAGGTTCTCCCGTAGGCTGTCGCCACTAGTGACCAAACATATGAAGTTCACCCGTTCCCGGCTCAAGGACTGCCTATGGTTCTTCACGGAATTTTCTTATGACCACATTGTAGTCTAAGGCTTTGCTTAGTCTTCCTCTTTCCTCTACCAAAGTCAGGCCTGTAGTCCTATCTGACCACACTCTCAGCCTTTCCTGACTTTCTCTTTGCACTCATTTTCCTTTACAGATGTTTTCTCCAATAAACCTTTCTTTGTATCCTTTCCTTCCTGGAGAGAATAAGTAATGCTGGGTATGTTGACACATGAGTGTAATCCCCGCACTCAGAAGGTGGAGGCAGGAATTCTAGAAGTTTCCAACAAGCTTGGAGTATAACAGAGAAGCCCTGTCTCCAAAGAAAGAAAGAAAGAAAGAAAGAAAGAAAGAAAGAAAGAAAGAAAGAAAGAAAGAAAGAAAGAAAGAAAGAAAGAAAGAAAGAAAGAAAGAAAGAAAGAAAGAAGGAAGGAAGGAAGGAAGGAAGGAAGGAAGGAAGGAAGGAAGGAAGGAAGGAAGGAAGGAAGGAAGGAAGGAAGGAAGGAAGGAAGGAAGGAGAGAGAGAGAGAAAGAAAGAAAGAAAAAGAAAGAAAGAAAGGAAGGAAGGAAGGAAGAAAGAAAAGAGAGAGAAAGGAAGGGAGGAAGAAAGAAAAAGGAACAAAGCAAGGAAGGAAGGAAGGAAGGAAGCAAGCAAGGAAGGAAGCAAAAAAGGAAGGAAGGGAGGAAGGATGGAAGGAAGGAAGGAAGGAAGGAAGGAAGGAAGGAAGCAAGGAAGGAAGGAAGGAAGGATGAGAAAAACCAACCACCAACCAAATAGAAATGGAGTGTGGCTCATGTGATAGAGCACTTGCTTATCAAACATGAGGCTCTGAATTCAATTCCCAATATTGCAAAAAAAATTAGTACAAAAACAGAAACTTTTTTTACTGTGACTGAAGCTCTCGATTCCTTAATTCCTATGTTCTTCATGTGCTCAGGTAAATAATTTCTGGAAGAAAGACAAAAAGACCAACCAAACTACTAGAATAGAACTGTTAAACAAAGACAAATAGCAAGTTTCTTGTATTTTTCCAAATAACAATTTTCAGAGAATGGTGTAATATTGATTTAGTGATGTGCATATATTAGTAATTCCCAACAAACAGTTTCATTAAAACATTTGTTTGGGCTGGGAATATGGCCTAGTGGCAAGAGTGTTTGCCTCATATATATGAAGCCCTGGGTTTGATTCCCCCGTACCACATATATAGAAAACGGCTAGAAGTGGCGCTGTGGCTCAAGTGGCAGAGTGCTAGCCTTGAGCAAAAAGAAGCCAGGGACAGTGCTCAGGCCCTGAGTCCAAGGCCCAGGACTGGCAAGAACAAGAACAAAAACAAAAACAAAACAAAACCCAATTGGAAAAAATGAAAAGCTTCTTGGTCGGTACAAGTTATGGAAATAATAAAATGAATGAAAGTCATAACTTCCTAATATGGACATAGGGAATCTTTTTATCAGAGTTAAAAAAAAGTTCTGCCATAAAATAATAGTTTTTCTGTTCTGTACTAAGGCAGGTGACTATGTTTTAGAGTTTAAAGCTGGATTCCATATATTATTATAATGTTTAGGCAGCCATGTACAGGTGGTTTGGAAGAAAAAAAGAAAGGAAAAGGAAGAAAGATGTAACATAAATCTCTGATGTCGCATTTGAATATGAATGTAATATCATATTGTTTTGCTAACATGCAGACCATTATTGTTATTATAAGATGAGCTTAACTTTCCCATTTTCCACACATTAACAAATAAACTGTTTCTTGGATCTGTTCAATTTCTACAACTGCAGGGAAATGAAATTCCCTAGTCATTTAATGTGTTACTGTGTGCCTAGCACTTTGTAAGGAAGAAGGGAGAATACAGAAAGAAATAGTGCCTGTGTGACAACTTTTCTTGCCCATGGCCTTGCTATGCTATTTCTGAACAGAAGAAAAATGGAAGTTCACAGTAGAAATGTTCAATTAACTGTTAAACATCCTCATCAATTAAGAGATCATTTCCAAATCTGATGGATGAGTTCAAAATATGCAATTCATTCTATTCATCAGGCGGAAGAACAGTTCAACTCCCAAGGAGAAGAGAACAGATAAACATGGAAATGCACTCACAAATCTTTCTTAAGTACTCTGTCTGGAATGACTGAATATTAATGTACAAACTTTTCCATGTGTTAAATGAAGAACGAATTACAGAGAACAATATAGCATTCAATGATAATTGAATTATATTTGTAATACTTTAATAAGTAGTATATAATATGAGTAAGACACACAGGGGATATAGCAAGGACAAAAAATTTCCTGCTGAAATCTCTAAAGACTCAGTTACTGCAGTGTAAGGACTTGCAAATACAATTTCCCATACATTCTGCTGTTCCATAAGCTACTCAATTTCTTTCCCTAGATTCTCTCTGTCCAATGGGAGATTATAATCAGCAAGGCCAGAAAGCCCCACCTATGCTTAACCTTTGTGGTACTCCTTGAAAGCCTAACCACAGGCAGCAGAATTAACTAAGAGTCCTAGGTGTTGTGTTCCCAAATTCATTTCCATGTTTCTTACCAATACTCAGAGCCAATGATTGAAGACAGTTGAGTTACTAAGGCAGACCTGTTATTGGGAGACATGCTACTTCTTTGTTGGTGACTGGTTTGAGAAAGTCCCAAGGGTTTCGTCAAAGTTCTCTTAGGTTGCATGGCAATCGTGGGTATTACCCAACCTTTTGTATTCTCTGTCATTCATGTCAAATTTGCTTCATAGTTTAATAATGCTTCCAACCTTTGTTCTGGCTCCTTTATTTCCTCTTATGTATTTCCTGTAGTAAGCACATGCTTATTTAATCAGGCCTTGGAATCACTTTTTAGAAAACATGAAATAAGACAGCCTTCTCTTCCCTGAGGCCCTGTTCAATTGCCCTCTGTAATTATCCTCATCAGTTCACAGTCTTATTTTCACATGTATCTTCCATACTAAACTGTGAATTCCTGGAATGCAAGATAAGTTGTATCTTATTTGTGACTCTTCCTCTAGTGGTTACCAACAGTTAAGTGCATAATCAATGTTTATTGAGTAGATGATGACTGTACAAAGGGTTTTTAGGAACCACTTAATCAGAAAGATGAGATTTGAAATCCAGAACTTGATACTTTAGTAGTTCTGTGATCTTGATGAATTAAATTATTTTGCCTCACTGTGACTCTTCTTTCCTCTTCTGTGGATTGGGGGTAATGATATCATAGATAATATTCCATTTTTGAGAAACCTTACCTATATTAATTATACAAAGAAGTTTCATTGTAGTATTTCCATAATGCATATAATGCACTTTGATCATATTCACCCTGTCTGTTATTATTTCTTTTTCCTCTCCACCATCGTTAAAAAAACAATTTAATGGGTTACATTATTGTATTTTCATATACACAGATAATGCATTTTGATCATATCCCCTACCATCAACCATATTCAATCTCCTGAGCTGCACAATTGGCACTTTCATTTGATTCAACCTAACAATTATGTAGGTTTGTTTGAGGATTGAAATGAAAGGGTATGTAAATTTAAAACTGCAGGACATTACTGAAGGTTAGCAGTTGTGGTGGGTATTATTATTATTTATTACTTTGATGGACTGTCCTCCATTTACTCATGGTGAAATAGGGGTATGAATCACACCTCATCTTGTGTATTGTTATTCCATAGAGAGAGAGGCTGGGTGTCATGCCCGTCTTTATCAGTTCTTACAAGGAAACTTCAATTTATCATTTAAAAATATATAAATCAGTGGCTTTTTTTCTTTTTACCAGATTTGTAGAATTATACAGCCATCACCAATACCCAATCTTAAAGTATTTACACAATCCTCTCCCCACAAAAACCCCATACTCACTAATGGATACTCTATACTCCCTCTTTTCAGCCACTGGCAACCATTCATCTATTTTCTCTGGATTTGCTATTCTGGATATTTCATGTAAATAAAATCACACAATATATACCAGATAGTGGGTAGTTTATAAAGTACAGAAATTCATTCCTCACTGTCCTGGAGCCTGTCAACTACAGATTGAGGAGTCAGTGTTTGACAAAGGCATTTTTTTGGTCAGCACTGAGAATTGAGTTCAGAGCTTTTCACTGGCTTTGCAGGTGCAGTAGCACTTCGGTCACAGCCTCAAGTCATTTTTATTTAATTATTGTGCCAATACTGGGACTTGAACTCAGGTCCTTATCTTCTCCCTGGCCTTTTTTGCTCAAAACTGGCATTCTACCACTTGAGCTGCAACTCCACTTGTAGGTTTTTGCTGGTTAATTGTAGGTAAGACTCTTACATACTGTTCTGCCTAGGCTCAGCCTCCTCAGTAGCGAGAATAACAGCTGTGAGCCACAACTACCCAGCTAACAGTAATTTCTGTAGTGATTTGCTGCATGTGAATCTACTGTAAATAGACTGCCAACCTAAGGGCAACAAATATTGTGTTTGTCTTGCTCTGTGGTACATCCCCACTGCCTAGCTCAATTCTCAGTGAAGGGCAGGGTCTCAGGGGGACTATGTTGAGTAATAAGTGAATGGCCAAGTGAAACAAATTGGTTTCAAAAAATCAAATCTGAAAAGAAGAATCAGGATCATGGTAACATTAGAGGGAAGCGTTTGAAAGAGACAATAATACACAATGAAATGTCATAGAGGGTGGCCAGGTCTTATGAAAATAATTAGAATATATACCTCCACGGAACAGGCAAATGTGAGAATCCATTTGCAGGAGACTGAGACCAAGATGAGCTTTTCTTAACCAAAATCCACAAGTGAAAAAAGTAAGGTTGGAATAGGCAAATGTGGGCAAGCAGTCAGCTCTCTGATCAATTGAGCTGGTAAAAGCTTCTTTTTTGCATCACCTAGGGGAAAGGGTGAAAGGTGACAGGACAGTGTAGGCCTTGGTATATAAAGGACCCTCTCTACATTGAGACAGAAGAAATTGGAACCCAAGAATTCAGAACACTTCAAGTAACACGGGGCTGTACCAGAGAGTCTTATTAGAAAGTGATATGCATAGGCCTAGTGATACACCAGGAAAGTTTGTATCCTTCAAGCCACCAGATACATGGTGGCCTTATGTCGGGCTTTTTAGCCACCCCCCCCACCCGTGCTCCCCTGACCTTCGGGAAAGATGGGGAAGGCACGCCTGGACCAGACAAGCCAAGAAAGGAGAAGGGTTGGCAGACCACCCGCACCCAGCCCTCCCTGACCGGAGGACAATCAGACAGCCTGAGAGTCAAGTCAGCACAAGATCTCCTTTATTGGGTGGAACACGTGTAACTAATACAAGGCACAGGAGCCAATCAGATCAAAGAGCGGCAGGAAGGGGAGGGGTGTGCACCTATTTAGGGACTGTGAGGTGAGGCACAAGCTGTCAGTCAGGGCGGAAGAGACGGGGACCAATCCTAGAGGGGGCCTGATTTTTTTTGTCACAGCCCACAGAACCGCCTCCGGGTTCACTGCCAGGCGCCATCTTAGCCACACGTGGCTCCAGGTCTGAGAAACAGGCGGGGCCAGCTAGTTGTCCCACAGCCTTAGAACACAGGGCCATAGACTAGTGTTCAGCAGTATTTTGATTATAAGCATGAAGGACTAGACACAGAACACAGCACAGCTTGGAGGACTACGGATGCACCTGCATTTAAAGAGTTGTATTTTTTTGAACCAATAATGAGAAATTTCATAATTTTACAATCATGTCCAAAGTTGTCTAAACCAAGCATTCAGTGGATATTGAATTTTATGCAGTGTGCTGGGAATCTGAAATAACCACTTGGAACAATGGCTTTAAACAGATCCGATTTGTATCCCAACTCTTCTACTTCATAGTTCTTAGCCAGGAAGATAACCTGCCTTGGCATACTTTTGGTAGGGTTTAGGGTATGTGTTCAGCAATGAAGTAGTAAGCTCATTAATGGAGAAAATGAGGATGGCCCCAGCTTGGGCAAGGCTCCTCTCTTAGCTAAATGGCGCTAGGGAAAGAACTGTTCTTGTTTGTTGAGCACCTGGTAGGTACCCACACAGGACTGGACACAAGGATCAGTGGGATGGTGTTCCTGTCTGGGAATATGTTCAATGTTCCTGGGAGACTAGTATTAGTTGTGATCTTCGTAGTGTTGGCCTACACTTTCAATCTTGTGACTCCTCTCTTCCTTTAGTCCCTGCTTATGATCACCACTTGGAACACAACTTGTAATTGTCTGGACAATGGTTTCATTTGTACACTCCCAATTGTTTAGTTCAGGGGTTTGTCTATCTCTCCTGAAATGGCAACTTAACCCTTGTTTCAGCATGTGTGTGGATGTGTGGGGTGGTTGTGAGAAAGCCTTTTCAAATACCTTTCCCCTATGCTCCCGTAATTAATAGTTTATCTCCCTTAAGATCGTTCTTTTAAATTGAAAATTGTAAGTGGTCTCTCCAAGCCTTTTTCTTTGCATCTATCATTTGACTGACGGTAGGACTGGACCAATGTTTCACCCATTGGTAGATGGGAATGACTTATCTTTTCCCAATTCAGTGACTCACCCAATGTCGTACACTAGATGGCCCCTTATCCCATGGGACTTTCTGTTATCTTTTGCTCCAGCAATTCCTGGAAGCATCTCATTGTGTTGGAGGGAAGAAATTAGAAGCAGAGTGGACTAAGGCAGACCTAGATGAAATCTCAGCTCCTACATTTCCAAGCTTTTTGGTCTCAGATAATTGAATTGTTAACTAAGTTTCAGTATCTTTCTCATCTATAAAATAGCAGTATTAAGAGGACCTGACTGGGCTGGGAATATGGCCTAGTGGTAAAATGCTCACACCACATATATCGAACAAAGCTGGAAGTGGCGCTGTGGCTCAAGAGGTAGAGTGTTAGCCTTGAGCAAAAAGAAGCCAGGGACAGTGCTCAGGCCCTGAGTCCAAGCCCCAGGACTGGCAACAAAAACAAAAACAAACAAACAAAGAGGACCTGACTTAAAAGAGTCAACCTGAGAACCAAATGATATCATTAATATAAAGTTCCTGGAGATTTCATTTTGCAGATGCAATGAAACATCTGTATAGAATGTTCCAAAGGATGAATAAAACCTTCCTGCAAAAAATGAATGTTTCGCACAGGTTACATATATGGTTAATATACAGAAGTCAATTGCCTTGTTATATAGAGCAGTGAACAATTGCAATTAAAAGTTAAACATGAATATCATTTATAATACTATTATAATTGATCATTTCTCTTTATATTATATAAATCCTTCATCCTTTATAACAGTACCACAATTGAAATACAAAAGAGTGAATCTGCTGGGTTTTGGTGGCTCAAGCCTGTATACTACTTACTCAGGAAGCTGAGATCCGAGGATCACAGTTCAAAGCCATCCCAGGGAAGAAAAGTCCCCATGTGACTCTTATGTCCAATTAGCCACCAGAAAACCGGCAGTGGTGCTGTGGGTCAAAGTGGTAGAGTGCTAGCCTTGTGCACAAGAGCTCAGGAACAGCGCCCCAGGCATGAGTTCAAGCACCATGACCACCACCACTAACACAAAAGAGCAAATCGAACAAAACATCTGAGGATCTCTATACAGAAAATAACAAAATTCTTTTGAAAACTATCAAAGAAGATATACTTAAATGGAGAAATTTTCTGTGTTCATGGACTGAAATTCTCAATGCTATTAAGACATTATTTCTTTCCCAATTTGATCTATAGCTTCAATGCAATCACAACCAAAATCTCAGCAAGCTGTTGGCATAGACAAGCCAACTCTAAAATTTATATAGAAAGGCAAAAGGCCTAAAATAGCAAACAAGACTATGAAGAACAAAATTAGTCCAGAAATGAACCTAGACAAATATAGTCAGCTATAGATTTTTCTGTTCAGAAAGAAGCTAGACACAAACTTTATCTCTCTCATAAAAAGTGAATCCAGAATAGTTCATAACATATTGTACACCTAAATGTGTGTTACAGGTGCTCCAATCACATGGGGAGTTGGCGGTGTTCTGAAGTTTGTTTCAGTTGGCTGGCCAAGAGTAAGAGGTACTTGAGGGAACTGGGTAGATCTTGTAAGAGGCCTGTTGTTCTGTAATGTAGTGAGAGGACCACCTGCTTTAGCACCACATGGGTTTAGAACAAAGGCAAATTTCTGGGTTCACTGCATACTGAGACTTCAATCCATTTTGCATTTTTGTTTGGGCTTACATTTTCCTTAAATCATTCCTATGGCTCTTTTAATGCATTGTCAAGTATAATAGAGTTCGGGGTAGCGAACAATAGAATAAATAATTATTCTCTGCTTGCATTCTTATTTCTGCCACCCCATTTTCCCCAGCCCCTGGTGTAAGGGGAAGGAGGTAGGCTCTAGATTCGGACAAGTCTGGGTTTCATTTCTGTCTCTGCGCTTTACAGATGGCATGACCTTAGGCAAGGCCGCCTTCTCTCTGAGTTTTTGGTTTTGTTTTGTTTTTGTTGCCAGTCCTGGGCTTGGACTCAGGGCCTGAGCACTGTCCCTGGCTTCTTTTTGCTCAAGGCTAGCACTCTACCACTTGAGTTATAGTGCCGCTTTCAGCTTTTTCTGTATATGTGGTGCTGAGGGATCGAACCCGGGGCTTCATGTATACGAGGCAAGCATCTTATCACTAGGCCACATTCCCAGCCCCTGTCTCTGAGTTTTGATTCCTTTTTGCTAAACAAGATAACAGTTCTTGCCTTCTATGCTAGTTGGGAAGTTTAATAAAGCAGATCATGACTTCTTTGGAGTTCTAGCACTGTCATTTGACTATCTCTGAATCACTATGTGAAAGGAAAAGCAGGAAAATGAGGAAGAAAGCAAGGACAACTGGGGTCTTGGTTTATTGTGGGGTAGCTAGAAAAGGGGTTTTGGATAGCCACAATGGTTGGATGGCCATAAGGCAGCCAGTGAGAGGCGATGTCCGGCAGCTCAGTGGTGATCATTCTTTGGGACCTGAGCACCTGTTTTCAGGCAGAAATGTCCTTGACAGTGAAGAGATAGGGGATCTCACTGGCTGTCTCCTTTCTGTCTTTAGAGCAGGAAAAGCCAGTCATAGACCATAACTATTCCACTTGAGAGCTAGCCTTTTTCAGGGCGCTGGGATTTCCAGGCCAGAAATGCATTCCTGAGCTCCCTCTGCTGGCCATACTTGGACAGAACAGGTGAAGAAAGAATGAGAAAGCGCAAGAAAAAATGCACATGCTCACTGGAGGCTCCCAGCTACCTACAATTACAGAATCAGTCTGAGAGCCACATGCCCTCATAGGCCATGTCACACTCAGCTCACACAAAGGCAAGTACTAACATAATACACACTGATATAGCTGCATATTGATTGAAAATGCCCGTTGTGGCCCCATGCACACTAGCTACATGTCTCCCATTGAGGGCTGTGTAATTCTTAGTATTTTATTTTGTTATTTTCAAATGTACATTTATACATGCATAAGCGCATCTATACCACAGTGCTTGCATGGGGCTTGTTTAGAGCATTTGACAAATGGAAACTATTACGCTTCCATTGTTATTGTTACTATAAGAAATGCATCCTTTTAGAGCCTCAGTCTAGTTAGAAATGTCAGTCTGTTCAGAGCTATTGGGAGTATTAGCAAATGTCTTACATGCTGTTCACTCTATGCCTGGCACTATTCTGCATTGCTTACTATGTATTTTCTCATTTCATCATCGTAACAACCTTATAAAATATAAACTATTGTCATTTTACAGATGAGAAAAAATGATTCTCAGAGAGGGTAAGTGACTTGCCCATGGTCACACAGGTAGAAAGTGGAAGAACTGGGATTCAAACACAGACAGCTTTGTTGCCCAGATTAGTCCTAAACAGTATACTGTATTTGCCTCAGGGGTAGAATCATATGAAATGGTTCCCACAAAATGCCTTGTGCAGTTTTAGTCACACCATAAACAATAAAATAATTATTATTCATATCTCAATTTTGACATTTACTATGCAGATATCTACAACACAGATTTGTGGACACATATATAGGCACAGAGTTTAACACCAGAAGTGTACTCACTTGCAAATGTGCAGATGCAGGTACAGATCCTCACACACTGTAATTCACTGGGTGGATTCAATAACACTTATTAAGCACACCTTATATCATTGGAGTTTTTCTAAGTACTGGCAATGTAAGTTTTTTTTTTGCACAAAACAAGCAACAATCCTTGACCTTGTGTATATCGCATGGTAGTGGATGAGAAATGTGTCAAACGAGATTTTCACAAATCTATGAATACATTCAGGAGAAAACACAAAACGGAAGAAGAAATTAAATGCTCAGTAGAGGGTTTTATGTAGCCGTAGCTTGGGATTAAGGTGTGATTAAGAATATACTTTTTGGGGCTGGGGATATGGCCTAGTGGCAAGAGTGCCTGCCTCATATACAAGAGGCCCTGGGTTCGATTCCCCAGCACCACATATACAGAAAATGGCCAGAAGTGGCGCTGTGGCTCAAGTGGCAGAGTGCTAGCCTTGAGCAAAAAGAAGCCAGGGACAGTGCTCAGGCCCTGAGTCCAAGCCCCAGGACTGGCAAAAAAAAAAAAAAAGGAAAAAAAAAGAATATACTTTTTGGAGGCAAGATCTAAAGGAGGCAAAGGAATGACCCATGCAGCTGCTTGTGCTAAGATTTTCTTAAGCTGAGAAAAGAGAATGATCAAGTGCCTTAGGCTACAAAAGAGTACTTGGCATATTCAAGTGATATAGAGGAGACTAATGTATCTGGGGGAAGCCTAAATGAAGGAAAAATAGTGGATGAGGAATGATAGGTGGTGTTGGTGTCTTGGGAGCCTAGATAGAGATTTTTATAGTTTGTAGTAAGCTTTGGCTTTTGCTCCAAGGTCAGGAACTATAACAGGATATGGAGCAAAGGAATGGATTAATCCAATTTCTATTATAATAAGTCTGCTCTTGTCTATTTTTATACAAGAACAAATTATGAGTAAAAGCTGAGATACTCATAATGAGGCTGTTGCCAGGGCCCAGGCAACACACGTTGCTGTGCTGTTTCCTCGAGAAGATAAGAAGGGGCCAGTGGCTCATGGCTCACCCCCTGTAATCACAGCTACTGGGGAGGCTGAGAACTGAGGGTGGCAGTTTGAAGGTAGCCCAGGCAGGGAAGTCCATGAGACTCTTTACCTCGAAGACAACCAGGATAAAGCTGCAGCCGAAGTAGTAGAGAGCTGGAAAGCCAGCCTTCAGGGAAAGAACTTAAGTATGGAGTTCAAGCCTCAGTACCAGCACACACACACACACACACACACACACACACACACACACACACACACACATACACACACGGTGACAGGAAGGGAAAAAGCAAGACGTCGGAAAATTCTGAATGTATTTTGGGGAGTAAAGTAAGTAGAATTTGCTGGTGGACTCCATCCAGATTGTGAGAAAAAGAAGAGAGTCGATGACTCTACAAGTTATGGCGTGTGCTGCTGCAAGTTGCTACTTACAGATGGTAGACACTACGGAGGAGCTGATTTGTGCAGGGAAATAGGGAATTGGGTTTTGAACATGTTACTGTGAGATGCAAATCAAACAAACAAAATGAAGATATAAATATGTAGTTAGACATACAAGCCTTCAGTTCAGGCAATCGATCTGATCTGAAGATTAAAACAAAATTGTGCATTGTAGATGGTGGTTAGAAGCTATATGAGATCCCAAGGGAGGGAGTGTAAATGAAGATAAAAGATTCTAACACTGAGGTTTGAATCCCATGCAGGCAGACAAATCAGAGAGACCTAGTTCCAACTAATCAACAAAAAGCTCCAAATGGAGGTGTGAATCAAGTGGTAGAAGAGTAGCCTTGAGGAGAAAAAAAACCTAAGAGCTGAGTGCCCCAAGTTCAAGCCCAGCAATGACATTAAAAATGAAAATAGAGGAGGCAAGAGGGTCAGGGAGGAGAGGAGAGGGGAGGGGAAGAGAGGTGAGGAGAGAGGAATTTTCCAAGACTAGCCTACATGGACACTCTAAAGTTAAGAAGTAAAAAAGATAAGAAGAATCTAGAAAGATAGACATGAGAAAGGGTAGTCAGTAAAATGAGAAATCAATGATGGTAGAGTGTGGTATGTAGGTTCCAAGCCTAGAGAATAAATTGTTTCCATGAGGGATCAACTGTACCAAATATTCTTGAAAGTCGAGTGATCTGGGACCAGTTTATTTTATACATGGAGGTTATTGGCGACCTTTAGAATTGCTGTTTACAAAGGTGGAGCAGAAAGCTGAATTGAAATGAGTTTAGGAAGGAATAGGAAATGAAAAGAATAACTGTGGAGTTTTCCTATAAAGCGAACAAACTCATGAAGCGAAGGCTGGAATGAAAGTGATAAGGTGAAACATTTTATAGTGTTAGGAATCAAACCAAGACCCTTCATGCACAGCCTAGGATCTTTTTTTTTTTTAAATGAGAGCCGTTCTGGTGCACTGATATGACAATTGGAATAATCCAAAACTGCTAGGTCCCCTGGATAAGGGATTATTGGTAGTGCAGAAGACAGAGAATTACTACAGGATATGCTGCAGCAGGTAGAAGGAAGTGTATCTCATGGATAGACAGAGAGTTTCATGTTAGCTAGGAGTCTCAAAGAAACAGATAAAGATAGCCCTTTAAGGCAGGCCTAGTAGTTTACACCTGTAATCCTATCTCCTCCAGAGGGTGAGATCTGAGGATCACAGCATTCAAAGCCAGCCTGGGGAGAAAAGTCCCTATGAGACTCATCTCCAATTTACACTCAAGAACCAGAAGTGGCAATATGGCTCAAGTGGTAGAGCCCTAGCCGTCATCACTGAAGCCCCAAAACAGGACACAGGCCTTGCACTGAAGCCCCAGGACCAGTCCCCCCCCCCCCCCACCACACACCTCTTAAATTTTTTTTTTTTTTGGCCAGTCCTGGGCCTTGGACTCAGGGCCTGAGCACTGTCCCTGGCTTCTTCCCGCTCAAGGCTAGCACTCTGCCACTTGAGCCACAGCGCCGCTTCTGGCCGTTTTCTGTATATGTGGTGCTGGGGAATCGAACCTAGGGCCTCGTGTATCCGAGGCAGGCACTCTTGCCACTAGGCTATATCCCCAGCCCCAGCTTAAATTTTTTTTGTCGGTTGTGGGGCTTGAACTAGGGGCCTAGCTGCTGTCTCTGAGCTGTTCACATCAAGGCTAGCATTGTATCACTTCAGCCACAGTGCCACTTCCATTTTTCTTGTTTGGAGATGAGAGTCTCACAGAATTTCTGGCCCAGGCTGGCTTTGAAGCAGGATCCTCAGATCTCAGCCTCCTGAGTAATTATGATTACAGGTATGAGCCACCGGTGCCCAGCAAGATAACCTTTTCATATTCAACCACATGGTGGGCATTGCTTAGGACCTTGTTACAAATGCAGACTCTAGAATCTCACTCTTAGGCCTAATGAATAGAGTGATATTTTGGCAAGATTCTCAAGAAATATATATGCACAATAAAGTTAAAGATTCCTTATTTATAACTAAACAAAGAAAAAGAACATAAACTATAGTATTAACACATATGTTAGGCTTTTTGTTGCTGTGACCAAAATACCTAAGAGAAGCAACTCAAAGGAGGAAGGGTTTCTTTTGACTCATGTCTTCAGAGGTTTCCATCATGGTTGGCTTGCTCTACTGCCGTGGGCCCAATATGCAGTGGAACATCAGAGAGTCCAAAGTACAAGAGCGAGCACAGTCACTCACCCTATGGCGGCCAAGGAAGTGGAAAAAAAAACTTGTAAGGTCCACTCTCAGGAGGGCTCCATGCAGATGCCCCCCTCCAGTTCAAGTCTGCGCCCAGGACCTGAGTTACCTGGGTAACTGACACAGCTGGAGGCAGATACCTCCTGCTTCTCTGCGGTCACATCCAATCCACCTCGCCAGATCTCCCACCTTTTCCTGTATAATCCGGCTCAACACAGTCTCAGTTCTCTTTCCTTTTCTCTCTTACTCTCTTTCTGTCTTTTCCCCTTCTTCCTTCCCCTCTGTCTCCTCACACCTCCATCCTGTGTATGCGGGCCAGCAGTTTGCTCTCCCCCAATAAGTTCTTGCCTGAACCATGTGGCGGCGGGTTTCCTGTCCTTTCTGGTGAACCTTACAGAAAACATGAAGGAAGGAGCGGGAATGTGGCTTAGTGGTAAAATGCTTGTCTAGCATGCATGAAGCCCTGGGTTCGAGTCCCCAGCACCACATATATAGAAAGGGCCAGAAGGGGCGCTGTGGCTCAAGAGGTAGAGTGCTAGCCTTGAGCAAAAACAAGCCACGGACAATGCTGAGGCCTTGAGTCCAAGCCTCAGGACTGGCAACAAACAAACAAACAAATAAATAAATAATAAAATATCTTTAAAACATGAAGTATAAGATATCCATCAAAGATGTACACCTAGTCACCTACTTCTTCCAATTTGGCCCTACCTCCTAATTTCTAGCCCCTCCCATCAATCAAATATGAGTCTTTTGGGGGCCATCTCATATATATATATATATATGTATATACATATATATATGTATATACATATATATACATATATGTCATTTAACCAGGGTCAGTATTGAAAAGTAATTGTAACAATATTTTTATATAAAAAGGCTCACATTTGGGGCTGGGAATATGGCCTAGTGGCAAGAGTGCTTGTCTTGTATACATGAGGCCCTGGGTTCGATTCGTCAGCACCACATATACAGAAAATGGCCAGAAGTGGCGCTGTGGCTCAAGTGGCAGAGTGCTAGCCTTGAGCAAAAAAGAAGCCAGGGACAGTGCTCAGGCCCTGAGTTCACGGCCTAGGACTGGCCAAAAAAAAAAAAAAAAAAAAAAAAAAAGGCTCACATTTAGTTATAAGCAAAAGGTGTAAAGTAATCAGATGTAGCACGTAGGTAATTGCTCTGATATGTAGATCAATAAAATAGAATAGCAGCCCCAGAAATAAACCCATGCGTTCACAGTCAGATCTTTGACATGATTGCCTAGAGCACACAACGCATAGAGGAGAGTTTCTTTAGTAAACATTATTGGGAAACTGGATAGTCACATGCAAAAGAATAAAACCAGATCATTATTTATACTACATAAAAATCAACTGAAAGTAAAGATTGCCAGATAAAATCTGAAAATTTAAAACTACTAGGAGAAACATAAGAAAATGCTTTAACATTTTAAAAATTTATTTTAAAAATTATCTTTACTTGTACAAACGGGTTACCATTCAACATGTCAAGTGGTAAGTACAATATATCTTGACCAATGTCATCCCTTTCATCATTCTCTTACATCCTCCCAATCTTTGTCATTCTTCAATTTTCCTAGGTTCACAGGATATGGATTGAATGACATTGGAATGGGCAATGTCTCATTGGGCATGGCCCCCAAAATCCAGATAACAAAAGCAAAAATAAACAAGTGTAACTAAGTGAAAAACCTGAACAAGAAAGAAAACACGAAGATGAAATGGCAGTTTATGGAATAAAGGAAAATATTTATAAAGTATATGTCTCATAAGATACCAAAATTCTAAATGTACAAAGAATACAAACAACCCAATAGCAAAACAAAAACAAAACAAAACAAAGTAAAGCAAATGAAACCAAATAAAATCAAGTAATTTGATTACAAAATGAGCAGAGGACCTGAAGAGATATTTTTCAAAGGAGAGATAAAAATTAACAAGTGCATTAAAAGATGCATCACAAATCATTGGGGGAAATGTACATGAAAGTCCCCATGATATATTTCTTTACACCTGCTAGGATGACTAGTATGAAAGAGTATGTGGTGGACATATGGAGGAAAAGGAATCCTTGTATGCATTTGAGGGGAATGTAAATTGGTATACCCATTGTAGAAAGTAGAATGGAGGTTCGTCAAAAACTTGAAAATCTCTAATTTAGCAACCTCACTTCTGATTTTATATCCAAAGGAAATGAAATCAATATGTCAAAGAGACAACTTTGCTCAGTGCTGGTCTTCATACCTGTAATCCTAGGTATTCAGGAGGCTCAGATTTGAGGATTGTGATTCAAGGCCCATGAGATTCTTATCTCCAATTACCAGAAAACTGGAAATGGGGCTGTGGTTCAAAGTGGTAGAGTCCTAACTAGCCTTGAGCAAATGAGCTCAGGGATAGCACCCAGGCCCTGAGTTCAAGCCCCAAAGTTCACTCTCAGGTTAGTTGAAATTCAATTCACAGTAGCATCAATTGTCCTATTTGTCTTACAAGTAAAGAAAAGGAGGCTTAGAGAATGAATGAGTCTTGCTCTACCTGTTGATGTGCTGTGGTTCCCATTTCAATGCAGGGTGTGTCTCAGGTCCTCAAGGTTTAACAGATGAGTTAAGCATTCTGTTGTTCTAATTTCCTTCTACTTTCCAAGTCATAAGACCTTTGGCTATATTCAAATCTGTTCCTACTGGTGGTGCAACTGTTGAAAGTTGACATTCCTGCTATAAATCTTAGATGACTAAGTTCCCTAAAAGCCTGGCACTATTGTATCTTTTTTCCCCCCTGGTTTTTTTTTTTTTTTTTTTTTTTTTTTTTTTTTTTTTTTTTTTTGCGCTGGTTCTAGGGTTTGAACCCAGGGCCTGGGCTCTGTTCCTGAGCTTTTGTGCTCAAGTCTGCTGCTCTACCACTTGAGTCACAACTTTACTTTTTCATTTTGGTAGTTAATTGGAGATAAGAGTTTTGTGGGTTTTCCTGCTCATAATAGTTTTGAACTGTGGTCCTCAGAGCTCAGTCTCCGGAGTAGCTAGGATTACAGGTGTGAGCCACTAGTGTATGATTATATCTATTTCTTATTCTGTGGGGAACTTGAGCTTATAAATAAGTTTTGAACCATCATGTTTATGAAATTGCATGTTGCTATCAGGATGCCACTATTTCAATGATAATGTATTGACAGCAATTTCCTGTTAAAAATAGGAAGCCCAACTTTAGTGGAAATGTTCTCTGCTAGGCTAGAGGATTTTGTCGTTCACTCAGCTGGTTGCAATGGATTTATGAGCAGTAGTAAAATTGAACTTGCTGTGTATTTGGACTTTTTCCCAATGTTGATTTCATTTGGTGAGCATGAACATCCTGATTATACAGGCTATTATTCCAGACGAGAACTTGATATGGCCAAGAAGATATTAGAGTTTGGTAGTAAGTCATCAAAAGGGCTAGTCCATAGAGCCATCAGGGCTTTGAACATCTAATGGGTGAGTAGTTTTACAGATGTCCGAATTAGAAGGCATTGTAAATGTTTATGCATTTACACATCTTCCTGAGATCGAATTTGTCTTTATCCATTTCCGTGCTGTTTACTGTCCGTACCCACTGTGACCCTGGATGAGCCATGTTCAGCTCTGCTGGATCTCCATAGAGGGGGGCTGCATGCCTGGTGGAACAATGCTCCCGGCTCCCAAGAGCAAAGAATGAAGGGCAGCCTAGTTTGATAACCACATTAAAGCACTACCAACATCTGTTCGTGCCAAAGACAACACTATCTCCAGGAATTAACCTTCTGAACCACTGAATCGTTACCCTCCGCAGAGCAAAAGTTGGACAACAAGAGCCTATTTGTCAGTGGTTCCTGAGAGAGACAGGGTAAGCCATATTTTACGGCAAGCAGCGTGAGAAGGCCTGGCTGAGCATTATCCATCTTAAGCACAGAATATATTTGTGTGGGAAACAAACAGACAATGAATGTAAATAAACTTTGGATGATAACTCCATACCAAATGGACCATGGAGTAGCATTGCCCCCTTTTAAAATGATTTCAAACTTAAATGTTTCTATCTTACTTTGATTAAAAAAAATAGTAGGCATCAATAGATTTTTTTAAAAGACAAACCTCTCTTGGAAATACTATAATTTATTATATAATCCTTAGTGAGGTTGGCAGAGAGGATGGGAAGGGAAAATTGGAACAAAGGTTTATCTTGTTGTATTTCTTTGTTTTGCTGATTGTAGGCCTTGAACTCTGAGCCTCTTTGTACTCAAGACTAGTGCTCTACCACTTGATCCACAGCACCTCTTCCGGGTTTTGAGTGGCCCATTGTAGGTCATAGTCTTATGGGTCCTTTGTGCCCAGGCTGGCTTCCAACTGCGATCCTCAGATCTCAGCCTCCGGAGTAGGTAGGATTACAGGTTTGAGTCACTGGCGCCCAGCTGAAACAAAGTTTTAATAGAGACATAAGCACAGAATCCCTCTCATCAAGACTTCAGAAGGAGATTCTGGAATTTGAGATGTATTTCTTATAGGGAAGACTGGCTTCAGTTCCAACTAGGATAATAACGTTTTAAGTGTGTACCACACCAGCTTAAATACATTTCCATTTTTGAATATTCTGGCACATTCTTATTTGCATACCTCACTTGTAAATGCAGGAGGCTTTGTTTTTAATCTGCCTCAGAAGAATGATATTAAACTTAACTTTGTCCTTGATTAGCACCCAGATCATTGTGTATATATTTTATTTTACAATATTTGCATAGCACTGACTATGTGCCATTTTTAGAGTTAATACTGTGTTGTGATTAGCAGCTGTAATTCTACAAAATAATTTCTTTTTGATTATTCAAAGTATATAAGCCATGTAGTCCAACATATAAAATATATAGAAGCATATATATAGCATATATATAAAGTATACATATATCATTTATAAATTATGCAGATTCATTTTACCAAATAAAGTAAGGCAAAGTGGAATGTCAGTGTTGTGGCTTCCTCCATTCACCTTTCTTGAAGTCACTAGTTCTGAAATAATTGTGAGTAGCTCTAGGCACTGTGCACTGAGTTGCTAAAGCTTATATGGTATGTCTGTGGTAGGTATGATATCTTTAAATCCATGAAAAATGGTATGACACTGTATTTGGTCTGGGCAAACAAGAGTACACTCGGAATATCCTCTTTGGACTCAGCTTGCCAGGTTCTCTTCACAAGTTTAGTTCTATGCACTCAATCCAATCAGGGTAACAGATTATAATAATGTGAAATCTAAACTAGGGAGGTGGCATACAGAAGACATTTTATGAATGTATTTGAATAAGAGAATGAAATAAACCTTTGGGTGCAGGGTGCTTTTGTTCAACTTTGTCAACATGGCTTATGAATCTAAGGGTCTCTTAGATCCTCCCAGAGAGGTTATGAGGCCCAAATGATTTTTATAATAACACGGACACACTATTTGCCTTTTCATGATGTTGACATTTGGATTGAACATACAGAAGCAATGATGGGCCACTTGTTAGCATGAAATAAGGCAGTAGGACCACGTTCTACTAACTGGCATTGTAGTCGTCACTGCCATTACTCACAGAGGAAGAAAAGCCCAGTTTCATACAAGAGTGTCCTTGATTAGACAAAAAAGTATTAATCTTATTAATCTCAATCCTTAAGTACTGTGCATAAATCACTTGTGCTGCACATTAAAGTGTAATGGTTGTATTGAAAAGCACTTGTACAGTTGTTGGAATTGCATGTTCAGCTAGCTACTTGTTTTCATGGAAGATAGTAAAAAAAATTAAAAGGATGATTGACAAACAAACGATGGTAATTTAGAGCTGAGTATTTGACAGATAACACCCCCCCCAATGGAGCAAAGTGAGCCTGTCACTTGAAGGAAAACAGCTGACAAGCATTTGTTGCCAAGGACACAACTGGAAATTCAAACAAAAATTAGAAGTTTGGCAAAAAAATATCCATCACTGTGAGTTTGACAGTTTTCCAACACTTAGAAAAACTCTTCTGAGGAGACTGATAATAACAGTAACAAATATATATTTTTCAATTTTGTGTAACAAAAACTAAATATTTAGAAAGTTTCCACAACTCAGAAATTTTCTTAACATACTGACATACACACACGTTCCCATCGTATCCATGTAAAGTGTACAGTTCAGAGTTTGTAGTATATTCATAGGTTATGCAGCCATCCACACTGCCAATTTTCATTGCCTCAAAACAATCTCTGTGCACTTTACCTATCATCCCCACCCCCCCCACTTTCCTTTCGTCTCCCTTCCACAGTGCATAGCAGGAAGTAAGCAGTAATAGTAACAGAATATGTGAATGACCCCATTTTACTGGAGGGAGTTCAGGGCTGGATGTAACAGTCAGGAAGACCAAGTACACAATTTGGAAGCCCAGGGAAAAACCACAAAGCAAATACATAAGGACTTTCTTTTCCTCCATTGTCTGGGTATGCTCTACCACCAAAGCCAAACTGTGACCATGTGGTGTGTTCTAATCCATTTGATGACACTTTTGATACTATTTTCTATAAACTACTACTTTCATTAAATCTGTATCTTGGTCCTGGTTTTCCTAGCTTTGTAGACTTTAGTATGTTCAGAATGCCACCTCGTGTTCCTTCAGGAATGTCTCTCACTCCACCTTGTTCCCACATTGTAGTCCTTATGCAGAATAGTCATACCCATTTTCTCAGACTTCTGTGGGCATGAACTTTAATTGACCTTGTACTTTTGACTTTGAACCACATGATAATTCAAGTTTGGGGAATCTATGTTATAATAATGTATTAAGTGGCTGGGAATATGGCCTAGTGGCAAGAGTGCTTGCCTCCAACACATGAAACTCTCGGTTTGATTCCCCAGCACCACATATATGGAAAACGGCCAGAAGGGGCACTGTGGCTCAGGTGGCAGAGTGCTAGCCTTGAGCGGGAAGAAGCCAGGGACAGTGCTCAGGCCCTGAGTCCAAGGCCCAGGACTGGCCAAAAAAATAAATAAAAAATAATGTATTAAGTTGGCATTTTAAAATGCCTTAAATAACATTTTGGATGAAAACTCATCAGAATCTGCTATGTATCTAATTCTGATTTGGCATATAATTGTGCCCCTGGAAAAAAGTCCAATTTTACCTTTCTATTAGGATTGAATTATTCTTTTATTTCACTGCAAACACATTTGGTCAACAAAAGCACGTCCAAAAGAAGACTCAAAAACACCCATCAAAAAAAAAAAAGAAAAAAGAACTATCAGAGGGTGTGGGTATACAGAAAACGGCCAGAAGCGGCGCTGTGGCTCAGGTGGCAGAGTGCTAGCCTTGAGCGGGAAGAAGCCAGGGACAGTGCTCAGGCCCTGAGTCCAAGGCCCAGGACTGGCCAAAAAAAAAAAACAAAAAAACAAAAAAAAACACCCATCAAAATTCCTTTTCTCATTCACTTCACTTAAATATGTATGGTATCGTTGACTAACCAGAATAATACTGAATTTAAAATGTTAACCGAAACATTGTAGTCAGCCAAGAGAACAGCCATTCAGAGAGCCTTGAAACTCCCAACAACAGCAATGCAAATGGAACACAGAATACACTACCACAATCTAGAGGTACAGCAGACATGTGCAGAATGGAGCAAAGCAATTCTTTATCCATTCATCGCCATGTGTCTTTGTGGAATTTCTACCAATGAAATGAACCATGACCAGGATGTCATCTTATGTGAGTCCTGCCTCCTGTCAGAAATGGTTTCATCATCTCTGTATTAGAATGACCAGAAGAGCTTATACCTTTCTCTCTGCAGAAGCATCAACAATGTGGAGCTGGAACACCTTTGTATGGCTGACAAAGATGTCTAATTAATGTGCACTAGAGAAATCTTTGGTTCATCTCAGTGGGAAATGATACTTAATCACAGGCATTTACCTAAAGTGGATTCTTTTTTTACCTGTGCATTACAGAGGTTTAGTGACACCGATTTTAATGTTTTATATTATTATTTTCTTAATTTTGTATTGTTACTATAAAGGTGATGTACCAAGGGGTTACAGTTACATAAGTCAGGTAATGAGAACATTTCTTTTTGGACAATGTCGCCCCTTCCTTCACTCTCTCCCAGTTTTTCTGTCTCGTTCTCACCCACAAGTTGTATAGTTCATTTGCAACCTAGTGTCTAGTGAATAACTCTGCTGTATTTGTTCACCCTTCCTCCCACCATTTCTCTGCTCCCATACCCACCTAAAGACATCCAAACGAACAAACAAGACAAAAAGAAAACTACAACAAAGAAAAAAATCTCTTAATATCCTCCTTTGCTCTCATTGTTTTATACTATCATTACAGGCACACCAAGAACTAAATTTCCTTTTAGTTGGTATTAGGGTTCATATACGTAGTATAAATTTGTATCATCTTTGCTTGATACCATAGATGAGAGTACTGTATGCAGGGTTCTTTAGAGATGTTTACAAAGAAATATTAATTGTTGTCTATCATTTTAAAAATCTCCAGGCCAAGCTGTTGTCCCAGCACTCACTATATTTAATCTTCTACACTTTAATACCTGTAGCATTTCTTTGTGCTCTGCAATGGTTTTGTTTTTAAGGTCTTTTATATTTCCATACGACTTTTAGGATTTATTTTCTATTTTTATGAAGTATGTCACTGGGAATTAGCTGGAAATGGCATGAAATCAGGAGTATGGCCATTTTCACAATATTAATTCTGCCAGTCCATTAGCATAAGAAGTCTTGTTCACATTCTGTCTTCATTCAGCATTGTATTCTATTTATTGCAGAGGTCTTTTACTTCCTTAGTGAAGTTTAGTCCTATGTATTTTTTTGATGCTAATTTGAATGGGATTTTTTTTCCTGATTTCTTTCTCAGTGTTTTGGCTTTTGTTATATAAAAAAATCTACTAATTTTTTTTGCCAGTCCTGGGGCTTGAACTCAGGGCCTGAGCACTGTCCCTGGTTGCTTTTTGCTCAAGGATAGCACTCTCCCTGTTGAGCCACAGCACCACTTCTAGCTTTTTTCCCCCTATGTATGTGGTGCTGAGGAATTGAACCCAGGGCTTCACGTATGCAAGACAAGCACTCTACCACTAGGCCATATTCCCAGCCCCCTACTAATTCTTTAATGTTAATTTTGTGCCTTACTACACATCTAGTTTTGGGTGGTAGCTTTAGGCTCCTTTAATAATATGATCACATCATTTGAAAATAGGGATAATTTGACTACTTCCTTTGAATTCAGTCTTTTAATTTGTTTCTCTTGTCTTATTGCTCTGATTAGGAAGTCAAACACTATATTGAATAAGATTGGGCAAATTGGACATCCTTATATCATTCTTGACTTCAAAAATTTTCATTTATTCATCATTTAGTAGGATGTTGACTATAGGTTTGTTGTGTGTAGCCTCTATTATATTTAGAACCATTGTTTCTACTCCTAGGTTTTTCCATGTTTTTTTCATGAAAGAGTGTTAAATTTTATCCAAGGGTTTTTCTACATCAATTCAGATGATCACGTGTTTTTTATGTTTGATTCAGTTTATGTGCATATTAGATTTATTGATTTGCATTGCCGAGCCTCCCTTGTAACCCTGGAATGAATCCAACTTGATCATGGTTCATTTTTGATAGGTCAGATACATCTAGACATTTATCTATGTCTAGATTTTCACTTAACAGAATGTAAGTTTTCCAACTATTCCTTAATGATCCTCTGAATTTGTTGTTACATGGCCTTTTTAACTCCTAATTTTATCTATCTGGCTCTTCTTTAGCCTTCTTTTGGTTACTTTGGCCAATAGTTTATACTTTCAAAGAACCTACTTTTCTGGTTTGCTGGTTACATGCTTACCACCACTTGAGCCACACCTCCAGGCCAGTCTTTCCCTAGTTATTTTATTTTTTCAAATTTTAAGGTTTTTTTAATTGCTATTGTGGTGTTGGTATATAGAGGGGTTACAGTGGAAAATGAACTATACTTCCTGGTTATTTGAGAGCTGCAATCTTGCAGACTTTTCTGCTCAGGATGGCTTTGAATCATGGTCCTCCAGATCTCAGCCATCTGACTAGCTTAGATTACAAATATGACCCACTGGTGCCCTGCAGAACCAATCTTTTTCTTTAATTAGTTCTTTGTATATTTTTAGTCTTAATTTCAATAATTTCTGCCCTTAGGTGTATTATTTCTTTTTGCTACTAGTTTGGGGCTTTGTGCTTGTTTTTGTAAGCATTTATTGTATGTTATTAGGTTACTTTGGGTAAAGAAATGTAGGCACTCTAGAAACTTTCCTCTTAGTACTACCTCTGCTCTGTCCCAATGACTCTGATGAGTTGTATTTGCGCTTTCATTTGATTCTAGGAATTTAAACCCTCCCTCTATGTCTTTAATGCCCAACTAATTATTCAACAGTTTATTGTTCAGTCTCCACATCTTTAAATGTTTTCTGTAGTTACTTTTGCCATTGACTTCTAGTTTAATTCCATTGTGGTCTGATAAAACACAGGAGATCATTTCAGTTTTGGTCTCTTGATAGTGTCCAGTAGATTCTGTATGCCCTATTAATTCTTTCTTTTTTCTTTCTTTTTCAATCCAGGGGCTTACTATTGGCTTCGGCTTGCTTAGTTGGTGTTCTACCAGCTATTCCTCCATGAACTGAACGTGCTTGATATGAAAAGGCAAAAATAGAAAGAGAATAAAAAAGAAAAGGGAGGAAAAAATCCAATGAAAGAGTTAAAAACAAAATCATTCTAGCCAAACTACTTAGAATGGGAAAGCTTCTGTAGGTCCTGTAGTATTGTAATTTTTAGGTATGGAGGACATAGTAGGAAGCAGCAAAGTCCTATTACAGTTCCTCTCTGTGACCTCTAACCAACAGTTTGATGATGTATGTGATAGGATGAGCTGGTTAAAGGTATGTTGTCTGCAGTAGGGCTATATTTTCTGTAGATGCTTTTTTATTGCATTCAGATCCAGCCTGAGTCCTGGCAGCACATAGCATGGTAGACATATTCTGGAGGACTTTAGTATGCACCTAAGTGTGTGGCATATATTCAAATCACAGAAGATCCTTGGATGACTCAGAGAGTTGGGGAAGCTAGCAGATCATTTTCTGCCTTGGAAAAGGAAGGAGACTGGGAATCAGGCAATGTGCTGGCCACCATATTGGTGCTTTCAAATCTGGCCATGGACTAGACCACGTGCTAGGCCTGAGCTACCAGTTACTGTGTCCCTCTCCCAGCCAGTGCTTTCCATTGCTTTAAGGTTCTCAATGAATTTGAGTTGAATTCTCCTTTTCTCCATAACTATGTTTCATGTTTGCCTCCTACTCACCCACTCCCTGTGTGTAGGGTATCCCCTGGAACCTCACGTTGTATTTATTCCACGTTTTCTGATCCTCAGAGCAGGTAGTTCTTGGTTCTAGTTTTCTGAGAACTGATGAGCAATAGTGTAGATTTCTTCCCTACCAGCAGCCTGCCATGGATGAGGAGTCATGTTCACACCAAATTACCACACTAAATTTAAATACTGTAAGTACTGTGGCTAGGCCTGTTGGTAGGTGTTTGCATTGGGTTGCCTCTCTCGGCTACCTTGTACATATAGCACAGGTTTCTCCTTCCTTGTTTTTTGTTGTAATGGAGAGTGCAGGTTTAAGACCCATTTTACAGGTCTGTGGAAAGGCAGGACGATGCAGTAGATTTAATATTGATTAGGGAGCTTAGATTCCCTCCTGCCTTTGTCACTTAGAAGCCCTGTGGTTGAGACAAGTCACTTCATGGCTTTGGTTCTCAGTTATTCAGTCATGGAGTGGACACAATTAGGCCTTCTCCGCTTAATGAGCAAGCTCCTATTTGGATAACTTATTTGTTTTCTCTTTAGAATCAAGCACAGAGCCTTGCCTGAATCAGGACTACCAATCAATGCTCAGGGAACGAACAAATAAAAGGGTCTTAAAAATGCGAGTGTATTCTATGAATGTAAGCTATGATTAATAATAAATTCAAAAGCCGGCTGCTCCAATCACTTGGCCTTAAATGGTAACTTGATTCAAAATGGTTCCTTACAAAATAGACGAAAGCACCTTGACAGATCTTTGTTTTCAAATGTAAGAAAAGGACAACTCGCAGTGACCAGTCATGTCTACAAGATGTCAAAAGACCTAACTAATTTGGTCGATTCATTGAAAACAGCAAAGCCAACAGTATTGGGCTTTGTGCATCAAAGGAAGCTAAGTGGCTTGGAGCCTTTTCCATTGCTGCACATTGGCTTGGCGTTATGTACACACAGCTCTCCTTTCAGGTTTCACAAAATGGCTTATTTTCATTTTTGAAATGGCAGCCACGTGGGAGCCCCCCAGTTGATGTAGAGAAGACAGGGAGAGGCCCAGCTGGTTGACAGCCACTGGGCTCCTTGAGCCCTCTGCTTTGCCTTGGCTGCTGTTGGGAGGCGGGAGTCCAAGGTTTTTATAGTTCCTCTCTCGAATTAGTGCCCGCAGACTCTACAGCTATGAACATGCAATTAGTCTTTGTTTGTGCACAAAAGGGAGCTTGACCCTTGCCTGTCTTTGATTGGCATGTACAACTCTTGTAGCTACTTACCTAAGGCCCTCTGCAAGCAGTGCAGTGTCGTGTTCCTGCACCTGCCTGCAGCTTTTTCTCTTTTGTGACTTGTCTCACATAATATTCGGCCCAACTCGCAGCAAGATTGCAAGGATGAAGGCTTCATGCAGGCACTGTAAGATTTCCTGTTTTTCAAGGAGGTGGGGGAATGGGTGGGGAGGGGGAGGGAGATTTGAATCTATAATCTGACGTTGGGGTAATTGCTGAGCCCCCCAAACACTTAGCAGGAATCCAAAAGAAGTGTTTTTTTTTTCCTTAATAAATGAATCCTTTGCTTGCTTTCAAAAGCAGACCTCCCTTGCCATCGAAAAGCAAGCTGCATGCACAAAGCTTTGCAGTTCTTTCCCAGCTCACCTGCTTTCTTATGAACAGAGAAAAATGTTACTGTCTTTGAAAGACAAGTACTATAAAAGATATGTGATCAGAATATTTCTCATTAAATGTTGCTTTCCAGGGTCCTAAGAGAGTATTTATTTGCAGCGTTGATGGGTTAAATACTACAATGGTGGATTGGATTGAATATTGAAAAAATATTTTAAACATATTTAGTTTTCAAAATACCATTATTTCTTACTACTCATGACTACACATGCCATGCTGTATTAGAATAAACTCTCCGTCTAGGACACATGGCAGAAAACATCTAAAAAAGGTCTGATTTAAACAGAAAATTATTTCCTGTTCCCAGACCTATGAAGGATATTTAATAAATGACTCAAAACAGTAAGAGCTGCCTTTTTGGAAGTATCCATTTACATTTATGTATGATACTGGCTGATTTATGTATGATCTCTCTTATTCCTTAAATAGCCCTCCATGTTTGCTTTTATTATCTAAACTTGATAGATGAACACATTGAGCATTGTGCAGAGATACAAAGTGCTTAACCATATCTGTTCAACCTATAAGTGAAAAGAAGTCTTTCTGTGTGTTCCTCCTTGACATGTCACTGAGACTTTTATTTTTACTTTTGAAATATGCATAGTAGATTTGACATAGTCAACAAAATTTTGCCCTTCAAAGTCACCTTGACCACACAGACCCCTCTCAGCATGGCGGCTGTCGCTATTTCCAGGATGCTACTTTTGAGCTGAGCTATACACTGTATGGAAACAGCTGCCTGAGTCTTTATTCACACCATCCTGTTGACCATCTTGGTCGTGCCCACTTTGATCAGCGCTTTTTTCATGAGATTTGAAAAAAAAACAAAAACCTCACCAAGTTTTGATGGAAGGATTTTCCATAATTGGGGACATTTGGAAGAAAGTATTTTTAATTTGAGAGATGATTCTAAAACAGCTGTTTCTTCCCAAAGTGGCTGTGAGACTTGATGGGCACAGGTACATTTTCAAACTTACCATCTTACAGCAGCTAGCCTGCTTGAGAATATAGTTTCTATTGTGTTGCGTGAGCATGGTATGGTAACAGGAGTTTCCCTTTGGCATCGTACTTTCTATGTATTTGTGTCCTGGCTCTGCCACTTGATTAGCAGTGTGCCTTTGGGAAGGTTATTTATCCCCTTCCCCCATTGTAGTTTTCTTTCCCCCAAATAATATTTCCCACAAAGGGTGTGTATGAAAAGATAAAAGTCTGTACAGTACCTTGGGTACATAGTAGGCATTCAAGAAACGTTTGTTTGTTTTTCTGGGCATGGGGCCTGGGTACTGTCCCTAAGCTTTTGTGCTGAAGGCTTGTACTCTGCTACATGAGCCAAAGCTCTAGAAGGCTTTATTTTTTTTTTGTAATTTAGTGGAGAAAGGAGTCTTCCGGGCTTTCCTGTCTGGTTTGGGTTTGAACCATGATTCTCACATCTCAGCCTCCTAAGTAGCTAGGATTACAGGCGGGAGCCATCAGCACCCAGCTAAACATCTGTCTCTTATGTTTACATTTTCTGCTAATGTTTGGTAAAACAAAATCTTTATTTTTGTAGTCATGCTTTATTTCTTAGTGCTCATAGATTTGTGTAGGAAGGGTTCTTAAAATAATCATATCTAGTGTTTTGAATGTTTTTTAATCTTTTTTTCCCCATTCTGGGGTTTGAACTCAGGGCTTGAGCTCTGTCCCTGAGCCTCTCGGCTCAAGGCTCACGCTCTACCACTTGAGCCACAGCCCCACTTCCAGCTTCTTCTGTTTATGTGGTACTGCAGAATCGAACCCAGGGCTTTATGCATGCTAGACAAGCACTGTACCACCAAGCCACATTCTCAGTCCCCTCGATATTTTCTTTTCTTTTCTTGCCAGTCCTGGGGCTTGAACTCAGGGCCTGAGCACTGTCCCTGGCTTCTTTTTGCTCAAGGCTAGCACTCTACCTCTTGAGCCACAGTGCCACTGCTGGCCGTTTTCTGTATATGTGGTGCTGGGGAATCGAACCCAGGGCTTCATGCATGCAAGGCAAACACTCTACCCACTAGGCCATATTCCAAGCCCCCCCTCAATATTTTCTCTAAGAACATAACCTATACTACAAAGGAAAACCAGTGAAATCTCAATAATTACAACAGCCAAGGTAGGGTTGCTGTAGATTGAGTGGCTCCAGAGTAGACGGGCGGCAGTTCATGTCTCCCTCTATCTCTTCATGTGAGTTGTGTTGTCACCCTGTCTCTCTACCCTTCCAGTATAGGCTATGAAAGGAGTCATGGCTAAACTTTGTTTCCACTCAAATGCTTAAATATCCACAGTAGCTTCTAGAAAAAAGCTAGCCCAAAATATTCTCTTCTTTCCAATTCTCCATTGGCAGTGCATACACATATATAACATTTAACCAAATTTTCTTCATAGGAGATTCATTTTAATCTATATCTAATTTTATACCAAATTATTTGGGGAAAGGTCCATATCTTAATGATCTCTGCGTCTCTCATAGTGCTTATCATGGTGATTTACCCTAATTGCTGCTTTTTGGATTAAGTCCAATTCATATTAAGGTCTAGGAAACTAAGGGAGAGACTCCTAAGAAAATGTACACTCCTTTTTTTCAAAATTATCCTCTTGAAAAAGTAACTTGAAATGCTTTACAAGTCTGGACCATGTTGGTTTATGTCATCCTTGCCTGATTCAGTAAGCAAATAGAGCCATTCTAATTGCCTTTTGGTCCCTTTTCCATCACTTGAAGGAAAAGGAGACAGAAAAACCATTTTCCCCATAGTTACTTCCTTAAAATATGTAAACAATTTGGAAACATTTAGAGTAGATACTAATAAGATGCCTACAGTTAAAAAAAGCAGAAAAATGGATAAATGTTTATAAACATCTTTTTTTTTTATAACATTAACTGGGGAAGTTGTATTTTACGAAGGACAACAATTGAAAGGAAATAGCTGAGAGGGGCTTCCAAAGTGTATTGGGTGGAATACAAGTGAGAGAAAACAAAAGAGACTAGCGGCGAGAGAGAAGCACTATGTGCTCATGGTTCAGCGGCTCATTTCCAAGTGGAGACGGACAGGAGGTAGAGTCATCAGATGTGATGGTACTTCTGTGGGAAAATATCCAAGCGCTTAGTCTTAGGCATGAAACCTTATCTATGCATAATAGTGCATTCTGTAAGTAAAGTAGGATGCAAGTTTTCTCACTTACACATTAGTCCACACATTGTGTGGTGGTAGGTAAATATGGATTACCACAGGTGACATTGGAAGTTATTTATTTTTATTTTTTGTGCTGGCCTGGCCACAAGGCCTTGCGTTCTCAAGTTAGATTTTTAGCTCAAGGCATGGTTTTTGCTGGTGAAATAGAGATGAGTCTCTTACATTTTTTTTCTGCCCTGGCTACTTCTGAACTGTGGACTCAGTTCTCAGCCTCCTGCATAGCTAGGATTATAGGTGGAAGCCAGTGGTACCACACCCCCCTTGTTTATTTATGTATTCATTCATTTATTCATTTGTTTATATTTTTCCCATCCTAGGGCTTGAACTCTGGGCCTGGGTGCTATTCCTCAGCTTTTGTGCTCAGGGCTAGCTCTTTACCACTTGGGCCACAGCTCTACTTTCAACTTTTTCTGTGATTAATTGGAAATAACAGTCTCATGGGGACTTTTCTGCTCTGTCTGGTCTTGAACTGTGATCCTCTCTTCTCAGCCTCCTGAGTAGTTAAGATTACAGGCATGAGCCACTGGTGCCTGACACCATGTTTATTTTTATCCAGATTAGACCTGTTGTTTCATAATCATTCTATTCTTCAGTATACTGGGTAAAAGAAATGCAATAATGATTGAGATCCCTCTTACGAGGCTGATGATGCTGACTATATATACTGTGAGTTGGAGTAAATTGGGCTGGGCCACCTTAAACTTCGCCAATCATTAAGCCAAAATGTCGTGGCTCTTTGGACTTGTGAAATAAGTCTCAAAGAAATGAAGGCAAGGAATTCTTTGAAAATGGGGGGTTTGGTTTATGCATTGGAAGGGAGCCTCATGTATTTGGCTCGTATGTTGAATGAAGCTGGTACTGCTGCTGAGATGGCAGCTCAGAAAGTGAGGAAGTTTGCTTTAAAGGCAGCCCAAAAGGCCAGTGACAGGACTGAGTTGAACCAATGGCAAAAGAACTGCATCTAGCTAATACATTCAGAGAGAAATGTTCAAAATCCTTAGCTAAATGTCTCCATTGCCTAACATATGAAACTGTAACCTCTCTGTACATCAGTTTAACAATAAAAATTAAAAAAAAAATGCCTGACGCTGGTGGCTGATGCCTGTAATTGTAGCTACTCAGGCTGTTGAGATCTGAGATCGTGATCCAAAGCCAGCCCAGGCAGGAAAGTCCAGGAGACTCAGCTCCAATGGACTACCAGAACACAGGAAGTGGTGTTAGAACTCAGTGGTAGAACACGCTAGCCTTGGGCGCAAGAGCTCAGGGACAATGCCCAGGCTGAGTTCAAGCACCAGGACCTCACTCAGCAATCATCAAGAAACCAAACAAGAAGAAGAAGATAGGGTAGGGGAGGTAAGGAACCCTAATAAGCTGTTGATAAAAATGGAAATAGTAGAACCATTATAGAAATCAGTATGGAAGTTCCTCCAGAACAATAAAAATCAATCCTACCTTATGACCTTGCTATACTGCTGTTGAGCACATATGTCTGGTGGACAGTGAACCAATATACAAGAAAGATACATTATTCCCATTTCCTAACATCTTCTCTAACAAGTGTTATCTGTCTTTTCAAATTAGAATCATCCTAATATGTGTAAAATGGATCGCTTTGTAGGGTTTTTCTTTGTTTTTGTTGTTTTGTTTTGTTTTTGCCTGTTCTGGGACTTGAACTCAGGGCCTGGACAGTGTCCCTGAAGTTCTTTCGCTCAAGATTAGCACTCTCCCACTTAAACTACAGCACCACTTCTGGGTTTTTCTGTTTATGTGGTGCTAAGGAATGGAACCCAGGGCTTTATGCATGCTAGGCAAGCACTCTACCATTAGGCCACATTCCCAGCCCCACATTGTAGTTTTGATTGACATTTTTCTGATGACTGTGAACTTTATGTCTTTATAGACTATTTGTGTCTCTTCTTTGGCAAAATGCCTAATCCAATTTATGGGACTCTTTTTAATTGGGTTATCTATCTTTTGATTGTTGGATTGAGTTACAAAAATCTATTATGTATTCTGGACCCTAAATCCTTATCAAATATCTGATTTGCAAGTTGTTTCTGATTGTGTGTGTTGACTTTTCACTTTCTAGATGGTGTTTTTTGAAGCGTTGGTGTATTTAATTTTGAAAGGTCAAAGTTACTTAACTTTTTCTTGCCTTGCTTGTAGGAACAGTGTTGTTTTAAATGACAGAATAGCCCATGGAAATAGCCCCTGGCTTCTGGGGCCTGAGAGGGTTAACTTGTGACTGGAATCCTGGGGCTAGAAAGACTGAATTATCTTTAATCCTATTACTGGATTTAGATAATGTTTTAGAATTAGATAACTATTATCTAGTTGCCAACAATTCTGTTGTTAACAAGGTATAGATAGGGGCTTGGGCTAGAATGAAAGGAGTCACCTCTGGGTCTCTATTTTCAATGCCTCAGATTGCAGAAATAGAGTAGCAACCTGATGGTTGGACAAGAGCAAGGGCATTTCACTGCACTTAGAATCAGCTTTGAACTCAAGAGCTAATTTCCAACTCAGAATTTGAACCTTTGACCTTGATTTGAATCAAATTTCCATTTGAAAATAAAACAGGGCCTCTATTAGGATTCTAACTAATATTTTAAATTGTAAAACTGGTATTAAAAAAAAGAAACAATTTGAAATCCAAAAGAAAGTTATTAGTAATTCGCGCTTAGGGTCTGGCTGTCTGTAAAATACTGAAGCAATTTTTTTTTTGTGCTAGTCCTGGGGCTTGAACTCTAGGCCAGAGTGCTGGCTCTGACCTTTTCTTTTCAAGGTTAATGCTCTACCACACGAGCCACAGCTCCACTTCAGGGTTTTGTTTTGTTGGTGGTTAATTGGAGATAAGAGTCTCTTCAACTTTCCTGCGCTGGCTGACTCTGAGCTGTGATCCTCAGACCTCAGCCTCTCAAGTAGCTAAGATTAAAGGACTGAGTCACTGGTGCCAGGATATTGAAGCAATTATTTTTATTGGCCATGGGGCTTGAACTCAGGGCCTGGGTGCTGCCCCTGAGCTCTTTTGCTGATGGCTAGTGCTTTGCTACTTTAAGCCACAGCTCCACTTCTAGTTTTCTGGTAGTTAAATGGAGGTAACAGTCTCAGGGAGTTTCCTACAGGGACTGGCTTTGAACTGCAATCCTCAGATCTCAGACTCCTGAGTAGCCAGGATTACAGGTGTGAGCCACCAGTGCCTGGTTTACTGAAACAATTTTGAAGTTTGTAAATTAGGCGCTTTTATGGTTACACTGAGTGGGTCTTGGCTCATTTCTGCAATCTATCTGGAGGCTCTCCGTGTGTCTAAGTGCTCCCACAATCTTCACTCAGAATTAGAAGGGATCTTAGAAGTTATCTAATCCAAGCCCCCTGACCATTTTTCAACTCTGATTTCCAACAATGAGTGGCATAGAAAACACCAATAAGAAATATGAAGGTGTGTGGTGTTTAAGGATGTTATACCTCTTCAGGAACAACAGCTACTAAAGAAACAGCAAGAAAAAAATGGGGGCTGGGAATGTGGCTTACTGGTTCAGTGCTTGCCTAGCATGCATGAAGCCCTAAGTTCGATTCTTCAGTACCACATATACAGGAAAAGCCAGAAGTGGTGCTGTGGTTCAAGTGGTAGAATGTTAGCCTTGAGCAAAAAGAAGCCAGGGACAGTGCTCAGGTCCTAAGTACAAGGCCCAGGACTGGCAAAAACAAAGGACAAAAAGAAATGGAAAGGGAGTGAGTGAAAGCAAGTTTTCAGTGTAAGGAAGAAGGCCAAATTTGAATAAGAAACTGTCTTATTGTTCAATCTCGACCAGTAACACTTAACCACTCCCATCTCTAGAGTCTTGTGTCATTTTATAAAGTATTGTATTCTATCATCGGTCACTATTTGTCTTAAAATACACTTACTTACCCATGACTATGCTTGTGCGCCTCTCCAAATGAAAATTTCCTAGGAAAAGCTCATGGTTTCTCTCATCTGTGTTGCCTACTCAGAGTCTGACATTCAGGTCACTAATCTGGCAGTTTGGTGATGTGGCTAGAAATATTGTCCTTGGAGATGGAAAGGCTGAGTCATGGCTTCAAACCGGAAGTGGTGCTGTGACTCAAAGTGGTAGAGCACTAGCCTTCAGCAAAAGGAGCTCAGGGACAGCAGCCGGGCCTTCAAGTTCAAGCCTTAAGACTGACCAAAACTATTGGAACTAGGAAATTGAAAGGGAATACCAAAATTGAGAGACACAGGGTAAAAAAAAGACAAACAACTACAAAAGCAATACTTGCAAAACTGTTTGGTGTGAGTGAACTGAACATCTCAGGGGGGGAAAAGGAAAGGGGGAGGAGGGAGGGGGGTATGAGGGACAAGGTAACAAACAGTACAAGAAATGTATCCAATGCCTAACGTATGAAACTGTAACCTCTCTGTACATCAGTTTGATAAGAAAAATTTAAAAAAGAAGTAAAAAAAAAAAAAAAGACTGACCAAAACATAGAAGCAAAAAACCAAACAAACAAAAAAAAACAACCTCAGACTATAAATTCTTCTGAGGTATTCATTGACTCTATGACCTTGGGCAAGTCAAAATCTTAACCACAGTTACCTCCTGCATGGAAATAACCTATCCCTACCTGGTTGCAAGCCTGAGAACTGATGGGAGTACTTGATGATAGATAGTTGGCAAATGACAGCTGACGAGATTTAGATGAACAGGTTTTAAGAAATGCTTGTGGGGATTATTCACATGAGGCAAGTAGAAGAGTCCTGGACGCACTGGAAGCCCATTCCAACTGACTGCTAGTACTACTTCAGTTTCTTTGGTTCTCCAGCTTCATAATGGTGAAGTCCTGACTTCCTTGTAGGAAACTGGCTTACCCAAGTAGAGAAAGCCGAATAGTATGCAGCTCTGTTGTCACGCCGACCTGTTTGATTTCATTCACTTGTCCTTCAATACAAGGTAATAGATCAGGTTTCACCAGTGTAGCAACCTCATTGGCTCTCTGGGTATGGAACTCTTGGAGGAGGCAGCAAGTAAATATATGCTCTGATCTTTAGGTATCATGGACCGGACAAATTGGCAGGCTTCTTTGCTATTTGTCATCACAATTGTGGATGCTATCACAAATCAATTCTTTACTATTCTTGTCTATACTTGTCTGCTGTCTGCTAGGTGTTAGGAGTAGAGAGTTGAAGAATACATGTTGTAGTACAGAGTAAAAGAATACATGTAGTACGGGAGACCAAGAAATACAAGATCCCTGATTTGAATCCTGAGACAAAGTCAAGAAAGTTTAGTTCAATCTGAAGCAATGACATATACAAAGGCAAAAAAATGGAGATGAGTTTGCTGGTAGTGCAGGTTGTAAGAAAGGGACCATAATGAGATAATGATCATAACAATAGCAGATTACAAGCTGGGCACTGGTGGCTCACGCTTATAAACCTAGCTATTCAGGAGGTGGAGAATTGAGGATTGTGTTTGGAGGGCAGGAAAGTCTGTAAAACTCTCCAATTAACCACCCAAATCCCACATGTGGAGCTGTGGCTCAAGTGGTAGCACAAAAGCTCAGGGACCCTGAGTTCAAGCCCCAGGACTTACCATGTATTGGATACACTGTTCACTAACAGTTGATGTCAGTTAAGTGTCAAAATAAGCAAGTCAATCATTATTTAAATACATAATTTTAATAGCTGAAATATAATTGTGCATATGTCATAGTAGACTCTAGATTGGGTGGATTTTGTGTGCCATCTAATCAGGTGACTGGGGTTCAGGGAGAGTTAAGTTGTCCACCCAATGTATGTAGATGGCAACTGATCAAGGTAAATTTGAACTCAGTGACTGGTTCTTCAGCAGTAGGCCTATAGCCTAGTGAAAAGTGACCTCATATCAAGCATTCTTATCTCATATTAGACATTAATACAGCCTCCCCAGATTCTTTTGGAAATCGGATGGATTATAATAAAATAATGCATACCCAACTGGTTCCTGAAATAAGCAGAGAGGTGAAAATTGGTTACTCCTGGAGGAGAATGTCACAATGCAGGAGTTGAAAGAGTTCAGAAAATGCTGTAGAAGATAGGCATTCATGAGAAACTCCAAGGTCCTAGGTCTTACACTGTTTTCGAGGCACTTAATCCTTACCACACACTGTAAACACAACAGCAGAAATGGGGTTTTCATGCCAAGGAGTGAGTTCTTATACAAAAGAACTCAGTCTTCCTTAGAAGCTATCCAAAAATCACTTTCCTCCCTGATAGAATTTGTGTAGCTTATTCTAGCTTGTGGCCAGCTGCACTCCCTTGGGACGTGGGGCAGGCCCTCTGTGACTCTCATGTTGTGGCTGAGGCTTCAACTCCCATGTGCATGCACACCTTGGTTCTGTCACGATGACGAGGGCCTCATCCCTTAATGTCTATGAACATACTTTAATCCTCAGTTATGTGGAAATACTAGTACTATCTTACCTACCTCACTGGATTATGGGAACAAAATGAGGCCAAGTGTCAGTGGCTCATGCCTATAATCCTAGCTAGTCAAGAGGCTGAGATCGGAGGGTCATGGTTTGAAGCCAGTCCAGGCAAGAGTGTCCTTGAGATTCTTATCTTTAATTAAGCAGCAACAAGCTAGAAGTGGAGCCATGGCTAAAGGGGTAGAGTGCTATCCCTGAGAGAAAAAGCTCTCAGGTTCTCAATTCAGCCCTACTACTAGTATACGCATGTATACACGCACACATGCATGTACTCATGAGCACATACATGTACTCATGTGCACACACACACACACACACAAATGAAGCCATAAGAAAGCAAAGAGAATGCAAAACCATGAGATACACATAAGCATGATTATTATTCTTTACTTGTTTTGCTTGTTGCCTGCAATGACATTTTAAAACTCACTGAGGACAAGAATATAACCTTCACTTTACCTTCTGGATACCTGAGAATACGAATCTTCTAGCTCTGATAAGCATTTGCCAAGAGACTACCGTTGTGTTTCTGGCAATTTCTTTCTTAGGCTAGAGCAGGTGTTTATTTCTTTTATATTAGTATGATTTCATTTTATAGAATTTCTGGAGAGTGCTTCACTTCCCTTTTCCTTTTGAAAACAGGAGCTCTGGGTTGTTGTCTGGGAGTTATTACATAGTAAGTAGCAAAGGCCCCAAGCAGGCGTGAGCCAACTCCTTTCACTCACTTTGGAACACTGTGATGGTAGTAATTAACAGAGTTGGAGGACTGAGTGAGTCTTGGTACACAGGCTGACCCTCTCACCTGGGAAGCTTCTAAGGACACCTGCCTTGGTTCATTAAGGCTCCTTTGCCCAATTGACATAGTCTGACTGTCTCCAGTAGTGGGAGTAAACAAAGCCTACCATTTACTGCCTAGAGTGCAGGGATGAATACAATTGCGCCCTTGGGCCAGCCTAGGTCTGGACAGCTGCTAGTGTATAGAGGTTGCAAATGAACGTGTTTCTATTTAGAACATGTATGTTTTGATTGAATTTGAAGAAAAGCATGAGGTGGCTCTCCTTTTGGAAAAGAAACTAATTATGTACTCCTGCCTTGTCTGGTTGTAGGAAACCAGACTTGGCCACAACAGCACTTCGTGGAAAGAATTTTCTTCTCTGTTGAACATGAGACTCTTCTGTAGGACAGCAGCTGTTGTTTTCTCAAAATCACATGGCTTGTGGCCGAAAAGGAGCTTTGATGGAAAGTGAACAGTGTATATATTCTTAAAAAAAACCAAAAACAGACATCACAACCCTAGTCGTTTTTGTTCTCTTAATTTGGATTTGCACTTTTGGTGCTTTCCCCTCGAAGTTTGGGTAGAGGGTACAGTGGAGGCGATTTGTTGTTGTATCTGTAGTGAAAATGGTCCTAGGGAGGCAAGAGCTGGTGGACCAAGTGACAAACGCAAGCAGTTATTAGACTGGACCATTTGCATTTCCATTCAGGTCATGCTGTCTCGACCAAGCTGTTGACTTAGCGCTGTTGTGACTTGGGTGGCTTTGACTCTTCCATTCAGGCTTTAGCAAAATCATTGAGTTAACAGGCCACACACCAATTCACCCTTCTCCCTCCCTACTCTTCAACCCTTTTGTGTGAGATAAGGAGGTCTTTCCCTACTACAAAAAGGTAGCAGGCCTAGGTTCCATGAGCTCTGTACCCCCTTATACCACCCCCCAATTTAGTCTTTGTGCAAGGCTGCTTTTGTTTCCTTCCAAGAATTAAAAGTTAATTGATACCTCAAATAGATGTTGCTCACAAAGCATTTCACCATCCAATCCAGTCCTGCATCCCATTAGATTAACCCTCTTCTGCAGTTCATTGTAAATAAACATCCCACAACAAAAAAGCTTACCTATCTGAAACATTGTATTCATTTTGGTTCTGCAGTGAGACTAAAATTCTATGACAATGTCAGGGGTTAATTAACTCAGATTAATGACTTTTGGGTCTCTATTTTCCTTTGCCTTTTCTATTTGTCACAGACTGCTGAACAAGTGTTTCCAAATGTCTGAATTTCTCAGGCTCTCCAGAGCTCTCCAGAGACAGAGATAGCTAGTCATCTCAACCCTAATACTTCAACTATAATATGGCAAATGTTCCCAAATGAACCAGCTGTTCGCCTCTGACAAGATAATCCAGTACAGATGGACTAGATATAGTCATATTATTATGATTAAGTTTATATTCAGAGGCAAGAAACATATGATGTTTTTCTAAACATGGAAGAAAATTTTTCCATGGGAAATGCACAGTGGAATTGGAATTCATTCAGTTTAGTTGAGCCTTAAAAAAATCATTCAAGCTGGGTGCCAGTAGCTCACATCTGCGATACTAGCTACTCAGGAGGCTGAGATCTGAGGATCATGCTTCAAAGCCAGCTGGGGAAGGAAAGTCTGAGAGACTCTTATCTCTACCCACCAGAAAACCAGAAGTGACACTGTGGCTCAAAGTGGTAGAGCGCTAGCCTTAAGCTAAATAGCTCAGGGACAAAGTCCTGATCCTAAGGTCAACATTCACAACTGACCAAAAAAATACACTTAAGTTACACTTTTACTGCTACCTTGAGGGATGAATAGACAGTGTGAATGATTTGACGTGTACTAGCAGAATCTATGTTTCAATAAACTATTCTAGAACTACAAGGCTTAGAGATGCATAACGTTTTCTTCATATCAAGCAAACTTTCTAGTTAGCTAGTTTCTCTTAACCCCCAACTAAGACCAAAGAAATGAATCACTTTTATTTCTAGTTCAAGAATTTGGGTTTTTTTGCCTCTAGATCTAGTTAATTAATTCATTATTGTGGTGGAACAGTTTGGTGAAGATTTAATAAATACTTTACCAGGGCTCCAACATGTATTCCCACCTGTCACATAATGCTTTTCATACTTCTTAGAGCATTAGAGTAATCCAGGACATCGCCACACATTTACCAATGGTACATGTAAAGATGCTCAACATAGTAGTCATAAAAGAAACGCAAATCAAAACAAACCACAATGAGAGATTATTGCATACGTACTAGGATGGCCCTTATTTTTAAAAAGCCACATCCTAAGAAGTATTGGCAATGATGTAGAGAAATTGTACACTTCTTATACTACTAGGGAACTATAAAATGGTATGGTTACTTTGGAAATCAGTCTAACAGAATTTGATCATGTTAATCATAGTGTTACCCTATGACCCAGAAATTCTATTCTTAAGTTTATACCCAAGAGAACTGAAAACATACATCCATGCTTATGCGGAATTATTCATGAAAGCCAAAGGCTGAAAACAACCCAAATGTCCATTAATGGGTCAGTGGAAAAAAGAAAATGTGATGTATTCTTAAAGTGCAATAGTATTATTCATCCATAAAAAAGGAATGGCTAAACCTTGAAAACATCATGCCAGGTGAAGAAAAAAACTAGACACAAAAAGACACATACATAGGAACTATTCAAACTAAGCAAATCTACAGATATAGAGAGTAGGTAAGTACTTGGTGGTGGTGGTAGTGGTAGTAAGAGCTAAAGGATCTGGAGTTTCTTTTTTTTGTGGTAATAATGATCTAAAGTTGATCATGGGGATGGATGCACAATTCTCTGTGAATATACCAAATGCCATTGAATTGTACACTTTATTTTTTAAATTTTATTGTAAAGGTGATGACCAGACGTGTTACAGTTACATCGTTCTGGCAATGAACACATATCTTCTTGAACAGTGTCACCCCTTCATTCCCTCCTAGTTTTCCTTTCCCCACTCCCTCCCCCTCAAGTTCATATATAATTTATATATACTTCATTTGCAACATTGTGTCTAGTGGGTTTCCCTGCTGAATTAGTTGGCCCTTTGTCCCACCATTTCTGTGCTTCTCTTTTCCCTCCCAAGTCTGATAAACGTGTATATAAGACAAGGGTACAGAAATGAAAAAAAACAGAGACAGAAGGAATAAACTAAAGAAATAAGAAAAGAAGGGGAAAAATAACTTTTTAAAAAAGTTTTCATTATAAAGGTCCTTCACTTCTTTGATTAATTCCTAGGTTTGGATTTTTTTTTTTTTTGAGGCTATTACGAAAGGAGTTTCTTTCCTAATTTCAGCCTTGCTCTTCTGGTTGTTGGCATACAGAACTGCCATTGATTTTTGTGGAGTAATTTCATAGCTTGCTACTTTGCCAAAGTTTAAGATCAGCTTGAGTAACTTGGGAGTGGAGTCTATGGGGTTCTTTAAATACAGGACCGTGTTGTCTGCAAAGAGGAAGAGTTTTACTTCTTCTTTCCTTATTAGGGTGCCCTTTGTGTTTGCATCTTGCCTATTGCTCTGGCTAGGAATCCTTACCCCAGTTAGAATGGCGATTATCAAGAAATCTAATAACAACAGATGCAGGGGGAGATGTGGCCAAAAGGGAACACTACTACATGCTTTCTGGGAGTGTAAACTTGTTCATCCACTCTGGAAAGCAGTATGGAGGTTCCTCAGAAGGCTAAACATTGAACTCCCCTACGACCCAGCAATCCCACTTCTGGGCATTTACCCAAATGACCACAAACAAAGCGGTGCTAAAGCTACCAGCAAAACCATATTTATTACAGCATTATTTACCATAGGTAAGATATTGGAACCAACCCAAATGCCCCCCAGGAGATGAATGGATCAAGAAGATATGGTATATATACACAATTGCATTCTATGCCTCCATTATAACGAATGACATTGCCCCATTCGTAAGGAAATGGAAAGACCCGGAAAAAATTATATTGAGCAAAGCAAGCTAGGCCCAAAGAAATAGAGATTGCATGGTTTCCCTCATTTGTAATAACTAAAATATGTCTCTGATAGTCTTAGCAGGATATCATAATAGTCCAATTGCTAAGTGCACAGGACTATATATAATGAAATGTATCAAATGAACAAGATGTTCTTTTTATGTCCTGTATGCAATTATTTCCATTTTTTCTTTCTGTTTTAGTTTTCTATACACGTTGTCTTATAAGCTTGTCTGAACCTTGGAAGGGGATCACAGAAATCTCAGTACAAAGGATGCAACAATGATACTCACTAGATACTATGTTGAAAATGAACTTTACAATGTGGGGGGAGGGGAGTGGGAAGTGAAGCAGGAGAAAATGAGGGAGTATTAACAGTGTTTAAAAAGAAATGTACTCGGGGCTGGGGATATAGCCTAGTGGCAAGAGTGCCTGCCTCGGATACACGAGGCCCTAGGTTCAATTCCCCAGCACCACATATACAGAAAACGGCCAGAAGCGGCGCTGTGGCTCAGGTGGCAGAGTGCTAGCCTTGAGCGGGAAGAAGCCAGGGACAGTGCTCAGGCCCAGGACTGGCCAAAAAAAAAAAAAAAAAAAGAAATGTACTCATTACCTTCCTTTTATAACTGTAGCCCCCCCATTCATCACCTTAAATATATATACACATATATATATAATTTTTAAGACGTTCACACTTCACCACATGAAATGTACTTCCAATATACAGATTAAACAATTTACCATAAAAACCCCACAAACAGTACAATTCAAAACTTCTTGCTTCCATTTCTTGGAGTTCATTTCGATAATCCTCATTTCATATGATCATATATGAATTACGCACTTTAAGTGTCATGACTTTGGATACAGAAATGCTGATTTGTCTGTTCAAACCAAAATGTTAAGTAAAACTAAACTGTGTTCAACACAAGACCCCCATGTATTACTTTCCTTGAAATAGTCAAGTGTGTAAGCATGTTTGAGTGGCTCTGAATCTTCCGTATTTTCATTTAATCTACATTCAGGTGAAGACAAATCACCCTTATTAGTTTATTCAAACTATGCTTAAAATGTGTGGGATTGTTAGATTCTATTTGTCTGTCAGCTTTCCTGTTTATTGGTTCAAGTACAATGGAAGACAGCTTTACCAACAAACTAATTCCCTGAATTAGCTCATTCGTCACAGGTCTCAGCTGGCAATGAGATACACTATATTTTACCTACTATGACATGTAATCATAGAATAACAAATGTCTTCTCGTGAAAAGAGAATAATTATGTTTGTCTACCTGAGGAGTAATCAGTTAGGACTATCATACCCATTCTTAGAGCGCCAATTCCTCTTTGCTCCCAAAAATGAGTAAGTCAGCCAGGTATCAGTGGCTCATTCCTGTAATCCTAGCACTCAGAAGGCTAAGATGTGCGCATCGAGTTTCAAAGCCAGCCAGGGCAGGAAAGTCCATGAGACTAATATATGCAATTAACTGCCAGAAACCCAGATGTGGCACTGTGATTCAAAGTGGTAGAGTGCTAGCCTAGAGTGGAAATGCTCAGAGACAGCACCCAGGCCCTGAGTTCAAGCCCCATGATCAAACAAACAAACAAAAACCCCACAAATCTGTCACTGTGACTTGAAACTAAACTGAAGAAAGGTGTGTCCTGTTATTGGTTACTTTGTGGTAATTACAGCAGTCAGTAATTTGAGGATCTTACCACATATCATATAGTCTTAAATGATTTATACGATTCATTGATTAATCTTTGTAACTCTGTGAGGTAGATTTTATTATGTTTTGTTTTATAGATGCTGAACCTGAAGCATATAAGAGCATCTACCAAGGCTCAAACTTGAATTTTGATCCCAAGTCTATGAGATGCCAGAGTCCTACCCTTAACTACAGTATTTAATCCATCACACTTTCAGACCTTTTAATATTTCTTTATTTTGGTACCTAGGATGAAAAAATTTGGCATTATTTCTGTTCTTCAAGAATATATTAAGATGTTACTTGGTCTTGATTGCTGGATTTTTTTTGCTATCTTTGTGCTCAAAGCAAGGCTCTTACTTCATTCACCTGTATCACCCTAGTCCGGTCCTGCTACAAAACATCTGACCATGCATAGACTAGCCCCTGAAACCAAGAATTTACCAAGTCCACAACGTCAGAAATGCTGAGGGTCAGGACCCTGGCCCAAGGTACAGAGGGAATTTCCCCAGAGGAAGGCACAAAACAAAAGGAAAAATATAATAATATACATCATAACAATAGCCACTGTCCACTAAACTATTACAGCTGCACATACATTATCTCACAGAAGTGTTGGTCTTTCCAAACCCACCCCAGTCACCGGACTGCCAGGCCCTCCACCATCAGAGTTGCTCCTTAGCCATGAATTAGGCCAGTGACCTGAGCTTGTTTGAGAAAGGAACAGTATACCATATTGCTTGAAGTGTTGAATCTGTTTTATTTCTCCTATTATCAAAACTATGCTTAAAATTCTCTCCTTGAAGAACAATCATGCTAATGAAGTTAGGTACCAAGATGGTCACCGATATATAACTGCCTGTCAGTTGTTCTCTCTCTTTTCTGGTACAATATAATAATTTGATATGGAGTGTAAGTATGGAGAGTAAGTTGGTTTTAAACCTCATAGATGTGCTTAACAAATGCTTATGCAGTTGCTTCATTCTCTAAACATGAACTATGTGATGCTGTGGAAAGCTGGAGCTTGCAAGGACACAGCGGCCAGGATTTAAATCTCTTCTCCACTATTCCGAAAATATAAAAACTGAGAGACAAAGGATAAAAAGACAAATGACTCCAAAAGCATTACTTGCAAAATCATTTGGTGTAAACCAACTGAACAACTCATGGGGGGAGAGGGAGGGGGGAGGGGGAGGGGGAATGAGGGAGGAGGTAACAAACAGTACAAGAAATGTACCCAAGGCCTAACATATGAAACGGTAACCCCTGTGTACATCACTTTGACAATAAATAAGTAATTTAAAAAAAAACTGGACAAATTAGTTAACATTACTAAGCCACCATTTCTAAGGCTGATGATATTACCAAACTGAGTATGGCTTGATATAAAATACCATACATTATCTGATATCTTCTGTCCTTTAAAAGTGCATATCAGGCCAGGTGCCAGTAGCCCTTGCCTGTAATCCTAGCTACTCTGGAGGCTGAGATCTGAAGATTACCACTCAAAGCCAGCCCAGGCAGAAAAGTCCCCCCCTGAGACTCCATCTCCAATTAACCACTTAAAAACTGGAAGGGCAACTGTGGCTCGAAGTGGTAGAATAGTAGCCTTGAGTGAAAGAGCTCAGGGACCACCCTCAGGCCCTGAGTTCAAGCCCCATGATTGACAAGAATTGTATATAAGATCCAGCTGGGTGCTAGTGGCGTGGCTCATGCCTGTAAACTGATCTGCTCAGGAGGCTGAGCTCTGAAGATCACAGTTCAAAGCCAGTCCAGACAGAAAAGTCTGCGAAACTGTTATCTCCAATTGATCACTTTAAAAAAACCACAAAAGCTGAAAGTGACTCAATTGGTAGACTGCCAAGCTTTGAGCAGAAAGGTCAAGCAAGAGCTTGAGGCTTGATTTCAAGCCCCAGTATGGGAACACACACACATACACACACACACACACACACACACACACACACACACACACACACCAATGTGTATGAGGTCAATCAAAGCCAAAGCTTCATGTTTGCTTTTGTTGGTTGCGGGGCCTAGGCACTGTCTCTGAGCCTCCTTTTGCTCAAGGCTAGCACCCTACCACTTGGACCACAATGTCCTTTCCATTTTTTCTTGTTTTGTTTTGAGTGGTTATTTGAAGATAAGAGTCTCACAGGGACTTTCCTGCCTGGGCTGGCTTCAAACCCTGATCCTCAGATCTCAGCCTCCTGAGTAGCTAGGATTACAGGCATGAGCCACCAGCCAAAGCTTCATTTTTAGAAATTTAAAATTTGCTCCTTTTGGGAGAAAACAAAGTAGATCTCGTCACCTTGGGTGAAAAACAATAGTGGTAGTAGTAAACAGCAAAGCATAGGCAATTTGTCAAGTTCTTTGATTTAATTTTTTCCTATGAAAAGCCACTAAGACATTTTACCCTCCTACACCTCCCCATCATTTTAAGCATAAGAGGATGTTCATTTGTTTCTGTAGTCTTTCCCAAAGCGGTCTTCACCTTATTCTTAAAGCCATCTGCACAGGTTTAGCTCAGTCAGAGCCCAGAGCTAATGAGGTCAGGCCTGCATCCCCATTGGGAGCAGTTAACTTTGTTCAATTCCTAGGCCTTACGCTGCTTCCCTAACCCTACCAGCTGGCTTCCTGTGCTTGTTCCATGTTGGGGAAGGGGTAAAAGGGAGGGAGTGTGGCTGTGGACTCTACCTGCAGCACAGAAGAAAACACGAGTGTTCGTATAAAAAAGCTAGCACATGCAAACCAATCCCCACTTCCGCTGGTTCTCAAGGATATGTATCAGCACAGATGGTCATAGAAAGGCAATGATCCTGCTGTAGATTAGATGTATTTTCTTTTAAAATTTATTATCCTTTTCTCTGAATAAATGGCCCTATCCAAAAGTGACAGTCATCTCCTGATGCTCTATTATGGTCCTCAGTTATTTAAGACTACAGAAGTGATACCTGCTGTTGCCTGTGTCAGCCATGCCATAGCAATAACCTTCTGGGAAGCGTATAACCAAGGTTAAATGTTGGGAGGTGGCTCTTACTAGTGGTTCCCAATTACTGTTGCTATGATACCCATGGAACATCGACTACAGGGCATGAAGGAAAAGCTCCCTGTCATCTGAGATGCAGAGAGTTGTCCATGGGGCTTCAGTTACATGCGTTTTAAAGGGTGTTTATGAAACCATTATACCTCTATCATAGAAGAGCACATGATTTTCTATTTGATTGTAAACAGAATATCATTAGCGAAGGTAAGAATACAGTGTTAGTTTCTCCTAGGGTATACTTATTTCATTCATTAGTATCAGAACAAGAATGACACCTCCTCAATCATTAAAAAATAGCACTTAAATTTTGCTCAACTTCATCACCAGGCCTACGGCTTCTTCTGGAGGCATTTATGCTCCCCAGTGATGTGTGTGTGTGTGTGTGTGTGTGTGTGTGTGTGTGTGTGTGTGTGTGTGTGTCCTGGGACTTGAACTGAGGGTCTGGGCACTGTTGTGGAGCTTTTGTTTATTTTTTACTCAAGACTAGCTCTCTAATACTTTTAGCCACAGCTCTGCTTCTGGCTTTCTGGTGATTAATTAGATATAAGAGTCTTACAGACTTTCCTGCCAGGCATGTTTCAAACTATGATTCTTAGTCTTAACCTGCTCAGGAGCTAGGATTGCAGGTATGTGCCACCATGCCTGGATCCCAAGCATTTTTAGAGCAACAGATATAAGAAAAGAAAAACGTACACTGGTAAATAAAAGGACACACACACACACACACACACACACACACACACACACACACACACACACACACCCTAGGAGGCTGAGTTCTAAGAATCACAATTTGAATCCAGCCCAGGAAGGAAAGTGTATGAGACTCTTATCTCCAATTAATCACAGAAAAATCTGGAAGTAGTGCTATGGTTCAAGATGTAGAGCATTAGCCTTCAGCAAAAGGAGCTCAGAGACAGAACCCAGGCCCAGAGTTCAAGCCTCCGGACTGGCAAAACAAGAAAAGAAATTTGAGAGGGAAGGACTAATTTCTAGATGGAGTTTTTTATTTTGGAAAATTTCCAACATGTAATAAAGTAGATTAAACCAGTCCCTGGTGGCTCACACTTGAAATCCTAGCTATTTAGGAGACTGAGATCTGAGGATCAGTCATAAAGAATGAAATCATGTAATTTATACAAACCTGGAGGGGACTGGAGGTTATCACGTTAAGATAAATTAACCAGATACAGAAAGAGGTATTATTTTCTCTCATGTGTGAAAACAAAACAATTTAAAATGAACTGAAAATAAAAGGTAGGCTATAGGGAAGGGGAGGTAGGGAGAGTGGAAAGGATCAAAGCATGGTCAGGGCATATATGAAAACATTACAATGAAACATAGTCATTTGTATCATTAACACGATTTAATAACTACATTTAAGACTTTACACTCTTTCAAGATCTTGAAATTACAAAAGGTTTTAATATGGAGTGAGATTGTGGTTCAACATTAGAGCATTTGACTAACACAGGTGAGGCCCTGGGCTTGGTCTCGGCACGATCAGCAAAAACCAAACCAAGCAGCCAAAGAAACCCATACAAAAGAAAAACATGAAAACAAAACCCAAAAGGAATTAATTCTGTGCCTTTTCCAACTAGAAGAATACAAGAAATGATATTTGGATTAGTCCCTTGACTCTGCAATTGTATATTTTAAAATAACAAAATTTTACCTCCAAATTATAGGCAGAGTTAATCTAATAACACCCCACAAATAGGTACTGCATTTTTATGATGAGTGTTTATTATATTGTGGCATTAGCTATTATGTTATTATACCTCACAAGTAATATTGTGTATTGTGTCCCCTATTTTTCCTGTAACTGTGATGTTTAAGCTGGGGGGGGGGAAGTCTTATTTCTTCGGTGTGGTGGTGATTTTCAGCTATTTCAATCCGTTTTCCATGGTTATAACAACATATTCTAGGAACTGGCTTGGCTTATCAGTGGCCTCGTGTGTTTGGCCAATGGGCTCTGCCTGCACTTAAGAAGATGCAGGCGACATGAAATTGAACAGGCTGCCTGTGTTTCCCAGTGCCCTCTTGGGAAGGCTGCAGCTTTAGTTAGGAGAGGTGGAGGTTCAACTCCTCAGGAAGAAACTCTATACAAAAAAAGGAGCTGACTTTCTAGTTGAAGTCATGACAAGTCATCAAGAGGACTCATGTAAGCAAGAGGTACAGGGTCAGTTCTCCAGTCTTAAGGCCAGAATGATACTTAACATTCCAGACCATGGCCTTCCACCAACCTCCAGGAGCCGCTTCAAAGGCTAGCTTTGCCCTGTTTCTCCCTGTTAGTACAAGGTAGAAATTCCATTTTGAATTCCATCATTTCAATGTACCATGCGAAATCATGCCTTTTCCTTTGTCTTTCTTCCCCATGGATTTACCCCTGATGTCACTGTAACTGATTCTGGTACCCTAGGTATTGTAAATACATTTATCAGAACTAGGGAAGGGAAGGGGAACATTAAAATGGAGAGACAAAGGATAAAAGGGTGAACCAATGCAACAGCAATACCGACAAGACAATATGCTGTTAACCAACTGTACAACTCATGGGGGTGGATATGGGGAAGGGAGAAGGTGGGAGAAAAATGAGGGAGGAGGTAACAAGTTTGAAAAAACAAAATGTATTACTGCCTTACATATGAAACTGTAACCCTTCTGTACATCAATTTGTCAATAAATAAAAATGAAAAGCTACTACAGTGAAGAAGTATAGTGAAATAAAATGCTTTCTTTCATGAAAAAGAACAGTCAATACTATTTTTCTTCTGCTTTTCTGTTTATAAATCACTTCCCCATGTATTTTTCTCATTCCATTTAACCAGTCCATTGTACAGAGAAGGCAACTTAATCTAAGGGAGAGTAGCAAAATGTCCATGGTTTCCACCACCACTAAGTCCTATAGCCAGGATGACAAACTGGACTTTTGGCTCTAAATCCTGTCCTTAATCAAGTATATTCACATTGCTTGCCCCAAGGGGGAGTGATACTGGAAAATCTCCAAGCCAAAGGGTAGCATGGCTTCCCACCTTAGAGTAACTGGAGAAAAGATTTAACGACAGTTGTGGTGAAGCAATGAGAAGGAAATTCTGGTAAATGGGTGACCACAGTTAATGATATGTTCAGATTCCCCACAATGACATCAAAAATCCCCTTTGGGGATTGAAGAGAAAAAAAAAAACTAGGGTCTATTTAGATAAGATGTTTAAAGATTCTTATTAGTGTTTACTTCCCTGGCTCATCTTCCTGCCCTCCTTCTCTCACAGAAAACCGGGAATGATGTACCACTAAATCTTTTTTCAAGTACTAATTTTTTTCCAGAGGTATTCTGAGAGTAGCTCTAGGACTTGAGGCTTCAGGAACTCTACAGAGCACCTTGTTTAAATAATTTCAAAATGAACAGATTAACAAAATTCAAGACGTTTCTCTAGGAGGACAGTGATACTGGGAAAGGGATAAGCCTGTGTTTGTATAGTATTTTTCTTACAAGACTTGATTTACCTTTCTTAATTATTCTCTTTGTAGATGCTACTATAAAGCTGTTGCGGATCTCATATTTTTGCATGCTGGTCCTGGGGCTTGAACTCAGGATTTGGGCACTGGCTCCCATCTTTGTTACTCAAGGCTAGCACTCTAACACTTGAGCCACAGCTCCACTTCTACATTTTGGGGGATTTAATTAGAAATCAGAGTCACACAGACTTTCCTACCCAGACTAACTTCAAACCAATAGTCTCAGATCTCAGCCTTCTGAGTAGCTGGAATTACAGGCATGAGCCACTGATACCTGGCTCTTATCCAAATTTAATACTACCATGGGTACTTTAAAGATTCCTGTAAGTTCCTCCTTCATGGATTCTCACCCATAAACACCATTAAGGACACAGCCAGTAGATTGTGTTCAACATTAAATACATACCAGTCTCACTGCTTCTCTTCTCCTCCGAACCAGGCAAGTGATGGTGCTCATGAGTCAGAATTTTCTATAAGAAAAGCTGAAGGGAGGAGAACTGGATTTTAATGGGTAGTAAGAATAGAATTATGCCCACTTAGTGGTCTTTTGAGTAGGGAACAGAGTGAATAGTCTGCTAGTTACATTCCCACCTGAACCAAACACTCTTATCTTCTTATTTCTTATACCCTTTCCCACTCACCTGGAACTGAACACTTCCCTTTGTTGTATCTTATCTAGGAACAAGGAAATGCCACTAGCTACAGGTAAATATGACCCTGTGAACCTTCAGAAGCCTTGCTCAATGGGATGGCTTGGAGCTCTGGTTTCCAACAAGAGATTCATTTCAAAGTAGCCTAGGCAGAGTTTATACCTAACAATGGATCTGTGGATAATTTGTTTGTTGATACAGTTATACCTCTTGTAAAAGCCACATTACATAGATTTGTAAAAACCTGTTGCAGATTTATGAAGATAAGGAGTGAAATCCATAATGCATATACGTTTATTAATTTTATATTTCTAGTAGAAAGTAATAGTGCTGTTTGCTAAGCTAGTATACTTCATAATTTGTCATTGAATTCATATATTTGAAGTGCTTAAATGAGTACAATAGTAGTATGAACATATGGCTTCAAGATAAAATAGAAAGTGCTCAGTTAAATTTGAATTTCAGATAGATTACAAATAGCTTTTTAGCCTAAGGTTGTCCCGTGCACTATGTGGGACCCAATTATGCTAGAAAAAAGAAGCATTTGTTTTTCATCTGTACTTCAAATTCAACTGGTACTCAGTACTTTTGTCTTTTGTTTGCTAAATCTGGCAAGCCAAATTAAAAACAAACAAAAAAGTCCCTATTTCCCCAGGACATGAAGATATTGGATCCAATCACCATTATCCTTAACGTACAGCTCAATTGAAATGGCCCGTTAATAATGGGCAACCAACTGGAAGACTGTTTCAGCAGAATCTCTATTGAATAGTCTACTTTATAATAATGTCAGATATATGCATAGAAATATGTAAGTACTTACATGTCCTATAGCAAACCCTTCCCTTCTCTGTACATATCTGTGTTATGATTCACCATACAGCAGTGGAGAGAATCTTGGAATCGCGTGTCCCCTAGCTGTGAGACAGGGCCAAGCAGCCCTCACAAGATCTTTACCAGACATGTCTTTGAATTTCTTTTGCTGCTCTTAGGAAAGGCAACAGATCTGTAAAGGTGATTAGTTCAGAATATCCCCATCATTTCAGACAGGATCAGAAATACTTATACTGTCCCTTGAACTGCTTTTAATGTAAAGGGGACTTTGGAGGATGATTTGATGAGAGCAGCCATATTGTTCAAAACTCTAACATAGTTCAGACACTTGTGGTAGGCTCTTGACTTCGTACTGTATTTTCATTCTAGCTTCCACCTCACTTCAAGATTTTAGCCACTCTGCTGCCCTTCTTCCATAGATGACCAACTTCCTGCAAACCTCTCTGCTAAAATAGAAGACCTATACTTCCACAGGGTACTTATACATCTGTGGTATGGAAGAGTTGAGAAAAGAGGTAGATGCCTTATGTTTCCAGAACTTTCTAAGAGGGCATAATCAGTTTATGGACATTTCAGGCACCAGTGGCTCACACCTGTAATCAGTTACTCAGGAGGCTGAGATCTAAGGATCACAGTTTGAAGGCAGCCTGGGCAAGAAAAGTCCATTAGCTGGAAGTGATGCTGTGTCTCAAAGTCGTAGAGCACTAGCGTTGAGCAAAAGAGCTCACAAATAGCGCCAGGCCCCAAGTGAGTTCAAGCCCCAGTACCAACAAAAAAAAAAAATCAGACTGTTATAAAGACATTTATCTCATCCGTTTCGTTATTTTCTTCTGTGCCTTATTCCAGAAAGGACAAAAAGCAAGTGGTTAATTTTTATGCTACTTTGTATTCTGTTAAGATGTGATTTTAAACATTTCCCTGGAATGATGCTACTCAGCCATGTATTTAATACCCACCTCTGTGCTTGAGTCTCACTCCTAAGGAATATCACCTGGACAGGGTGAGAGACAGCTACAGTGAAATTACTACAAAGTCATCTCCCAAAGATTTAGTAGTATAACAGGGATTTGATTGATTTCTTCCAGTACAACCTGAATCAACAAGAAAAACGTTTCCACCCATCCTATAAGTCGAGTCTTTACAAAATGGGGACAGTGATGTCTTCCTGTTTCCACCTTCACCTCTGAGCTGAAGGTATTAGTACTCTCTGGCCATTCCTCCCCTCAAGGAAGAACTGGCTGTCCTTTCTCTGCTGTCTCTTCTGCCACCTGCACTTTGGAAGCCTGTCCTGGAAAGAATGAATGTAAAGGCCTCCCCTCACATTCCAGCCTGCCCTCAGGTAGGAAGTTGAGCCTCCTGATGCATAGATAATCTCCATTAACTGGCCTTCCCTTTAGATAACCCGGGAAGTTTACTGACTCCTGCCTTTCCTCTTGATTTCAGTTTGAAAGTCTGCCAGTTTTCTGCATGAGATTATTGACTGAGGGTAAGAGATGGGATAGGATTTGCTAGAGGAAACACAACTACTTAGTTACAGAGGCAGCACTAGACCCTATGTCTTCTGGTTCTACTTCTGTTCCAAAAGTTTTGGTTTCGTACTGTGTAGCACCATGTGTTTCTTGAGATAAGTTCTTACTATGTTGCCCAGGCTGGCCTGGAACTTCTGGACTTACGAAATCTTCTTGATGGTTTCCTAAGTATCAGGGATTGCAGGTGTACAATGTCATGCCCAGTTCTGCTAGGGAGCTCTGTATTGCCTTCAGACTTAGTTCAGGTCCTTATGGTCTCCTTTAGTTCTAGAAACAAAGTCTATGGAGTTTTCAGTAGAACGTGGCTATCGTTTACGAAGAACAGTAGCATAAGCAGTGAGGAGACTGAAATGAATTACATATCTATTGGACTAGAGAGCTGTAATAGTAAATGGCATTAGTTTCAAGCACAACCAATAGTCCTTCCTCACCAAAACAGAAACAGTTAGTGGCTAGTTGTTATTCCTGGAAAAATCCTAAACCAATAGTTTCTGGGATTCTTTGAAGGAAGAACTTATAAAACTGAGGATGGATGGTATAGTAATAATCAGGTACACAGAATGGCATTGCACAAGAAGATTGTAACTAAGAAACTCTAGTCCAGTTACTTCTGTCACTTGAGAAAATGGAAGTTGTATTTCTCTTTAACTACAATTGTATTCTTTAGGTATGTATTCTGAGTGATAACAATTGATAGTTATTTTAGCTGCATTCTCCTTGAGTAAACTATAAGTAAATTATTGGAAAAATTGTGCAAGAAAAAGATAGCCAGCACAGTTATGTGGTAATGCATAGACCAAACTGAATTTGTGCCATTTTGTAGATGCTTTGGTCAGGCAAGTGAAGATCAATAATTAACATTTCCCAACTGCTTTAAAATTATTCATTGATCACAAAAGCACATCTGTAAAGACATTTGCATATGAGAAGCATAAGGCTGTGATCTGTTTAGATCTGACCACCTGGTTCCCACTTGCAAGTCCTCAATTTACAAGTGAATCATGCTACGTTACAGACATTAGTATGTAAGTCAGTTAGAAATCTGGGACTTGGTTTCCCATAGAAGCAATATTATTTATGATGGTTAGTATTTTAGGCTCACTGGCAACTACTATTGCTTTTTAATTATGCCATGAATGGTTTTCAAGTCTTTGAAAATCGTATTGCGACTAAAGGACAATAATGTTATCAGTTCGCCTAAGGAAACAAATACAAGAGAAAGGCCCAGATTTCTCAGAAGATATTGATAGGGAATTGATGTGGGTGCTATGATTAAGATGGCAGAACTCAAATCTACTTCATAGCAAATCCTCCAAATTTAGTTTGGCCCCCACCACTTGTTATTTGGGAAGATATAAGCTAGAAGAACTCACTGAGGAGCTGACAGTGAGGTAGCTGCTATAGGAAGATCTTTCCTGAGTAGCCAGTCCAACAGCCACAACACTGTTATTATGACTGTGGGATATTGGATAAATGGCCTTTTGTACTTTAGTAGCACTCAGGAAAGTGGGATGAGACACCAGGGAGGAGGCTGTGTGTGGGTACTACTTCCCCCATCCCCCCAATTTACCTAGAAGGAGTTAAAGAATGGGAAGAATTGAAATTCCTATTTTAAAAGTTATTATATTCAACTGTCCCTCTGTCTCTGCATTGGGGTTCCATGAGTGCACACACAGACCAACTTCCTTGCATGCAGCCCTTTATATAAGATGGTACACATACACTGTATTTACACAGAACCCATGCACATCTTCCTGTACACGTTAAATCATCTCTATATTATTTACAATATCTAATGCATCACAAGTGTTTTGTAAATAGTTTCTTTTTTTTTTTTTATGGCCAGTCCTGAGCTTGGAGTCAGGGCCTGAGCACTGTCCCTGGCTTCTTTTTGCTCAAGGCTAGCACTCTGCCACTTGAGCCACAGCGCCGCTTCTGGCCCTTTTCTGTATATGTGGTGCTGGGGAATCGAACCTAGGGCCTCGTGTATATGAGGCAGGCACTCTTGCCACTAGGCCATATCCCCAGCCCTATAAATAGGGGATATAAATAGTTTCTATATCATATTGTTTTAGGGAAATATGACAAAAGGCTGTATATGCTCAATCTGAAAGCTAATGTTTCTGAGATAATTTTGACCTGTAGCTTTTTGAAGTCACAGATGCAGAACCCATGGATACAGAGGACTGACTACATATACATGGATATGTATAAATATGTGTTGATGAATATAGGATTAATATATGTCCAAGGTAAGCAAATAATGCCCTAGGAAAATTAAAAAGGATTAAAAAAATTCCATATAATTCTGCTAGGCACACTTTGTTAATACTTTAGTGTATTGATACATACTTAATTATCATATTCATGATTAAACACACCCTCTTTAACAATCACAATGAGACCATAACAAAATTGATGACTTTCAGAAAATACTTAAACTAGTACCTAAAAGAAATGTTCCATCGTAATATGCATCTTCTTCTTTAAGAAAGAGTATATTTAGAACTGAGTCATTCCACATCAGCATTGCTATCAACTTAGTACCCTATTAGCTATTTATTTCAACCTTCCCCCTTAAAACTTTAAAAGTAGCTGTACCAAGGCTTTCAACTGCAATTGATTTTTATTTTAAGGAGTTGTAAACAGGGGTTTTCAATTCCCTCCTCCTTTGCAATGCATCGTGTGGACACTGAGTTCCGAGAGCATTGTGAGGTCACGGGGCTGGCCTGGGATCATCCATGGTGGTAATGGGCAAATGCTACAAATAAATCTTTAATTTTTTTTTCCCTGCAGAAAAATGATGTACCAGCCTGTTAGGCAGAGCCCTCCAGCTCATTCACTGCCTTCACTTTAACTAGTTGAACCAGTCTGATAAGAGTGGTGGACGGGATAAAATGAACAGACAACAAATAAATTAGGTTATCAACCTTTATAGAAGGGATCCATTCTTGGCTAATGCTCTTATCATCTTAACAATGATGTGTAAATAAATAAGGTTTTGGAAACCAAGTGTTTTGACAAATAAATTAAAGCTCTGTTATCTGTTAGCCTAGTACCAAGTTTTGAGATTGAGTAGATTACAAATGAGTAGCAAAGCTAGCAATAAGGACAATCTAAAGGAAGACAACTGGTGTTTTGGCCTTTTGTTGTTTCTTTCACAGAAAGAATGATGGCCCTGAGAGTGGTTCCTGTGATCTCAAAATGTTTGTTGTGTTTTCTGTAAACCAGTCGGGCAACACAAGGGATTACGCACAGCCCTTCTGGATGCATTGTTTGTTGTCCGGGGTTCTCTTTCCCGTTTGGAGAAATACTGAGCCAGAAGGGTCACAGAAATTTGGACCTTAGGTGGACACATCTGTAATACTAGTTACTTGGTAGCTTGAGATCTGAGGACCATGGTTCAAAGCTATCCCAGGGAAGGAAAGTATGTGAGCCACTTACTGCCAATTAGTCAGCCAAAACAAAATTGCAAGTAGAGGCACAGTGCTAGCTAGCTTTGCGTGAAAAAGGTAAGGGATAGCACCCAAGCCTAGTTCAATGCACCCTCCCCCCAAAAAAGTGTACGCACACACACATACACACAGACACACACAATTTAGTCCTTAGTTTTGGGGGATCCATGCCACTTCCCTTTTTTGCTTTTATGAATTATCAAAGATGTAGCGCTTAAAGCACATCATGTTAATCTACGGGTCCGTGCATTGAGAAACTGTTCTACAACATTCTTTTATCTTTTTCTTTACATTATGGTTAGCAGCGTGGTCTGTCATGTCTAGGGTCAAATCTCAGCTCTGGCCTTTACAAACTATAGAACTGGCCAGTTTGCTTATCATCCCCCTTTGAGCATTAGGATTTCAGCTGTAATTGTGGATGAAATCAGTACTTGTCTTACATAGTTTCGTTGTGACATTCAGTCATGTCACTCTACCACACACAAAAAGGTTAGTAGAGTGCCTCGTATTTAGTCTAAATTGAAGAGCATCATGATTTTCATCATCTTTGTTCTCTATGCATTTTACAAAAATGCTGTTCAAAGGAACCCCTTGACTGCCCTCTTGTGCCCTTCTCTAAACGAGCCTTAAAATGCTCAAAGTTCTACTCTCATCATATTCAGTTGCTACTGCATCTCAGCCTCAGCTTTCTCTCATGAAACACGTTGTTTGCAATTGTTTTTCCTCAAACTATCCATCCTCCCAAGCCTCTCTCTGTCAGGGAGCCTTACCCACCACTCCAGCATTCAAAGCTTTTATGAGCTGTCTTCACTGATGGGCTCCAGCAACTCAGCCCCTTCCTTTTTTCTCAGGATTAGCCCGGAACCATGTCTCACCTTGTAAGAGGTCAAGAGCCAACACAGCCGACTTGTCATCTGATCCCTGCTCCTAAGAGCATCCATCTGACTGTGTTTTGGAAACTGTTTGCCATAGTTAGCAAATAAAGATACAAGATGCCTGGTCACATTTAAATTTCAAAAACTCTACATATTTTAATGTGTTTCTTATTTGACATTTTATTACTAATTGACAAATAACAGTTGTTCAGGTTCATGAAGTACAATGTGATATTTTCATCTATGTATATACGCATTGTCTAATGTAAAACAAACTAACATTTGTATTTGCTCATACACCTAAGAATTTCTTTTGGAGTGAAGACATTTAATATGTATCATTTGAATAATTTTGATGTGTATTAAATATTTAAAATAGTCTAGGGATTCAGGATTTAGCTCAGTGGAAGAACACTTACCTAGTTCGTGCAAGGTGCTGAAGACTCAGCACTGCAAAAAAAATCTATAATGCATATTTTTAGTATGAGTACATTCCAAATGTTCTGTAGAGCATATTTACATGAAAAGTATTTGTTATTTATCTGAAATGGAAACGGAAAGTCATGTCCTGTATTTTATGTGGCAGTTCTAATTGGAAAGTGAGCAGAAAGACTTCAAGAAGGCAAAAGAAACAATGCATTTGTGGTTCACACCTGTAATCCTAGCTACTCAGGACACTGAGATCTGAGGATCGAGGTTCAAAGCCAGCCCAGGCAGGAAAGTTTCTGAGACTCTTAGCTCCAATTAGCCACCAATCCAGGAATGGAGTTGTGGCTCAAAGTGATAATAGTGTGCTAACTTTGAACACAAAAGTTCAGGGACGTAGCACCTAGGCCCTGAGTTCAAGCCCCACGACATAACCAATCAAATGAGCTGTCACAAATCCTATGCATGCAGAGAGTCTAGGATATTTTACTTATGTAATAAGCATCTCATAGCATATCTTGTTTTCTGGCTTCTCTGCTTACCAGAACCAATACATATAATTATGCATAGAGAATTTACAACATCATATTTTGTCACTGTTCTTAGCTTTTTAAAATAAAAAAACCTTTTTTCTAGCATATGGCAATGCTGCCTTGCTGTAGCAAAATCAGCCCATTATCACTGCTTTGTGGAGATAAAATTAAGCATTGTGAAGAAAGGGTGCATTTTTCTAGTTTATCAAGGTGGTCATGGCTACTGTGGGAACCCTGTACCCATTGCAGAGTAGCCTTCAAATATGTTGCATGGTTTTCTAAAGTATATGTTGTCACCTACTGATGGGCTAGACAATCATTATGTCATGACGAACATTACTAATGGTGACAGAAAGGGTGACTGCTGGTGTTGACAACTGTGAGAGTAGATTAGAATATCTACTGTATATTGGGATTGTTTTCTGGAACTGTGTTGCAGGTAAACATTGGTGTTAGAAATTTTTCATTCAGTTGTGTGTGTGTGTCTACTGGATGGTGGCAAAATATAATTTTTGTTTGTGTCTTACTATCAAAACTGTTTGACAGGCACCAATGGGGTGGTTAAAAAAAAAAAAACACCACACCTGAACTATTGAGACCAACCTATCAGGGTTCAAACCCTAGTTATGATCGTACCTGTTTCAAGGGTTATTGTGAGGATTTAATTAATTAGTCTGTGCAAGCACTTAGCACAGGGCTGGGCATGTTGCAGAGGATCAATGCAGTTTGGGCTATTATTATTATTATCAGTGATTAGCCAGGAGCTGAGAGGGTTGGAAGAGGCAGGCTCATTAGCTGGGGCTGAGCAGTGACAGCTGACGGCCAGATGTGGAAAGAAAGAGAATTCCGAATAATGCAAAAAACAGATGAGGTACAAGAAAGGATATTCATATTGATGACCCTGAGGCATCAGCAAAAGGTTAAATTATGACCCAGAATGTTCCATTGAATAAGGTAAATTTGTAATACATTTAGAAGGCTTTCCAATGAAAATAGTCCAAATAAACTGTACACTTACCAAAAAATCATTAATTTAGACAATTTATATGGATATTTTGGTCCCACTGAAAGTAGAGTTACATGAGCTAATCTCATCATAAATATTTTTCTTTTTTTCTTTTTTTTCTTTTTTCTTTTTATTTTTTGCCAGTCCCGGGGCATGAACTCAGGGCCTGAGCACTGTCCCTGGCTTCTTTTTGCTCAAGGCTAGCACTCTACCACTTGAGCCACAGCACCACTTCTGGCTGTTTTCTGTATATGTGGTGCTGGGGAATCGAACCCAGGGCCTCATGTATACGAGGCAAGCACTCTTGCCACTAGGCCATATCCCCAGCCCCTCATAAATATTTTTCTATCTAGAGCTATTAATTCTCAATTGGGTAGTAGATTCTCCAAGGAAACAGACTAAATGTGGCATTCCTTGTGAGTTCCCTATGCAATCAGTTTGAGGCCAAGCACAGAGCTGTTTCTCCCAGAGTGTCTATTCCCTAGACTAAAATGTGATGGCAGCTCCTTCCCCAACTATAGGGTAGGAAACTGCTGTACACTGGATCCACTAGCAGGGTCATCGGTCAACACTGCATGGATGAGGAGTCTTGTCTTCCCTTCCTCTCACTACCAGCTGTCCTTGGGAGATGAGGAATGAATGGCAGCAGTGAGGAGAGTTTGCAATCCTCTCTCATACCATGTTGCTGTTTACTAACACTTGCAAGATGCTCATGTGTGTATGTGTGTGTGAAGGACATAGAGAAATAAGAGAGATAGACATAGACCAAGAGAAACACACAGAGAAACAGAGTAAAGAAGAAAAACCCAGACATAGCGAAAGGTGCCACAGATAGATGGCTAGAGAAAGAGAAGGAGACAGAGAAAATAAGACAATAGAGATAAAGAATGAGAGGAAGGACAGTGAGATGAGAGAGAAGGAGGGAGGAAAGGAGAGGGAGAGAGAGAACTAATTGTGGCTCAGGAGCCTTATTGAGTTAATGATTCTAAATTCTTCTGAGTGTGAAGGTTCCTGTTGACAAAAAAATTATTCTCTACTGAGGAAATAAGTCTATTCTTGGGAAACACTTGATAAAATAAAATAATTCATGTATCAACCATCATTTTCAAATCCATTTGGATATGTGACCCCACAATCCAGCACTCACTTAGAAAGCCCAAGGTATCCCTCCATATGTGCACGTGTAGGGGAGTCCCCATAGTAATGTTTTGTGGGTTCCATCAAGCATCTCTTATGTTTTCACCCTGTCATCTGCCACATTGTGCTAGTAACATGAATGGACTTAACATGAAATCTCTGTATGTAACTAATAGATGTCAAAAGAGAAAAAAAAGAACTAACCTAAAAGAACAGTTGTGCTAGAACCCAATAGCTATAACCTTATGAACATAGAAGATGATGCTAAGTGAAATGAACTCCATGTTATGGAAACGATTGTTATATCACTGTTGTAATTACTTTCAACATGCCATGTGAAACCATAGCATCTATTATTGATGATCCTCTTATATCCCCTTCCTGTGGTTGTACCTACACTATCTCTGTATCTTATCTGAGTACATTGGAAACCGTGTATACAGGTATTAGAACTAGGAAACTGAAAGGGAATACCAAAATCGAGAGACACAGGGTAAAAAGACAAATGACTACAAAAGCAATACTTGCAAAACTTTTTAGTGTAAATCTACTGAACAACTCATGGGGAGGAAGGGAAAGGGGGAGGGGGGAGGGGGAATGAGGGAGGAGGTAACAAACAGTACAAGAAATGTATCCAATGCCTAACATATGAAACTGTAACCGCTTTGTATATCAGTCTGACAATAAAAATTTTAAAAAGAGAACAGTTGTGCTATTAGAAGATGGTGACTGAGAGAAACAAATAAGAGCAAAAACTGTGAAATAACTTTTAGAATGAAATAAGCATAGTTGCATCTATCTGTATAAAAATATAGCACATATATGAGCTGATCACACGATTCCGCATTCTTCTGTCTTTGCACTTGAGTAACTTGTAATTATTTTATTTATTCATTTGTCAACTAATCAAATACATCTCTACCCCATTCTAATGTGAGTGCTATGGGATTCAGAATGACCTCCATTTCTGGGCCCTTATTTCTTCAAGGATCAGTACAATGCCTGAGACCTGATACGTATGTCTCTCTCCTATCCTGTCAGCCCTAAAGCTACAAACCTAGTTTCTTTCCTGCAAGTTAAGTGGACCATGGTGGGGTCTTCCTACTACAGCGTCCTTCAGAGCTGATATCACAGATATGATGCTTGGGTTGCAGTTGAGGTGAGATCTCATGAGCTTTTTGTCTAGGTGGGCCTTTAACTGCAATTCTCCTGATCTCTACCTCCTGTGGACCTGGGATTACTGGCTAAGCCACTGTGCACAGCCCCTTCCACTTTACAAATGAAGAAATTAGAGTACAGATTTGAGAGACTTGTCATAGGTTACAAAGCGAGAAAGTGGCAGAATGGGTTTACATTCAGCATAAGACTTTTAGTAGACCTTTGTATACTAGCTTTAGATAGGTATACCTTTTCACTTTACAGAAATGCCTGAGAATAAACTGGAGATACAGCCAACAGCCAAAGTACCTCATGCTTTGTAGTAGCATGCCCTCAACCAAAGGAGGCCACAGTCCCAGGATGAGAGACTGGAGTCAGTGTGTGCACGCTGCATTGGCAGGGTGGATTTTTATCTCCTGTCCCCAGGCAGAATGTCTGTCATTCAGGAAGTGGAGGTCTTTCCTTAAGTGCTCCTCCTCCACGGCCACTTTATTGCCAGAAGCTTTCTAGCCTAACTCAGCAAAAATAAGACAGGCAGAGAGCTTGGCAGGGGAGTCTCAGAGTAACTAAGCTGGAAGCCAGGGTCTGTTTTTATCCCTGCAGCTCAGTTTCTGTGCCACTGACAGAACTAGATCAGGATGCATTGTTTAATATCTCTGTGATAGCAGAAGTACTTATGCAAATGATTCACGGAGGCCATTAATTTTCTCAGCACAGAATTCCAGCCAAATCTTCCTCAGGACACATTACAATTCTACCCTAAGAGATACTTACAAAGAGTTAATCACATGCAGACTGGCTCATCAAATAAAAGGAATCACTGATATTAATGTTTTGGCTAGAAATTGTTTCACCTTGAAAGAGTAATCAAAATAACTATCATCTATTGAACATGGACTACGTGACAGGAGATTGGCATACATTATCTCCTTTGATCTTCCTACATTCCCTAAAGAGATAGGTAACATGACTGTGCCCATTTCGCAGATGAACCAATTGAGACTTGGAGGGGTGAGATGGATTTCCATCTAGGATCATAGAGAAAGCAAGTTGTGGGAACTGGGAATGGCCTTCTTTAGCATTGTGGCCTCTTCCTGTGGCCATCTTGCCTTCAGCCATTGCATCTTAGTAATCAGCACACATTCACAATAGCAAATGTTCATTTATGAGACCTACTATGTGCAAGCCACTTCACATCTCTGCAATCAGCATGGCTTTAACACTTAACTCTTTGGTTCTTAATTCTCCACACCCTCAATTGCTAGCAGCCAAGTTTCCCTCTGCATATCTGAAGTATGTGCTTCATATTCTTTGCAAAGATGACTGTTTTCACACTCTCTCAGCTTCACCTTGTGTGAAAGTGTTGGTATGTATGTACAAAACAAACGTAGCCATTTGCTTTTTCCAAACCCTAAGGAACATTATAAAAATTATGCATGGCAGCCTGTTGTACAAGGTCCTCAAGGGAAATCCATCCTGTGGTACAAAGCAGTAATAGCAAGGGAGCATTTTAAGGTATAGGACCAAAAGTGGGAAGAAACCTGATTTTTTTTTTGTCAGTCCTAGGGCTTGAATTCTGGGCCTGGGCGCTGTCCCTGAGCTCTTCATCTCAAGGCTAGTGCTCTCTCACTTTGAGTCACAGCTCCACTTCTGGTTTTCTGGTGGTTTACTGGAGATAAGATTCTCACAGACTTTCCTGCCCTGCCTGGCTTTGCATTGCAGTTCTCAGATCTCAGCCTCCTGAGTAGCTAGGATTACAGGCATGAGCCAGACAGCTAGCTTCCACGTCATTTTTGCAAAGATATATTATGGCTACAGGATTACAGGTGTGAGCCACCAGCACCTGATTTTTGACAATGAACCTCCCAAAGTCTCAGACTCCCACTTGGTAGCATGAAAGTGCCAAGCCTCTCTGCCATTCAAATGCAAGGTACTGTCAGAATGTGAATGCACTTGACCTCTATTAGCCTTCATCATGACAGAGTCAAGGGTGCAGGCCCCAAACCCTTGCTTTAAACCTCAATTCCCCCCCCCCTGTTTTTATTAGCATATATTGATTACACAAAGTGATTTCATTGTGATGGTTTCATACATTCATACAATGCATTTTGATCGCATTCACACCCCCTTCATTGCTCTTTATTACTCCTTTCTCCTTTTAAAAACAGATAATCCTAGCTATTAAAGAGGCTGAGATCTGAGGTTTGTGGTTTGAAGCCAGTTTGGACAGGAAAGTCTTATCTCCACTAAACTACCAAAAAAGCCAGAAGTAGGGCTTTGGCTCAAGTGGTAGAGTGCTAGCTTTGAGCATAAGAAGCTCGGGGACAGGGCCCAGGCCCTAAGTTCAAGTGCCAGGACTAGCATCCCCCCCCAAAAAAAAACAACAACCCTCTCCTTCATGAGGCATGCAGTAAGTGACAAGTGATTTACATGCATTATGTTATTTGCTCTAAGCCCAACTGCTAAGTGATATGTATTATCACTGTTCCCATTTTAAAGATAAGCCGAATGAGGCTTTAACCTCTGTCCTCAAAAACATAATTGATCCGGGAAGATTGTGGATCTCAGATTTTTCAGAAAGCTTTTCATAGATGGGCAATGTCACTCATAACTGTAATCTAGCTACTCAGGAGGCTGTGTGTGGTTATTTACTTATTGCTATGAACTCATAAATAATGGTTTAATCTTTAAGGTGTATACTGATACTATCTTGTTTTGGTGTGCCAAGTAATCCATCTTTGGCCACTGAGAGAGCTTTGTACTCTCTCCTCTATGCTTTAATACCCCTCATCATCATGCTCCATCATTGTTGGTCCTTCCCTCTCTCCTTCTCTCCCTTCCTTCCTTCCTTCCTTCCTTCCTTCCTTCCTTCCTTCCTTCCTTCCTTCCTTCCTTCCTTCCTTCCTCCCCCCTCCCTCCCTCCTTTCCTCCCTCCATCCCTTCTTTCTTTCTGCCTGCCTGCCCTCCTTTCTTCCTTATATTTATTTCTGACACTATAATTTGCGGTGTCCTCTTGCTCAATACTTCTTATTTCAGATCTAGAATTAGCTATTTCTTCAAAGACTGTTGATTCCTTTTTATTGGAGAACAATTAAAATGCAAGGTCTACAGATATCTGAATATAAGACCTGAAACTTTGATACTACTAGAGGGAAACTTAGGAGAAGATATAGGCATACGTAAGATGTAGTCAATGACTTTCTAATTAGGACTCCAATAACTTAAGAAATAATAAGAATTGACAAATGAGATGGTATCAAACTATAAAGCTCTGCACAGCAAAGAAAAAAGGATTATAAGAGAAAGAGCATTTCTAGAATGGCAGAAAACTTTTATTAGACATTTTCAAGGATTAATATCTAGAATCTATATGTCTATACTATACCTATAGATATCAAACCCCCAAAGAATAGACAAGCCAATCAACAAATGATAGGACATTCTTTAAAAAAATAACTACAAATAACCAATGAATACTTGAAAAAAGCTTGACATCCTTAGCCGTAAAGGATATACAAATCCAAATAACATTGTAATTCCATCTCATTTCAATTGGAATGGCCATCATCAAGCAAACAAACAACAACAAATGCTGGCAAGGGCATGAGGAAAGGAACCTTGCACAGTGCTGTTGGAAATGTAAACCAGCACCGTGGCTATAGAAGTCGCTATGGAGGTCCTCACAAAACTGAAAACAATGCTACCACAGCTCTTGGGAAGAGAATCAAAGGACAGTAGGTCAACATGTGTGGTCTTTATCTGTGCCAACATGGCACGGGTACAATATTTGATCACTGCCATGTTTTTTTTGCCATATTTGATTGACGCTTTGTCTGTAGCCTGTGAATACCTGTCCCTGCGTGTGCATGTTCACAATTAAACAAAACATTACACATGTGCAACTCCCATTTTGTTACTACATAAATTTCTTCAAACGAGGACTATTTTATGGGATTAAATGATGACTAGATTTAAATAAATGAGCTGAAGTGTTTATGACACTGCTTTCTCAGAACTTAATTGGAAAATCTAGTCTTTCCATGGAAGCAGAGGGGCTGGGAATGGAGCTTAGCAGTAGGGTGCTTGCCTAGCATGATTCCTCAGCACCACATAAACAGAAAAGGCCAGAAGTGGCGCTGTGGCTCAGGAGGTAGAGTGCTAACTTTGAGCCAAAGAAGCTCAGGGACAGTGCTCAGGCCCCGAGTTCAAGCCCCAGGACTGGTAAAACAAAAACAAAAACAATGTAAGCAGAGACACTGTAAAAATTAAATTAGTGTCAGAGGAAAGGGAAATTGTTGATTGGAGATCCAGTTTCCATGTTCATTCTGTCCTATATACCTTGCTATATCATACAAGGACAGAACAGAATAATTCTTCCCTAACCTCAGCAGTGAGTCTAAACTATACACTCTCTTAGGCCAGGTCCAAAAGAGGACTTTGCCTTGTTATTAATGGAAAAAATTAAATCCTGCTGCTTTCCCATAGACTATGTTGAGTTTTCAAAGGCTCACACTTTGCCTTTTCTCATCTTTATAGCAACAGAGCTTGGCATTTTTTTTTTTTCTGTAAAGAATGCAGCCAAGTTATCTCCTCTGCCATTCTGCATGCTAACTAGACAAAATAGAGGTTGATTTCTCCCTATCATGTTGGATTGGAAGAATTCTGCTCTGAGTCAACATTTTCCTGGTAAAACCGGTTATGCAATTTCCTGCTTTGATGACAAGCCGGGGGCTAAGCTGAGGCAGGGATTTTGGTGGCTGCCCACTTGCTTGCAATAGTAGGCAGGAACCCCCTCTGAAAGTGCTGTCATAGATTTCCTTCAGGTTGGCCGACATTATTAGACTTTTCAAACCAAAACATACTTGAGCTATTTTTGAGTCTGGGAATCTGTCTCCCAGATGACAAAATCTTAATAGCATTAGGAAGGGAGTTCTGATTTTTTTTTTATCAGTCCTGGGGCTTGAACTCAGGGCCTGGGTGCTGTCCCTGAGTTGCTCTGCTCAAGGATAGCACTCTACCACTTTGAGCCATAGTACCACTTCTGGTTTTGTGGTAGTTCATTGGAGATGAGTCTCACAAACTGTCCTGCACATGATCCTCAGCTTTGAACCATGATCCTCAGATCTCAGCCTCCTGAGCAAATAGAATTATAGGAGTAAGCCACTGGTGCCCAGCAACTGTTGATAAGATGGATTTTAGGGGCTTTCTCAAGGTCCTATAGTTGCTTAAACTGTAGGGTAGAATATAACATAAACCTTGTAAGTGACTTTGCTTTTTGGGGAGAAGTATCTTATTCATATACCACATACCAAATCCTCTTCACATTTGAGTGATAGAACTTTTGACCTTGACATTGCTCTTATCACAAGCACATGTAGAAATATGAATACCCTTTTCTTCTTGCATAGGGGACCCAAGGGGATTTGTCTTCATTTCTTGGCCCACTCTTGGCCCACCACTCTTTCCAGTCCTTATCCCCACTTTCCATTTCCAGTGAGAATGTGTAGATGTATTGGTCTGGGACCAGCCACACCGAACCTCCCTCCCTCCTTCATTTTTCTTTTCTTTTTTTTTTGCCAGTCCTGGGCCTGAGCACTGTCCCTGGCTTCTTTTTGCTCAAGACTAGCACTCTACCACTTGAGCCACAGCAACACCTCTGGCCATTTTCTATATGTGTGGTGCTGGGGAATTGAACCCAGGGCCTCATGTATATGAGGCAAGCACTCTGCCACTAGGCCATATTTCCAGCCCCCCCCCCCCACCTCCTTTCTTATACTCTGGCTTCTCCTTTCCTTCCCTCCTTCCCACTGTGCACGAGCATACACACACACACACACACACACACACACACACACACACACAAGCACATACACATAATCACGTTTACATCGGATTGATTTTATTTCAATCAGTAACACCTTGTGTGTTCCATAGGCTTCGGATGTCACTCCTGCACCACAGCCCATGTCTCCGTGTTGGCCTCAGCACTTGCTATTGCTCGTTGTAAGGTTCGGGCCCAGGCTTGGCATTTATTAGATGAACAGGATGTTATTTTGAATGGTTTGATTTTCCAGTGTTTTTTGTTCCAGTCGCGATGTTTATTCCGTGTCTCTTTCATCTTATGGTAACAAATGTAGATGGTTGGTTGAACTGTTCTCTCGGAGGTTTTGGAGCAGGAAGGAAAAGAATCAGATTTGTCTTTTGACTTACTTTGATGGATTCTCTTCAGCTTTATTTTTTTCTCTTTCACCTGTAAAGAGCAACAAAATGAGTGAAGAGGGCATTAGTTTGGGGGAAGAGGAAGGAGTTGTGGAAGGGATGTTTAAAAATTAGAGGCACACTCAATTCCCTGGGCAAGAAAACCCAAACAACTCCAAAAGCAATACTTGCATAACTGTTTGGTGTAAACCAACTGAACAACTCATAGGGGGAGAGGGGGAGGGGGAGGGGGAAGGGGGGGAATGAGAGAGGAGATAATAAATTGTACAAGAAATGTACCACTGCCTTACATATGAAACTGTAACCTGTCTGTACATCACTTTGACAATAAATATCAAAAAAAGCAAGAGCCTCTAAGAAACAAAAGAAAACAAAAAAAGTCATGTATGGAACTCCATGTTATGGAAATGAGTGTTATATCACTGTTGTAATTACTTTCAACATGCCATGTGAAACTGTAGCTTCTATTGTTGATGATCCTCTTGTATCACCTTCCTGTGGTTGTACCTGCACTATCACTGTATCTCACCTGAGTACATTGGAAGCTGTGTATACTGGTATTAGAACTAGGAAAGTGAAAGGGAATACCGAAATCGAGAGACACAGGGTAAAAAAGACAAACGACTACAAATCAATACTTACAAAACCATTTGGTGTAAACCAACTGAACAACTCATGGGGGAAGAGGGAGAGGGGAGGGGGAGGGGGAATGAGGGAGGAGGTAACAAACAGTACAAGAAATGTATCCAATGCCTAATGTATGAAACTGTAACCTCTCTGTAATTGTTTGATAATAAAAATATATATATATATATAAAGAAATGTACCCAAGGCCTAATGTATGAAACTATAGCCTCTCTGTACATCACTTTGACAATAAATAAGAAAAAATAAATAAAAGGCAGACTGATTACTCCAGGTCATTGAAGCCTAACAGGTTTGGGAGTTTGTAAACAAATTGTTTTTGATAATTGAACAATCACATATGCCCAGAGAATTTCAAGATAATACATGCTCATACATGGCTCCTGAGACTGAGCTGAGACTGAATGAGAGGTTCACTTTCTTCCAACACTGAGGTCCAATCTGGGAAACCAACTAGGCTTTGGAGTGAATATTTTGATAAGTAACTTGGGTTGTGGGGACCTCTAGCAGGGAAATTTTAACACAATAAATACTCTGTAATCAGAAAAAAAATAAAATAAAAATTAGAGGCACAGACTGAGGAGGAATTAGTGCTAGGAAAGGACAGGCCACAAAAAGGGGAGACTCAACTTACTTTTCTGCTTGCTTTGGTCTTATATTGAGAGGAGGAGCTCTTTTTTCCCTTGTCTTCATTCTTCCTAGAGTGGTGTTGCTCTTTTCTACTGGTTGAATGTTCCATCTGGTGTTTCTTCAGTCTTGATGGTGCCTGGGTCCCCCTCATCCTCTCTGGGTATTATATCCTAGGTAGGAAAGGGCCCAGCCCTTCATCTTTTGTTGAGTCATCAAGGACATCTCCTCCCAGCCAATGGGGGTCCAGCAGTGACCAGCGTATCACAAAGCACACTCAGAAGCCTTTTGAAGGTGGGGGGAAGGGAAATGCTGGGCTGAGCCAGAAGGCTGTGCTTGGATAAAGGGGCTGTTTCCCCAATGCTGCCAAAAAATGGATACCAAAATAACCTGATATCCTCCTCCCACGTTAAATGGTGGTGAATCACTTGATAGGAAGAAAACAGTTTCTAAAATGTCTCCTATAGTGGTTTCTATTCATTGGTTCATTTTAGTCTCCTCCACTCCACTCTTGGCTGTGGCCTATTCCTTCTATGAGAATATGGTATCATTGAACTCTCTGTAGAGATGTAAATCATACTGCTTTTCTATAAGGCCTTCCTATTTGGAGCCTATTTTGGCATGGCCAATGAACTAAGTTCTCTTTCACATTTTTAAATAGTTAAGGAAAATTTAGAGTATTTCTTGATATGAAACTTCTGGGAAATTGTGATTTCAGTGCCTATCAATGAAGTTTTATTGGTACATATACTTATTGTATTATCTTCTTTTTTTTTTTTTTTTTTTTGGCTACTCCTGCGGCTTGGACTCAGGGCCTGAGCACTGTTCCTGGCTTCTTTTTGCTCAAGGCTAGCACTCTGCCACTTGAGCCACAGCACCACTTCTGGCCATTTTCTGTATATGTGGTGCTGGGGAATTGAACCCAGGGCCTCATGTATACAAGGCAAGCACTCTTGCCACTAGGCCATATCCCCAGCCCTATTGCATTATCTTCTAGGGCTGTTTTCATACTGTAACAAAATAATGAGCATAAGCCCCTTGAATCAAAGTTTGGTGTAGAATACTTGCTATAATTTTGTGTATGTAGGTGTTCCAGTCCTTGAGGCTTGAATTCAGAGCCTGAGTGCTGTTTCTGAGATTTTTTTGATTAAGACTACCATTCTGGCACTTCAACCACAGCTCTACTTCTGGCGGTGGATGCTTAATTGGAGTTAAGAGTGTCATAGACTTTACTGTCTGCCCTTGTATTCAACCCATTATCCTTAGTCCTCAGCCTCCTGAATAGCTAGAATTATAGACATGAGCTACCAGCTGATGTTAGGGGTTTTTTGGGGGCCAGTCCTGGGGCTTGAACTCAGGGACTGAGCACTGTCCCTGGCTTCTTTTTGCTCAAGGCTAGCACTCTACCACTTGAGCCACAGCACCACTTCAGGCTTTTTCTATATATGTGGTGCTGAGGAATCGAACCCAGGGTTTCATGTATAGGAGGCGAGCACTTTACTACAAGGCCATATTCCCAGCCCTGATGCTAGCTTTTTGATGCACAAAATTTTACTTTCTGTAGAGTCCAATTTTTTTGGTTTTTGTTTTGCTACTCTTGTTTTTTGTTTCATGTATTGACAAGTATGTTGTGAATCCAGTGTCATGAAGATTAATCTGTGTGTTGTGTTTACAGTTTTGTGGTTTAGCTCTTATATTGAGGTCATAGATCCACTTCCACATCCAGTTAGAATTTGTATATGATATTAAGAGGCTTTCAGCCATGGCATTAATTTATTTCTGCAAAATACATCTGCAACCATTTGTGGTTTCCTGAGTGAGGGAAAGGGCATATGCAAGAAAAGAAAAAAAAAGATATTGAGAATTTCTGTAGTCGTGTCTTTATAGGCCTGTACTCGTCGTTCCCCCACCCTACCCCCCCAGGCTAAGAATGAAATTCAGGGCCAAGTACATGTAAGGCAATTGTTTTCCTGCTGATCTATATTCCCAGCCCAAATTTTCCTTCTCACTCCAGACATACAGAACACTATCTGGCAAGTGAAAGAGTATTAGTCACTACTTCAAATGTACCTCAACCCTGTGATGGAAGAACAACATAGAAATGCCTGGACCCCTTAGCTGTACACTTGGCTCACTGACATAGGGCCTATCTCCTACGTTATCTTGAAGTAGATCCTTGAAAGTAAGCTAAAGTACCTGTCTACTGCCCACTCTCTACCTTAGTCTCAGGTCTCCATCACCTTTTTATTTTCTACATATATTCTGTACTATTTATGACTTTTTCTCCAGCATCTTCTATGAGGCCTGTTCCACAGAGTGGAAATCACTCTACACATGGGTCAGATCCTAACGTCAGGATGGAAAGTGGAAGTCATGTACGTAAAATACACTTTGAATAAATACCTTGTAATAGTGTCACATTGGGAAATGGTATCTTTCTCAGAAAAGATGACTGAGTTGTGCTTTTTGTTTGCACTCCAGACAATGTAATTGATTGTACTTACAGTTTTCCATACTATATGAAAAATACGTACTTTGAAATGAAAGAATGTCACTGCAAAGTGAGGTGCTCACACTAGGAAACAGGAGAGCAGATTCAGGAGACAGCAGAACAGATTTACGGTGCTCATCTCACATTCAATTCAGAGTACATATTAGCAGAGTGTAATGATGGGAGGATTTACCCATCTTCAAACAATTGTCTCCTGGTATGTATAGCTGAATTCATGTAAGCAAAATTCGCCTGTGAATGCCAGTGTCATAGACAATCAAAAAGTTTCTTTGCATGAATGACTCAATTAGTTAATGCTGTTCTCTCTACTTCAACATCTTCCTTTTGTCTCTGCCTATCAAAACCCTATACATTTCTCACAGCTGAGCTGATGACCCACTTATCCCCCCAGCAGACTAATTATTTCATTTATTATGTGTCTCCTCTGCAGCAGACAATGCAAAACACCTTATATGCCTTTCTCTTCTTCAATACTCCCAGCATTCCTATAAGATAGGAATAATAAATGTTTCTCCCATTTAAAGATGAGAATGTTAACACTATTGTCTCCCTTTTCCCAAGACTAGTATTTGGCATATAATGCATTGCTCATGGAATATCCAGTGACTGGATCTAATGACTGTCGGATTCCAAGCCTTTGTGCATAGTCCCTTTGCCAGGACTTCTTAATGTGTCCTAATGATGCTTTCTTACTCTCTCTCTTTTACATATTGGCTCCAGAACAATAATATATTATAGGATTTTATTTGCTTTCAATTTCTACTATAAATAGACATAACTGTTTCCTTACAGTACTCCTCTTGGAAAGGTAGATGTGCATCTCTACTCTCGTTCCCACACCTCCTGTTATCTCCCATAAAATGTAGGTTCTATGCCAAGCATCAGTCATTCATGCCTGTAACCCTAACTACTCAGGAGGCTGAGATCTGAGGAATGAGGTTCAAAGCCAGATGGGAAGTTCATTAGATTCTTATTTCCAATTAGACACTGAAAAAAGTCGAAAGGGGAGCTGTGGCTCAAGGTAGAACACCAGCCTTCAGTAGGAAAAAAGCTAAGGGACAGTGCCCAGGCCATGAATTCTAGCCTCATAATGGCAAAAAAGAAAGAAAAAAGATGTGGGCTCTATCACATTCTTCTACTGCTTTAACTGTTGCTTTGTACTATAGGTACTTGTATATGTGTCTTCCCTCTTCAGTGTCATACGCTAAAGCACTTATTAATTGACTTTGGCTGTGTACTGGTGGCTCATGCCTTTAATCCTAGCTACTCAAGAGACTAAGATCTGAGAATCTCGGTTCAAAGCCAGCCTAGGCAGGGAAGTCTGTGAGACTCTTACCTCCAATTAGCCACCAGAAAATCTGAAGTGGCACCAAGGCTCAAAGTGGTAGAGTAGTAGCCTTGAGCAAAAGCGCTCAGAGACAGCATCCAGGCCTGAGTTCAAGCTCCACAAATAATAGTACTACTACTACTAATAGAATTGAGCTTTTCACTTATTTTTAGATTTACTTATTTAATATGACAAAATTTTACATATTATATAAGATAATGAATATTGTGATATATGAATACACAGTTAAGTGGATAGATTGATGTATTTATGTATTACCACACATACTTTTGTGGTGAGAAGACTTAAAATCTAGGGCTGGAAATATGCCTTAGTGGTACAGTGTTTGCCTAGCATGCATGAAGCCCTGGGTTCGATTCCTCAGTACCACATAAAACAGAAAAAGCCAGAGTAGCAATATGGCTCAAGTGGTAGAATGCTAGCCTTGAGCAAAAAGAAGCCAGAGACAGTGCTCAGGCCTTGAGGACTGGCAAAAAATGTCTGCTCTCAGAAATAAATTTCAAGAACATAGGACATTGTTATTCTCTCAACTAGTTATAGTCATGATGTACAATAGGTCTCTTGACCTTCTTCCCCTAGTCACACTGAAATTTTGTGTTTGGACCTTAGTTTGGTAAGCTAAATGACTAAATGTCATTGAACTTCTACCAATATTGTCAACAATGTGACAGGTTTTATTTATTTTTTTTGCCAGTCCTGGGGCTTGGACTCAGGGCCTGAGCACTGTCCCTGGCTTCTTTTTGCTCAAGGCTAGCACTCTGCCACTTGAGCCACAGCGCCACTTCTGGCCGTTTTCTGTATATGTGGTGCTGGGGAATCGAACCCAGGGCCTCATGTATATGAGGCAGGCACTCTTGCCACTAGGCCATATCCCCAGCCCGTCAATGTGACAGTTTTAACCAAAGTAAATATCTAAGCTTTCTGGTTTTCCCACATTGGTATTGAAAGCATAGGTCCCGGCCATCCCAGAGGACCATGTGGAGATAATCACAGGCAGGAGAAGAAGGTTCATAAGGAGGTTTATTAGTGGGGCCATAGTTGCCACGGGAGAGGGAACAACATGGCGTCTGCACCTTATCCAGGCGGCAGCTTCTCTCTCTGGGGGTAAAGGGGAAGTAGGTAGGTAGTGAGTAGGAGTGGCTCATTAGGTATGTGTGGATCTGGAGGCTATGAGAGGAGCTGAGGACCTGAGGTTATGGAAATGCTAACAGGTATCCTATGCCTCACTAAGATAGGCCATTTACTTTGCAACTGCCAGCTTCTATAACACCAGAGATTTACAAAATGTATTTTATTGCTGAATATGCAAAGTAGAACACACACAGGTGATTTCTTATGTATTGCTCTACTTAGATCTTCACATGTATTACTAATGTACCAATGGCCACTCCATGATTTCATGGAACTCTTAAATCATTCTTGTTAGGTCCTCTCCCTGTTGAGGCTCCATGCAGATGCCCCCACCTCATTAAGTCTCCACCCAGTTACCTGGGTAACCTGAAGACCTGGAGGCATATACATGGAGCCTCAGGGAGAGGACCTAACAATTCTGAAGTTCAAGACCGTGAACATGGTTAGCTTTGGCTATCCAATAAAAGAAAAATATATAAAATAGAATTAAGAATGAGAGTAGAAAACACAGAATTCGTGGTTATAATGGATCCCAATTCAGGAAACTAGAGATACCAACTTTAAATTAGGTGTAGATTTCTAGGAGTACTTCATAGGCTGCACCTGTATTCTTTCCGTCATTTGATCACTACAGTGAATGATCGGGTGGAGAGATTGATTTTGGCATTGCATAAATAGTTACTATGTGCCAAATTCTGCAAATGAGTTATCTCATCTAACTCACACCTTTGGGATGTAGATACTGTTACTTCATAGATGAAAAATTGAAGCTCACAGAGAATGTATATTTTTCACGGCCATAGCCTATGGAGGAAAAAGCTAGGATTTGAAGCCAGGCCAGTGTTTGTTTCAGTGGTCCTCTTAGTGATCCCCTACTAAAATATGATGTCAATAGCTAATATATACTGAGAACCATAAAATACAAGAATATATGACTAAGAATAACAATAAATACATCAGAAGAAGAAGCCTAGCCTCCTACTTTAAAAATAAGAGTTATAATTTCTTGAGTACTATGTATAATTGGATCTGGGTAAATAACAAATAAGTTACTTTGATTTTAAGATTATTGTCATGTAAGGAAAGACAATGGTTTTTCTATATTGAAACTACATCCTGCAATGTACTATATAGAAGAACATGTCATCTGTGAAGAGAGGCTTGCTTCTCTCTTTCCCATTAGGATGCCCTTTTCTTTCTTTTTTTTCCTCCCTCCCTCCTTTCCTTCCTCTTTCCCTTCTTCCCTCCCTCCCTTCCTTCTCCTTCCTTCCTTCCTTCCTTCCTTCCTTCCTTCCTTCCTTTTTTCCTTCCTTCCTTCCTTCCTTCTTTCCTTCCTTTCCTTTCCTTTCCTTCCTTCCTTCCTTCCTTCCTTCCTTCCTTCCTTCCTTCTTTCCTTCCTTTCCTTTCCTTTCCTTTCCTTCCTTCCTTCCTTCCTTCCTTCCTTCCTTCCTTCCTTCCTTCCTTCCTTCCTTCCTTCCTTCCTTCCTTCCTTCCTCCCTTCCTTCCTCCCTTCCTTCCTCCCTTCCTTCCTTCCTTTCTCCCCCCTTGTTCTTGAATACTTGCACTGCCTAGCTCTTCCTCCCGAGTTATTCTTACTTCCTTCACAAAAATGCAAGGAAGGTTAAAACCCCTGCATACAGCTTTTCCTAATATGCCAGGTAGAAATTTCGTTTCCCTTACCTAAACTATTTTTTTTTTGTGGAGAAGATACACTGACTAATTGGATCAATTTCAAACACTTATATTTCTTAAAATTTTAAGGTATATATGATGTACCCCTTGGTCAAGAAATTGTCTTTTGAGAAATTCATTCTTCAGATTCACAAAGATATATGTAGAACTATATTTATTACAATAGTGTTAAGTAATACTAACAACTAAATGTACATCAATAGAAATACCTTTGCATAAGGTACTAGATAACATGCAATTTTAAGAAGAAAAAAGGATCATATGTGCTGTTAAGAAACAGAAACTGTACGGTTCCCAGCAGCCTGTATGATACGATTCCATTTAGTGGTGCAATACCATTTTATAGAAGAAACTGTCAATAGTCTGCGTGGTAAATAGGAATAAAAAACCTCAAGGTTATATTTTTATTGTATGCCTGTAGTTCCTGGAGGAAATTTAAATCTTCAAGGCAAACGCAATAATACCAGAAATGTGTTGGAGACTGAAAGTTACTGGATCAAGTTAGTTCATCGGTTCACCATTGCATCACACATTCCTCTCAGGGATGTTCGAACTTAGCAAAGTTGAATGACAGTTGCTATAATAAACTAACAAATGATTATGTCATGTCATCTCAATACCATGCCATTACAAGACAATTTGTCTTTACCCTGAACTGACTGAGAAGGCCTTAGCAACTCAAATAAAAAGATCTAGGAGTATTATCATTACTAAAAAAGGGAAACATTCCCAAATGAGCACAATAGTAGTATTATACAATTAGGTTAGTACTTTCACCACTTTAGACAATCATGACTTTGGCAGGCATTTGTTCATGTGAGGTGCTGAATTGAAAGATGTTCAGATTTTGGTAACAGAGGTTAAGGGCCAGTGAAGATCACTTTAATCATCCTGATTTAGCCACACACAAAGCTTTCCTTCGACTGACCAAGTTTCCACATAACTCTCATTGAGTGGGGTGCTTCCTTCTTCCCTTGAGAATCAGGCAGGGTTTCTGGTTCCAAGGATTTGCCTAAGGTTGTCTATGAGATTTGTCACATATCCAAAAGTTTAACTAGTTTCTCTGGTGTAAGGTCAGTAAGGTCAGTACTCTGTCCACTCCATGTAACAACCATTAATATTGGGCTGAATATTCATGCTACTTGAAAATAAGTATAACTATAATGAGCAGATGTGTCTCTAAACAGCCTAAATGTCTATATGTGATTTTATAATGTCCTCCTAAAACACAGAGCTGGTTTAAAATCCCACTACTTTTCAAATATATGTGTGTATGTTAACCAAATGCACAAGTTTGAAATATCAGACACGAATTTAAAGCTACCTATATGAGAGGTGAAGATAAGAACTGAGAAGACCAATGAAGTAGGAAAGCATTAACAGGTCAAAAACACAGATCAAAACAGTACCATGGATAATTTCCGTGTGGAGTTTTGTTCCTCTCTTGTTTTGTTTTGCTGTTTTTCAAAACAAAGTTTAATGTTATGCTGGGGGAGGAAAAAAAATAAGTATATACTGGAAAGGAGAGGTAGCTTTATTCCATCCAGTACTTGACCAGGTAGAGAAGGCATACAATCAAATAGTACAGCCAGGTGCCAGTGGCTCAAGTCTGTAGTCCTAGCTAACCAGAAGAGTGAAATTTGGAGGATCACAGTTTGAAGGCAGCCCAAGCAGAAACGTGCATGAGACTCCTATCTCCAATTAAGCACCAAAAAAGCTGAGTAGCCTTTGCTACTCTTCAGCACAAAAAACTCAGGAACAGAGCCATGGCATGACTACAGGACCCAGGATACACACACACACACACACACACACACACACACACACACACACACACACACACAATCAAATGCTCCAAATTCTAGTGGCTCAGTAGCCCTTCCCTGTCTGTCTGGGCCCTGCACTGTTGGAAGCTTCATGTCCAATGAATAACAAGAGAACCTGGAATTCCCTTTGTATGATTATTAATATTCATAGTAATTGCAGCACTACTCTGTGCCCACCATGTTCTCTCTTCCACTTGCTTTCTGCTGCTTTGTAATGATGTGCTTTTGCTTTTTCCCATGTAGTCTGCATTCTACACATGTTGTACAGCTCTACCTTCCCTGGATTTATGCATGTCTCTAGCAGATGGTTGGGCCAGTCCACCTCCGGAGCTTGTTTAGCATAACAGAGAACTCAGCAAGTGGGGCCCTGCTCACAAAGTTCAGCTTGCATTTCTGGACCCTGGTGGGGTAAACACCTGGGGTTAAGGGCCCCTCCCACTTGCCATGGCTGACCCAGCTTCTCGGCAGCGACAAATGGCTTTACCTATTTGCTTAAGAGTAATTTTTCCCTTTTGTTAATCTTCTTTCACCTATGCCTTTGCCTTGGTTCCTTAGATGTCTACGAAACCTCACACGATGTTGGTAGGAACAAGGAATTTACCAGGAGCCATAAAAAAAGAAAGAAAAGGCCATATTAAAAATCTAAAATTAAAAGCCCTGACTAATGCCTGCTTTTTCTGACTGTATCAAGGAAAATTGGAGGCGTGCCATTCATTCATTCATTCATTTATTCATTCATGCCTTTTCCCTCTCTGGAGAAAGATGGGCTATATCAACCAGTGGGTCTCATAGAGATGGTAGGAATTTTCAGCACATGAACAAAAGGGCAATTAAATAAATCTAAGTTGTCCTCCAAATATCTTTCTCTGCCTCTGTCTCTGTGTCTCTGTTTGTCTGTCTCTCTTAGCCGGTACTGGGGCTTGAATTCAGGGCCTGGTCACTGTCCCTTAACATTCTCACTTAAGATTGGCCCTTTACAACTTGAGCCACAGCTCCATTTCTGGCTTTTTCTTGGTTAATTGGACAGAAAAGTCTGAGGGATTTGTCTGCCCTGTCTGGCTTCAAACCTTGACCCTAAGATCTCAGCTGCCTGATAGGCCTGCCACCAGTGCCCAGCTAACACTTCCTTTTGAAGTACTTCAGCTTGCCTCCGAGGTGTCTGTCCTGGCTGCCTCAATTCGGAGCTCCCCTTCTCCCTATGCCCTTAGCGCATTGATTTTAAGCTCCTGCAGTTGGAAGGAAGACTTACAGATGCTTATTATCGCCCAAGCAAGCAACCCCTGCCTGGCCATCTCATGTGGGTCTTCAGATCTCCTAGGCTTTTATGTATGAGGGGGCTGACGGGTGGTATTGTTCTAGGGTACTACAAGGTTTGCCTTAGCAATTTAAGATGTACACAGCTTGAGATTTTCAGAAAGCTGTAAACTGCTAGCCTGAAGTTTACTGTAATATGTTATTTCCACGTGGATGGAAAAAATTGATTTCTCATTCATAAAATATCTTCCCCCCACCATGCCAGTCATTATGTACTTTTCCAGTTTCAGCCTGCAAGGACTGAGCCATGTATTCACAGAAGGCAGAAAAATAGGGGTGAGGAAGGGGAGGGGGTTGTTTTCTTGCCACTCCAGGTGAAGAAGGAAAAAAACCCAGAACTTTGTGGAGAGGAAGCCAAGAAAACAGTTGGGTGGTGTGATTGGGGGGGGAGGAGCCTAGATAAATGGTGGTCTCCATATATTTTCAGGACGGCTCTTTTCTCTCCAGCACTGGAGGAAAATCAATATCTTGTTTTCAGATGGGTAAATGGAGTCGTCTCTTTAAAGTGCCCCGGTCAGTTCACCACACGTCGGGCAGCTGCTGCTTTCCAGGCTGCCCTGCGATTCCCAGGCTAGGAGGATTGACAAGGCGATGATAAACTAACGTGCCCCCTCAGCTCTGGGTGTGCGCCATTGTTCCCGCAGCTGAGACCCTCTGCTGCTATTTGCTTTCTCCCACATACATTATTCAACAGCCCAGGAAAAGGCCAAGAACCTCTTTCATTCAGGAATTCTGTATTAAAATAATCAATTTCAAACTGAAGCCGGGAAGGCCAGCTTGCTACAGGGAGCGCCTATTAATAAGCCACCAGTCTTTTCCATTTGCATTGAACTCATGCTGTATTGTGGTAATATGGGATTATTTTTTTTTTTCAGTTTCCTCCAAGAAACTAAACATCACATTGGTTCTCCAGCCCTTTCATAAGTAGCATGTAGAAGAGCTTCTTCGTTTGATCCCACCATTAATAGAACACTAGAGGCCATATTTGTGCCTGCTACTCTGCACTGCCCAATTCTGATTTTGAAAGTACTTTAAAAAAGCCATTAACTCTCCATGAAATGTCGCAGGAAGAAAAGTTTTCAAGTGTTTTGTTTCCTATTCAATGCCATTACATTTCTCGTCTTCCCTCTCCTGCCCCCCTGCCAGTAACCATTCCCTCCATGTCCATTCACACACACACACACACACACACACACTCACACATGTGCACATATACAGAGGTGATGGTACATATGTGTTAGAGTGGGGTAAAAAAAAGCTCATGTACAAATCAGGATAGATTTTAAGTGCCTTTCAGCAACACTGTGAGGTACTCTCCAAAATGAGTGTGTGCCTTTCCGATTTGAAGAAAGGGTTAATGAGAACATCCCTTGTTGTCCCTGCCTTATTGGCAAAAATTCTTTCTAAGCCTACATCAGTCCATTTTTGTGCCTTCAGAGACAATCAATGACTTAAAAATAACTAAACTATGAATAGTCACTTATTGCGAATCAATTCAAACGTTTATTGAATACCAACTGTGTACATAGGAAAACTCTAGGGCTTTAAGTTAGGACACTGTAATGAATCAGCTATGATTTCCCAAATGGCCCGTGAACATAGATTTTGATAGTCTTTCTAGATTTAGCAAATAAAAACATAGCACCCTCACTGAAATTTAGGCTTCAGAGAAATAAAGACATGTTTAATGTAAATTGTTTTTGCGGTATTTGGGACATATTTATAATTTCCTTTACTGGTTTTCCGAAATTACATGTTAATTAGGAGTCCTATATTACATCAGGAATCCTTACTTTGAGAGGATTTTATGCAGTTTTTTATGCAGTTGTCCATGACAACTCTGTGACTTTGTGTCACTGCCAGAACATAGAGTACTTGATTCCCAAAGGCTTAGTACAGTTGTACTTAATAAAAATGTTGCTTTTGCACAGAAGAGAAAGCTTTTATAATCAGTTTATTTCTTTCTATATTGTAAATAATCTAGAATATTTTTGCAAAGGTTTGTGATAAATAAATTATGAGAAGTATTCAATTATGGTAAAATAATTATAAAAGCAACTCATAGATATAAATAGCCTTAGCCAACCCAGGCAGTGGTGGTACACACCTTCAATTCTAGATACTCAGAAGGCTGAGATATGACAATTGTGGTTCAAAGCCAACCCAGGTAGGAAAGTCTACGAGACTCTTCAATTACCTATAAACCACCCCAAAGCTGGAAGTGGTACTATGGCTCAAATTGGTACAGTGCTAGCCTTGAGAAAAAACATCAGAGACTGTGCCTGGGCCCTGAGTTCAAGTCCCAGGACAGACCAAATAAATAAATAAATAGTGCTACTCAGTGATTAACAACCACAGATAACTAGAAGCACATCTCACCAACAGAGAGACAGAAACAACCTCTTGCAACTAATGCGAGAGGCCATTTCTGGGGATGCAGGACTCAGGGAGGTTTTACAGAGCAAGAAAAGTTAGAGCTGACATATATAGCACACAGAGACAAGAATCTCACAGGGACTTTTCTGCCTGGGCTGGCTTCATACTTTGGTCCTCAGAGCTCAGCCTCCTAAGTATGTAGGATTACAGATGCGAGCCACTGGTACCCGGTCTGATAGTTTTTTTTTGTTTTTTTTTTAGGCCACTCACTATATGCTGAAGAAGCTAAGACAAGATGGCTTCTTTCCAGGAGCTCACAGTGGGGTTACTAAGAGCCACATGTTATTTACAAGAGAAAACGGATGTCAAGAGAGCCTATATAATAGCAGCTATCCTCTAGTACAGATTTATCACGTGACAGGGCCTGTACTAAGTACATTACCTGCCTTGTTTCTTTTATTTTCACAACATTCCTTTGATGCTATCCTTTTCTCACATGAGGGAAGTGAATGGAAGGAAGATGAATTGGCTTGCTCCATAAGGCCGCATAGTGAAACCTTGTGCTCTGGGGACTCAAAAAAGAAAGAGCCGGGGCTGGGGATATAGCCTAGTGGCAAGAGTGCCTGCCTCATATACACGAGGCCCTAGGTTCGATTCCCCAGCACCACATATACAGAAAACGGCCAGAAGCGGCGCTGTGGCTCAAGTGGCAGAGTGCTAGCCTTGAGCGGGAAGAAGCCAGGGACAGTGCTCAGGCCCTGAGTCCAAGGCCCAGGACTGGCCAAAAAAAAAAAAAAAAAAAAAGAAAGAAAGAGCCGGGTGCTGGTGACCTGTAATCCTAGCCACTCTGAGGATTGTGGTGGAAAGGCAGCAAAATCTGTGAAACTCTGATCTCCAATGAACCACTAGAAAACCTGAAGTGGAACTGTGGCTCAAAGTAATAGAGTGCTAGCCTTGTCCAGAAGAGCTCAAGGACAGTGCCCAGGCCCTGAGCTCAAGCCCCACAACCGACAAGAGAGACAGGCAGATAGACAGACAGAAATCTCTCTAAGATTTGGCCTTTCAGCAAGCCCTATAAATATGAATGCAGTTCTGTGTGATTTTCCTTCTATCCCAGAGATCTATTTTTCTAGTCCAGTGTGAATAGTATATTGATTTTTGATTTGCCGATACAGGTTTTATCATGTATTTGAGTATCTGGTTCTACCAAATGGTGGTTTAATTTATTAAAGAAAAGCTAGGTGATTTAATAAATGACAATAGGTCTGACATACTTTTAGAAGAAAACAAGCCTGCATGAACATTATCTTTCATCATATATAAAAGTAAATTGCAGAGGAAGACTTAAATATAAACAAAATAAAAATCTTGCAAGGAAATTTTGGAATACATAAGACACAGGACCAGGACCAAGTACTCAGAAATCATAAAGGAGGGCCTAGTAGACATTATACAAATGGAAGCTTCTTATATGATAAAAGCAACCATAGACAATAGATTTAGAAAATTATTTGTAATGTAAATGACATAAACTATATCTATAATATATAAAAAGCTCTTATAAATTAAGTAGAAGGGGACAAACAATCCATAAAGAGCAATCAAGAAAATATTGAGGAGATACAACAGAATAATCATCCAACAGTGCTAGACAATTTTATGAAAAAAATGCTCAAATTCACTAATGATTAAGGAGGTTTTCATTAAAGTAAAACAATAGCCTCTGTGTCCGATGGACATTTTTTCTGTCTTCCTTTTTTTGTGTAGCTAAGGATTAAAGCCAGGGCAAGCCCTCTATTAGCTAAACATGCCTTGGACCCCACTTACCACAAAAAGTGAAGGTATGTCTCTTCCTGATGTTGAGACATCCTTCAATATACTTCCCTCCACAGTCTCACTACTGAAATCATGTCCCATGGAAATAAAAGTAGCTGCGCATAAGACTCCATGTACCAGGACATTTGTTATATAGCATCGGTAGTCATATATACATATATGCAAATGGAAACACAAAATGCTATTGGAGCCAGCCATGGTGACGTGCACATGTAATACCAGCACTTGGAAGGTGGAGGCCAAGGGATCATGAGTTTGAGACCAACCTGCACTACAAGTGTGATCCTATCTCAAAAAAACTGAAAGAAGGGCTGGGAATATGGCCTAGTGGCAAGAGCGCTTGCCTCATATACATGAAGCCCTGGGTTCGATTCCCCAGCACCACATATACAGAAAACGGCCAGAAGTGGTGCTGTGGCTCAAGTGGTAGAGTGCTAGCCTTGAGCAAAAAGAAGCCAGGGACAGTGCTCAGGCCCTGAGTTCAAGGCCCAGGATTGGCCACAAAAAAAAAACTGAAAGAAAGAGACAGAGAGAGAGACAGAGAGAATGCTATTGATAGGGATGGTGTTGGAATAAAATGATAATGTATCAGTAGGTTGAAATATTATTCAGACAGCTAATAGAATCAAATTAATTTATTTATTCATTATCTCTAAATAGTTGTTGAAAGGAGATTCAATATCAGCTTTTGAGTACAATGAATCTTGATCAATGTCACTCAAGAAATCGCTATGTATGAAAATGAGATGAACAAAAATGTGTTAAATATCCTGTTTTTTTTAAATACATACTAAAATGTGATATATATCTAAGATTATTTTACCATCAAGAGAAATATGAAATGACACATACGAAGTAGTCAAGGTAGTCTGGAAAGAGGGAGGGAAAAAGTAAGTCATGTAAAGGGGGAAGAGTGCAAAAAATTGCATTAAAGAAAAACTCCATGCTTGTGCAGTCTTTCTTCCTAAAGAAAAGTTGAGGACATTATTTTTTGCAGTGTTTTTTCTTCTGTGTAGCACCAAAGACAGTCATCATTATTGTTTAGGTCTATTGCTATTGACTCCAGCTGTTAGTTCAAGGCAAGCTCACATTGCTAAGGATGAAAATTCCATTTTTTATGAAGTGGAACCTTCACTAGACAACAGAGACCACAGCTTTGCCCGTGACCATGAAAATTCAGAAGTGCATCAATTCTAAATAATGCTTCTGAAAACTTCACTCTTAGGTAACTAGGATTGTAGAACAATGGAAGCTCCCCAACCAAACATGTTATAGTAGAACCCAATTTTCAGTCACATCGTGAATGCAGGGTCATATCATGAACTGTGGAACTGATTTGTGGGATGTTGTTTAGCCAGATCCGAGCACTCAGTGTTTAAACCTCCTCTGGCTAACTTTTGACAGCTTTGGAACAGTTTGATGGTGCCATTGATAGAAATAGACTGGTTTGGGGGAGGTGACATATATTTGACTGCTATTAGGTAGAGTTTCATATGCATGCCAAATATCAGGGTTGGATGGTGAACAGGGACTTGAAAATATGAGACTTGAACTGAAAAGAGAGGTCAGGTCTGGGAGAGGAAAATGGAAGTGTGTAGCAACAAGTACAGAACAGAGAAAAGGAAGAGAGGAAGGGACCAGCAATATCACTCCACTGATGGGTGGAAAGACAGTTGGCAAAGACAGTTGGAAGAGACAAGGGAGGGAAGCTGGACACTGGGAGAGGCAGTATCTGCTAGCAAAGTCTTGCTTGACAGGAAAAGGCTGCAAAGATGGTGGAGATATTAAGGACTGGTATGGGACTCATTGGGTCCTGCCACTTCTTATAAGTGGTGATGTTGAGGGAGGCATGCCATCATCTGCTTTGAAAGCTATGTTACAATGCCTCAGGGACTAAAATAGACAAATGAAATGAATAAAGACTCCACTTAAAAGATGCTCGTGAGAAGGGAGAGGAGAGTTGTAGAATGAGAGCACAGTTCAACTGAGATGAGAGAGCCCATGTGTAAGAGTAGAGAAACAAAGATCCACGAGGACAGAGAGGTTTCATTTTTTTTGGCTTTTTTTCTGTGTGTGTGTGTGTGTGTGTAGCATAGTGCTGAGATTCAAACTCAGAGCCTCCCACAAGCTAGGGAAGCTTTCTTTCATTTGTTTTTGTTGCCAGTCCTGGGGCTTGGACTCAGGGCCTGAGCACTGTCCCTGGCTTCTTTTTGCTCAAGGCTAGCACTCTACCTCTTAAGCCACAGCGCCACTTCCGGCATTTTTCTTTATATGTGGTGCTGAGGAATCGAACCCAGGGCTTCATGTATACGAGGCAAACTCTTTACCACTAGGCCATATTCCCAGCTAGGGAAGCTTTCTACTACTTGAGCTTACTACCAGCCTCAAGACTAAACTTTTAAAAGGCAAATACTAAGTGGTAACCACCGTGCTGTTGGCTGCAAGGGTAGTTAGCCAATAATGGGAAAGACACATGATTTTTTTTTAAGACATAAAGGAAAAAGAAGGGAAGGATCTATGTGGTGAGATGGATAGATAAGAGACAGGAAAAAGACACACTCAACATTGCTTTATATTTGACATAATGCATGTCTATGGTAGAAAAATTGGAAAATACAGAAAGTTAAAGAGTATGAAAGTAACCTATAGTCCTATCACCTGCAGTATATTTGGGTGCATGTTTATTCATGTTTTTCTTTGCATTTCTCTTTATCCTAAAAATGTTATCATAGGAAAATTACAATTTTTTGTTTCTGCTTAATGTGTTCAATGCTTCTCTATTTACATACATATTCTTTAAATATATCACTATTAATGGGAGCCCAATTGTTAGAGTATGACACATTCTGTCCAACCATTTTTCTCTGTTGACCCATATGGTAAGTAACAATAGTATTTTTAGGAATGTTTCCAAGAAGAGAATGACTTAACATTAGCTCTCTATAACATATTTTGAATATTAGCCCCTACAACATATTAACTGTGAGAAATTGCATGAAATACTAGATTTGGTTTTCTTCTCGGTTCGCATACTTGCTACACAAATTACAAAAGTACATTATGGCCAGGCATCAGTAGCTCATGCCTGTCATCCTAGCTACAAGAAGGTTGAGATCTGAGAAATGGAGTTAGAAGCCAGCTTAGGCCGGAAATGCCACGAGACTCTTATCTCCCATTCACCACCAGAAAGCTGCAAGTGGAGCTATGGCTCAAGTGGTAGAGCTATAGCCTTGAGCAAAGAAGCTCAGAGACAGCACTCAGGACTGACACACACATTCAAGAGCAGTGTACCACTTGTCTCAGCCTGTGGATGACTGATCACCACGTAAATTGTATAGGCCTTGCTTCTTGATCACTCAGGAAGGAACTCCCATGGCATTTACCAACATGGATGAATTAGTTAGAATCATATGATCAGTGTAGTTGAAATCAGTCTCAATGAGGGCACAGCAAGGAACAAAAGGTGGAAAGGTCAGAAAGAAATTAGACACAAAACAGAAACGAAAGATAGCTCATCATGGGTATAGTCACACCGCTGTCTTGAAGGGCTGGCCATGGATTTCATGAAGCCCTTTTTGATTTTCCATTTCATGCTTGCACTTTCTTTCTCTTTCTCTTTTTTCTCTCTCTTTCTTAGAAATCAACTCTTTTCCCCATTTCCCAAAGTACGTATGTACATGTGCTTCCTTGCACTGAGTTCATCTTTCTTAAAAGTAGCATAGATGTCTGTTATTTGTTGGAGCACAGCCATCATACCTTAGTTATGTGAGGAAACACTCCCGCATGTTCCCATCATACTGTATTCATCTAGCTCCCAACTCTTCTACTAGGCCTTCGCATTTGAAGCTAGAACCTTGTTGTGTTCACTACTGTACACCAAGTGCCTGGCACCGGGCCTGGCGCTTAGGCTGAATGAAACCTTGTAGAGGCAAAAATAACCCTCTTACTTCCTTGACCTCTTTGACCCCTTGATGTAGACCTGGCCACTTGAGCAGCCACTGCTTTCACTTGTAATTTTCAACTTCACCTCTCTCTGAAATGTTTCAGTTACCGAAACTTTCCATCTTTTGGCAGATTTGTTCAACTTCGTCATTGGGACTGATGACCTTCTGACCTTTCCTTATTCTTCTAGTCATTCTCCCTGTGATTTCCTTCACCATTTTTTTTCCCATTGGAATATTCTACTCTGTTCTTTCCAGGGTCTTGGCTAGAGTGGGGTCATGAGGGCACAGACATTTTGAGGGCACCACATTTTTCTCCCACCACCTCTCTGGGCTGTTGGAGGCCTCATCCTGGCCGCGGGCCAGCTCCTTTGGCAGTCACTGAAATGGATGGAGTGAGAAGCACAAGGTCAAGAGCTGGGAGTGCACCAGCCAGGGGACGTTTTGTGCAAAGGGTTGCCCTTCCCCCTTGCCGGAGCAGCTTCCATGGAGGAGAAAGGGACTTTCACTTGGCTTGCCCCAGGCACCAAAACTGTTAGTTAGTGCTCTGATTCTGTCTCTGCTCCCTTCACCCTTTGACATCATGCCAGCAGTCCATGATGCTTTCCCTACTTGACAGCTACAGTAGGCTCCAGTGCCCTGTTCCTGGCCTGCCAGGGATCCCCAAGAATTCCTTTCCTTGGTCCTCCCTTGATGATTGCTCAACTGCATTTGAATGTAAAGTTGAATTACCAGGTATCTGTGTTGCAGGATGTAGAGGCAGAGCAAGCCATGGGGAGGGGGGATAGCTAAACCACCCAGGACTAGCAGGAGAAGTACCAGCTTCCCTCACCTCTCTGAACGAATTCCTATTTGTTACCCCATTCATAAAATGGGAGCAATAACTGTATCTACATTATAGCACGATTCCAAGAGAAGCACAAAGCAGAGTGCCTGCCATATAAATTCAAGACTCCATAGAAATAATTCTCTGAGATTTCGATGATCTGCCTTTAGTCTGCTTTTCTCAAGACGGGTGAGGATTAGATAGAACACTAATGAACACTGCTACAATAGATCTTATAAGTGCTGGTTATGAGCAACTTGGAGGTCAAGGAATCCAGCTTCTCCTCCTCACCCCTGTACTCCAGCCCTATCCATAAGTTGAAAGATTCCAAGAGAATTTTTCTTTTACAGTCTAAAAACTCAAAATATTTTGAGTGGATGGAAACAATGCTTGTTACAGTCAACTTTGTCTTCAAGACCCTAGCCTTTAGTGTCAAATTCTGCTACTGAGGTTCCCTCTGTAAAAACAATAGGAGCCAATTCTTCACATTCATGGATCTATAGAAAACCTCAGGGATATTCTTATCTGTGGTTTTGAAATTGCAACCAAGTTGATAAGAAATGAAGAAATTGCTAATTTTTTTCTTCACAAGTCATGGCTCTAACAACAGTTCCCAATGGTCTCCATACTGAACTCGGTAGTAGAACTTTTTAAAATTCTAGATTACAAGTTACTCATTACTAATTAAATTGGAAACTTCGGGGTTGTGAAATAGGCACTGGCATTTTTGCTCTCCAGATGATACCTATATGCAGATATTTATGAACCACTGTTCTAGTGCCAATAGTGGCAGTGGCAGTTACAGTACCAGTCAAGGAAAAGGAAAGCCTGTAAAGTTGTATAAAATGAGCCAATGAGGGGCTGGGAATATGGCCTAGTGGCAAGAGTGCTTGCCTTGTATACATGGAGCCTTGGGTTTGATTCCCCAGCGCCACATATACAGAAAATGGCCAGAAGTTGCGCTGTGGCTCAAGTGGTAGAGTGCTAGCCTTGAGCAAAAAGAAGCCAGGGACAGTGCTCAGGCCCTGAGTTCAAGGCCCAGGACTGGCCAAAAAAAATGAGCCAATGAGGTCCAAACAAGAAAACATGTCTAAAGAAACTTCTTTGGCTTAATAGAAGGCCCATGCAATGAAGAACCTGCTGTTCCTGAGGCCTCAGAAAATACAGTCCAAAGTGAAGCAGGTCAGATAGATGACCTGGAGAAAGATATTGAAAAAAGTGTGAATGAGATTCTGGGACTGGCAGAGTCTAGCACAAAGGAACCAAAGGCAGCCACCCTGACTATTCCTCCACCAGAAGATGTTCAGCCTTCTGCTCAGCAGTTGTTGCTGCTGGAACTTGAGATGAGGGCAAGAGCAATGAAGGCCCTGATGAAAGCTGGTGATGTAAAAAAGCCAGCCTAGATAATTTCACTTCACTTTCAATTGTAGGTGTGCTTGAATGAAGCCATGTGATAGAATTTTGTATCTGAAATTTCTTTTAGGTATTTTGTGGTGTATCTTATGTAACTATTAATAGATAAATTCATCTTAGATTTGAAATACCTTTTGTTTTTAAAAAATCTTTTCTATTTTATATGTATGTCTAAATTCATGGCAAATATAATTTAGATGATTATTTAGTTATGTCTGTAAATGAATCTCTTAAAAGCCATTAGCAAAAAGTCCTAGTATTTTTTCCCTTTTTTAAAGAAAAAAACAACAACAACAAACTATTTCAGCCATTACACTGAAATGCTTTAAGAAAAATTGAGCAAGCATGTTTATCTTAAGGTTACCTATATTTTGCAACTGAAGGTTAAAATTATGGCTCCTAGATTTCCTAACAATAAAAGAAATTTAGTTTTGTGTAAATGTACTTTAAAAATACATGTTGTTTTGAAGACGCCTTCTGTGAATTCAGACTTGCTCCTCCAAATTCAGTAACAGTTTGCATTATAAGTCTTAGAACTCTGAAATGGTTGTGAAAAGATTTTTTTGGTAAAGAAAAAGAGACATAAATGTATGGCAATTTCCAATAGTACAAAACTATGTGCGCATGCTTAATTCCAGCAGACAAACTATTCGGACAGGTGTTTGCTCCTATTAGGACCTTGGTTTCATTGTTACTATTTATTTTTATTTGTAAAAGGAACATATTTTCATTCACATTCCAACAAACTATCACAGAATTCTGAATTTTTATTATAAAGGGTTTCATTTGATGCTATTGCTTAAAGATCTGATGTGCTATAATTCCATGAATTAAAATAATAAAAGACTATAATTCTGGATCTGAACACTTGATACTTTTCCTAAAGAAAAATTAATTTCAGGAACCTTTCATAAGTTGATGTTAAAATTAATTTTGTATAGTTTCTGTAAACAGCATCTTGCCATAAAGATAGATGCTTTTTCCCATTAACAACTGCAATGTCTGATAGCAAAATAGAATTAGGTAGGGTCTCTTAGATTAAATAAATTAATTTTTTCTAAAATATAAAAAAAAGAATCCAATGCCTAATGTATGAAACTGTAACCTCTCTGTAATTCAATTTGATAATAAAAACTTTTAAAAAAAAGAAAACATGTCTAAAGAAACTTCTTTGGCTTAAAAAAATAATTCTGTAGCAGTTGGAATAGTACTTCTATGGACTCGGTCATAAGTGTTCTGATCAGGAATTGTAGGAGACTGGAAGGTATGGCTTTGCCTTGTCAAATTTCTGGCTCCTCTCTCAGCCTACTTATACTTCAGCTTGCCTTTATTAAACTTGTATCTTCTACTTAACTTTAAGCACCAATATTTGATACTGTGGAAAACGATCTGTTGATATTACCTCTAAGCACTTTTGAAGAAGATATCAGTGTCATGTAAGCGCAAAGTAATGATCATATTCTCTCCATTCTCTTGAAGAAAATAAAACACACATACCACTTTGGCTTTGGACATCACTGGTTCTCATTCCTGGCTCACTGTGGGATCAACTGGGGAGCTATAAGAAACATTGATCCATTGGTGCCACCTCAGCGACTTTCACTGATTATGCTTTAGGTTTCTAAAAAGATCCTTAAGTAACTGTCAATGTTCAGTTAAGTTTGAAAACAACTAAATAGAACAGTAGGGCTTGTTGCCTTTCTGTTCCCTATGCTAGCAGTGCCATTACTGGTAAACTTCCCAGAAATGCTCATCCTGCCCCGCCTCCTCCAAGATTTAGTGCATCAGTCATCTGGGTGTGGTTGGTAGCAGTCTGCTTTCTGTCAAGCCCACCAAGTCATCCAATATGTGCGTGTTCCAGTTTGAGAGTGGAGCACATAGTTGGGCACCAGTGGTTCATGCCTGTAATCCTAGCTACTGAGGAAGCTGAGATCTGAGGATCATAGTTCAAAGCCAGCCCATAAAGGAAGGCTGAGTCTCTTATCTCCAACTAATTACAGAAAAGCCAAAAGTGGAGCTGTAGCTCAAGTGGTAGAGGGCTAGCCTTGAGCAAAAGCCTCAGGGACAGCGTCCAAGCACTGAGTTCAAGTCCAAGGACCAGCACACAAAAAAAGGAATTGCACACATAAACATGCGTCTGAAGGAAGGGCTGTTAACCTTTCTTGCCAATTTTGGTTTCTTGCAGATGGTAATTGTATGAATGTACCTTCTGTTCATTACCGATTTTTTTTTTTTTTTTTTTGCAGTCCTGGGCCTTGGACTCAGGGCCTGAGCACTGTCCCTGGCTTCTTTTTGCTCAAGGCTAGCACTCTGCCACTTGAGCCACAGCGCCACTTCAGGCCATTTTCTATATATGTGGTGCTGGGGAATCGAACCCAGGGCCTCATGTATACAAGGTAAGCACTCTTGCCACTAGGCCATATTCCCAGCCCTCATTACCGATTTTGACCTCATTTTTACTTGAAGTTTATAACATATAATGGAGTAATAAAATGTGTTCACACACACACACACACACACACACACACACACACACACACACTGCACATATTGCCCTGTAGTGGAAAGAGGAATATGGGAAGAGAAGGAATGCAGGATGTAGAGGGATAAAGACCAAACAGCAAGTTTAGTTGGAAGTGTGAGTTGAAAATAAATTTCAACTGCCTACAAAAAGTAATGCTTAATTTCAAGGACAGAAAGCCTTTGGAACAAACATGATGACCACACGATATGGATGAGTCGTCAACATTCCTCAGTTTCTTCAAATCAGTGAGTCTTAGCTGTGGCATTCTTATCACCGTTAGGGACCAGACCCTGGTGTGAATAACGTTAAGGAATTGTAGAATTTCTTTACCACACTCGACTGTTCCTCCAAATTTGACTGGTTTCACACTCTTGGACTCCAACTCTTGGTGTAATTTTTATGCAAATTTTTTACCATGTGTGGAAGTTTCCCCAAATTTGCATGAAGGAAATGAGTCTCCCATGGTCCTACAGCTTGCTAAGGAAAGTATGTGTCTTCAGAATCTTTGCAGCATCACCTAGCTTTTCCAGAGTCACTGTGGAACAGGTGGATTGCGTAGGTATGAGAGCAGAGAATGCCAATCTGAGGGGAAACGGGAATTTGGGATAAGGCAATCATGTTCTTTAGCAATGGGGAGACAGTGAAGGAAAAGATACAGATGAAAGCATTTTTAAAAATCTTTTAAGACATCCTGTTTTCTCCTACCCCAAGGTAAAGCATCTTCTTTGCTCTTAAAACTTAGCACCTTTCAACACTGAAACCTGTTTATGACATTTTCATGACTTGTTTAGGACTGAAGTAATTTGTAGGAATCACTGGCAGGAAGCAACTCCACTCTAAGTATTGACTTCTGGCTTGCTGTCAGCCTCTTGTAAGACAATTTACACACACAAAAAACACATAGATTAGAAACTTCTACTAGAATATAATTTAGCCATCAATCGCACTTTAAACACTAGGAAATCGAGGCTTTCAGGTAACCAGTTACTGAAGACAAATTGCAGAAGCATCTAATTTATATACTGTCATTTCTCCAAAAGTTAATTTTCTTTAAGGTCAGTTTTAGGTTTTGAACGAACCACATGCTTTTTGTAATGTTCAAGTCCATGAATGTCTTTTGTTAGCACCAATAAATAGGCTGCTGGGCTTTTCAGTGGCAGGTTACTCCTTCCTGATGACAGCACACATGCCTATCACCTAATAGTAATAAGCAGCCTTAAAAGGTCAGTACTGAAAGCCTTTCTCTCATCCGCTGAAGAAAAGTGTTTGGTAGAATTGTAAACTATGCTAGGTTAGCTAGCATGAATTAAGTTTGTTAACTCCAAATTCTAAGATGAAATTTACCATTTGAGTAGGGATATGCTTTCTGACTCTTAGCACATAATCCTCAGGATTGTAATCTCAAAATAATTTCCTCTCCTCCTAAAGGAACACTTTTGGAAGTCTTTTCATCATTGGTAGGAAGGGGTGGCTTGCAAGTCACATCTGTACGTGTTTTCTGTGCTAATCTGAGAGCTGGACTCAACCCCAGGACTTGGGTCACTTACACACAGAGATCTCTTTGTGAAAGGGGAGGAAAATGGCAGCTCCTCAGCTGCACTTTGAAATTCTGCATTAAAAAAAAACACCAAGTATTCATAAGCCTCTTATTTAATGAATGAATCCCTTTGTATTTACAACCTTCACAATTCAGAGAACAAATAGGGTTTAGTTGCTAGAAAGTGAAAACTTCAAGCTCATCAGAATGGGGGAAATAGTACGCAATTGAGATGAATGGTAGCAATGGCTCCAACCCAATTCCTTGGTACCTGCTCCTAAGGGCATGCCAATCAATGGGTAGTTTTTCAATGTCTACACCTCCAAGTTAGGGCACTGTCCAGAAAGGAGCAAGCAAATTGCTGACTCGTGTAAACATCTATTCAGATGGTGAGCTCACCTGCAATCTGGAAACAAAGAAGTAGAACAGCTAGTGAAATTTCAAAATTGCCAACTGCCAAATAAATGGCCCAACTCTTTTCTGCCACGTGCCTTCATCCTGCTCCCTTTCCCTTTCATCTAACATTGGTATTTGCCTCTCAACAGTGAACAAACCATTGAAGAAGCACGTTAAAGCTCCAACATTATCAGCAGCGATCCAATCAAAACTTCTGAGTTGCTGTTGATTTCAAAATGGAAATGGGATACATTCATTCTTGGGTGCTCTCACTCATAAGAGTAGTTTCAAGAAACTCTTCAATATTAATTAGTCGGCTGTGAATTCGGCTCTATGCAATTATGATGAGGCAGTTTGGGGAGTATGAAAGAGCTAACTTATCATATTTTTGAATTACCCATCTAGAAGCCTGAATATTTTTGTATTTCCATATTTCTTGAGTAGCACTTAATTTAATCTTAGCCCCATTTCTTTCAATAAACCATTGTTGCGTCTCATAAGCAGCACAGCTTCTTCCTCTAACTCATCTCCCCGTGAAATTGGTTTAATGAAGCAGAAAGGTATGAAGCATTAGCAACAGTGGAATCCATGTGGTAGCACTTCATTTTTCAGAGGCACTCACATTTCCACCCTAATTTATAAAATCAGCACACAAATGATTTTTATCACGGCCATTACATCAGTATAAATTACTGTCTTTTCTATAACACGGCAGTTAGTCAAACTGTTGAAATGATATCTATTAGTCAAGGGATGAAGGAGAGGTGGGGAAGAGTTGGTGAAAATGAGGACTGATGGCTGTCTTATAGAAACACTAATATTAATTTCTCACAATGTACATCCATGGGATATTTTGCAAACGGACGGATAAAAATTAAATGTACACAGTGAAGCAAATGGGTCAATTTGTTCCGGACAAAGAAAGAGACTTTCCATAAACATACGGTGCTCTGTAGAGACAGGCAGCAATGCAATTAGTCAGGCACTCCTGTCCATGGGACAGTCCACAGCCACGCTGGGCAGGAGTCATTGTTGTTCTCTCCCTTGTGGGTGTCTTCATTTATCTCATTGTACCAACTGTCATCCTGGTTTTATAGCCCTCAGCTTTATCTTGTCAACTACATCCTGCCAGAACTACCTTGGACAGTACCAGCAACTAGCATCCCTTTATTCACCAGTGCCACCTAGGTTGCTTACCAGAACCTAATAGTTCACTTTGCCAGTGAGGCAACCTTCAGTCACATGACCTCATGAGTCTGAGCCACGTGAGCGTGCGGGACAGTGTTGATGGCTCACTGCGAACAGAAATTGAGCAAGCAGCTGATTCCAAGGAGAGTTTCTTTTGGGGAGAAGGGTATGGAGGGATGGGCACAGGAAATGTTAGACCTAAAGAGAATAAGTTATGCATGCACTTCAAAGGTGATATTTGACCATAAACAGCTTGTGTACATACACATTTCTGTCTCTTGAATAACTTGGTCATACAGCCAATAGACCCTGGTATTTTCAAAGATATAGCTCTTCAAGAATTGGGAAATAGATTGAAATGACATTTGGGGTTCTAGCCAACATCACAGTTATTTGTGGGTATGAAATGAAGTTAATGTTCAAATTTGCTGATTTTACTACTGAGTAAATCGTAATGACTGGTACCCGGTATCAAAAGTTACATAATGGTATGTGGAACCTTTTTGCTTTGGTTTGAAGTTAATCAGTGTAGGAAAATTTGTGTGTGCACATATGCACCCTCACATTTGCTCCTCATCTTGTTATCTGTCCTTATGTAAGGAAGAAGGGTGTTTTCTTCACATGATGGTCTCACAAATATAGCTCTGTCCATAACTCTTTTTTTCCAGTCCTGGGGCTTCAACTCAGGTCCTGGGCACTGTCTCTGAGCTTCTTTTGCTCAAGGCTAGTGCACTACCACTCGAGCCACAGTGCCACTTCTGGCTTTATGTTTATGTAGTGCTGAGGAATCGAACCTAGGGCTTCATGCATGCTAGCAAGCACTCTACCACTAAGCCATATTCCCAGCCTGTCCATAACTCTTTAAGCACATTTCCTTAGTACTAAACCATGGGAAAAAAATCTCATTCTATCCCTGGCTATAGACAAGGGACTAGGGTATGTTTTCTGTACAAAAGAGCCAAATCTCTCTCTCTCTTTCATATAGTATTTTATAAACCATATAGTGTCTTATTCAACTCAGCTATTAATATACAAAAGCATTCACAGATAATACATAAATGGATGTGTATGACTGGGTTCCAATGAAATCATACCAAACAAACAACAAACAGGCAATGTTCCTGATTTATTCCATAAACCACAGTTTGTTGATCCTAAGGTTAGAGCACAAGTAACTTCTATTAGTAACAGGAAAATAAGCACATACTAAGGACAGGTCAACAAAGCATGAAAATTATCAAGGTCCAACTGCAAGGAAGTTCCCTTTACTTAGCTGATTGTCCTTCTGCGCACAAAGCATTCTGGTTTTCTTCCCTGTCTTCACCTTCTCTTAAAATATCATCTTTTCCTAGTCTAGGGTTTTTAATTTTGTGCTTCACCATTTTCTGCAGATTTGACTTTGCTTTTGGTCTTTATAGCCAATGTTTCCTTGTTAACTAGTTCTTACACCCAACTCTTGGGCCTCACTTCCTGACAGTTCCCAGCTGAGGATTGCTCAGCTTTTCCTGGCTCCATAATGGGTATTTGTTCTGCTAATTTCTCAGTCAACCCCTCAGATGTTTTTCTTCCATCTCTTGCTTGTATTTAGTATCTTGTTCAATCCTGAAGAGATATACAAAGGTGAATCTAGTCTTACACATTGTTCTGTACATGACTCCAGGTTCCAAAGAATCCTGGGTGCCATAAAAGAATATGTGATACATGTGTGTTTATGTTCTCTTTTACTCCTTCTTCATGTATGTACATGCACATATACATTTATTGAACACTTAATATCTGCCCAACAATCTGAGAAATTGTTTTATGTTCAGCTCATTCAGTGCTTACAAGTACTTCGGTAAGTCGTACAATGTGGGGTATTTAGCTTTCTATCACTCTAACAAAATATGTGAGGAAGTCCACTTTGAGAAGTGAGTACGTTGGCTCACAGTTTCAGTCCACAGTCCTTTGACCCTGTTGTTTTGAGCGTGACGCATTACAGTGGGATCCTGTGGTAGAGGAGGCTGCTTCCCTAATGGCAGACAGGAATCAGAGAGAAATAGAGGAAATGGCTCAGGGATGAAGGCTATCCTCCAAAAGCACACCCTAGTGACCTCCTTCCTCTAACCAGGCCCTGTCTCTAAAAGTTTCCGCCATTTTCAACTAGAGCCCCAACCTTAAGAATATGACCTCTTTAGGGCATTTAAGATTCAAACTGTAGCACATATTATTCATTTTAGTCTCATCATCATCATCACCATGTCTATTTTATGCATGTAACAAAGGAAAGCCAAAGTGTTTTGATCTTCCTAATTCATATATAGAGAAAGTAGTAGAGCCCATATTTATACTCAGGTTGATCTGAACCAGAATTTATGCTCTCATCAGCACAATAACAAAGAGGCCCGTTGCTATACTTCTGTAGCTCCTCCCACCCATGGCCAATTTGGAGTAACAGGGAACTCATTGCTTGTGCTGTGTCTAGCTTGGGATCTGTCTTTGAAACTATTTATAGATGACCATTGCTTTATAGGACCTTATCCTGGTTTTTGTTTTTGTTTTAGCAGTGGTAATGAGGTTTGAATTCAGGGTTTTATGCTTCCTACTGCTTGAGTCACAGAACCAGCCATATTTCCTCCGCTTATATTTTAGACAGGGTCTCTTTGGCTGGGGTGGAGAAGCAATGTTTTTGCCTTGTTTATCCTGAGCCATGATTCTCCTCCTTATGCTTCCCACTGTAGTTGAGATGACAGGTGCCCACTGTTGGTTGAAATGCTATCTCGTGAGCAATTTTAGGAAGCCTGGCCTCAAATTGCAGTCCTCTCAATCTCTGCTTCCCAAGTAACTCAGATCTTAAATGTGACCTCCATCACCCAAACTCTCATCATCTTTGTCCAAGCTGCTGTCATAGAAAGAATGGCTTCCTATAGGCAGCCTGGACTATAGTCACAAAAATCGAATACACTCTCTAGTTCTGGCCTTCATTAACTATAACATTAAGTATGTTGCTTAATATTCAAAAGTCTCAATTCATTCATTTTTAAAAGAAGGGACAATGATAGAACATTAGAGTTGTTAGAAAAAAAGAAAGAACGAGCATAAAACTCTTGAACCAGAGTTTTGCTACAGTATTCTTGACTACTATTATTTAATTTCTTCACCTGCCTCAATGACCACTGACCCTTGCTCGGAATTTCTTCCTCTTCCTTGCAGATCAACTATAATGATTCTAACATACTTTGACCTTTATAGTATAGACATCCTTCATAGTCTTTTAAGTTAGCCATCATTCATGCAATGTAATATTTTAATATCTTTATTGAGATTTAACCATATATGATAATTTTCATCCATGTAAAGTATCAAACTATTTTTTGTTTGTTTTTGGTTTTTGTGGATTTACAGACTGTCAAAATCTGCCTGCACTGCAAAATAAAATGCCATAAACAGAATCAGATAACAGAAATTTATCATCTCACAACTTGGAAGACTGAAAGGCCAAGACCAAGGTGCCATCAATTCTATTTCTCCTGTCTTAGAGATGACCACCTTCTACACCCTTGTATGAAAGAGAGACCACATGAATGCTATGCTCTCTGATGTCTCTTCTTATAAGGACACCAATCCTATTAGATCAGACGCTATCTTTATGGCTTCATTTAACATTAATTACTTCCTTATAGGCCCCACCTCCCAAAGCAGACACAGTGGGGTTGTTCTTCCAACACAAGAATGGGGAGGGGCACAATTCAGCCCATAGCAGTTGTGAAAATATCACTACAATCAACTGTAGAATATTTTTATAAAACCACAAGGCCCGGGCTGGGGATATGGCCTAGTGGCAAGAGAGCTTGCCTCGTATACATGAGGCCCTGGGTTCAATTCCCCAGCACCACATATACAGAAAACGGCCAGAAGTGGCGCTGTGGCTCAAGTGGCAGAGTGCTAGCCTTGAGCAAAAAGAAGCCATGGACAGTGCTCAGACCCTGAGTCCAAGGCCCAGGACTGGCCAAACAAACAAACAAAAAAAACCCACAAGGCCGGTACCAATTACCCCTTTATTAGCTTCAACCCTTCAAGTCCTAAGCAACTACTAATCTACTTGTTTCAATATCTGTCTGTTATGGACATTTCATAAAAGTGGTATAATACAATATGTATCCTTCTTTTACTTTGTATAGCAGTCAAAATTCATAGCACTCCTTAATGTTTGTTAAATAATGTTATTCAATTCTACTTTGTTGTCAAATAATATCCCATTAAATGGATACATCATATTGTATTTATGCATTCCTTAATTGATAGACATTTGGGCTGGTTTGACTTTTTGTTTGAATAATGCTTCTATAAACATTTGTGTGCAAGTTTTTATATGAATGTATTTTCATCTGTCTTGGATATATACTCAGGAATATAATTCCTGGATTTTGCAATGCTTAATCTTTTGGGGAAAACATTTCTAGAGTGGTTGAAATATTTCACATTCCCAACAGCAGCACATGAAATTTCTAATTTCTCCACATCCTTACCAACACTTGCTATTATCTGTCTTTTTACTATAATCATCGTAATATTTTGAGTGGTACCTGTTATGGTACTTCATAACAAAGGTTTTGTGTTTCATTTCCTTATGACTAAGGATGTTAAACATCTTTTCATATGTTTCCTGGACATTTTGTATCATATTTGAAGAAATATTTATTCAAATCCTTATCCCATTTCTTTTTTTTTTTTTTGTAGGTCATGGGGCTTGAACCCAGGGCTTGGGTGCTGTCCCTGAGCTCTTTTGCTAGCACTCTACCACTTTGAGCCACAGCTCAAAGTTTTCTGGAGGTATTTGGAGATAAAAGTCTCATGGCCTTTCCTGCCTGGGCTGGCTTTGAACAGGGATCTTCAGATCTCAGCTTCCTGTGTAGCTAGGATTACATGAGCCACTAGCACCAGGCCTTTATCCCATTTTAATTGGGCTATTTGTATTTTTGTGAATAAGTTGTACATTTTGGCTTATTTTGAATACAAGTTTCTTTGAAGAAGTATTTTTTTCAGATTTTAAACTTTTTTTTCTGTTCTGTGATTTGCCTTTTAATTTTCTTCAATAACAACTAGCCACTTACACGCACTCATTTTAATACTTATGGTTACAACAATAAAGTTTTAGTTGTGATTATATTCCAGTGAAACCATATCTCCTTTCGCTGAGACCCTTTCTTATTGTGTCTGCTAACTTCCTTTATAATACATTCTCCCCTGTACAATCTGAAAGGCTCTTTTTGTTGCCATACCCCCCGCCCCCCCCCCACCCCGCTCCAAACACAACTGAGTGAACATACCATCATCGCTCCTCTCGCTGGAGCTATCTAGTGATAAGGGACTGAATTTCTGCAGCATCCTGTCTTCAGAGCACCCACAAGGATAGGGATGAATAGAAAAACAAGCTGAACAAGAGAAAGGAGACAAAGCATAGGATCTATCATAGGGGAACTCTGTCGCAGGCAGAGAGAACGGGGGGGGGGGTGTTAAATAGCAAAACCTCAGCTGCTGAAGAGGAAGAGCCAGGACCTTTTGTCTCATAATGTATGGGAGAGTGTGTGCATGTATGTGATGATGATGATTAAATAGTACATGGTATCAGGGAAAATTGTCAATGCTGATGCTGATTAGGGATGCTGAAGAACTATTAGTAAGGAAGAGAACTAGAAAAATTGGTCTGAGTGTAGAAGAGTAATACTAATTACAGTCATTTATGCGAACTGCTTACTATTTATGACTAATTACCACTCAACACAACAACCATTAGGTGTATCATTAAAAATGTGTCAGATTAACTTTGTTGTCAGTTTTATTTGTGATTAGAACAGTAAACTCTGCATGTATGCTCAGCCTTAATAGTTTGTTGCTCATGCAAGCACGGCTGTCAGCTCATAATTTAGAAAAAAAAACCCACATTATGTTAGGGCTGGCGCGTGGCAGGCTTTGAATTCCAGGCTAAGCAGTTTATAATTCATTTAGGAGGCAATGGGGAGCCCTTACAGAAAAATCAACAGGGGAGTTACATGATCAGTGTTGTACTTAAGAATCACAGATTGGCAGCCATGCGAGATTCTTTGGAGGTTACTCACACAGTCATCACCAGCTACTACCCTGTGGGTTCTGGAGGGATTGTGGACATTTCAGAAAGCCTAAAGGGAACCACTCATTTTTCAGTAATAGGGCTGAACAGATCAACTGCGATGACAATACAATTTGCTTTGGAAAGGAATTAATCAAACTGGAACAGTGATCACAACAAGTGATGGGTAGTTATAAAAGTGTGATAAAAATTGAATGGAAAAATAAGTTCATCATTCCCACACAAATGTAAGGTTTAACATTAAAAAACATTTTCTAATCAAAGGACCCACAGGTTAAAAACAAAACAATGGCTGGGCACCAGTAGCTCATGACTAGTGACTTGGGAGACTGAGATCTGAGAATCGTACTTCAAAGCCAACTTTGAGGGAGAAAAGCTAAGGAAGACATCAAGGGCATGAGTTCAAGCACCAGAAACAGCACAAAATAATACCACCACCAACCATAATAATTACAAACAAGAAACAAAACCCACACAATGGGGACCATGGGCCATGAAAAGAGAGTCAGAAGCCACTATGGTCATCAAATCCATTCTTTTATCTATAAATGAAGAAACTGAAGCTAGAGGTAGATGCAGCTTGCCTTACAGGAAGATGGATAGATGGATTGGACAGTACAAATGGAAAGTGAGATGAAAGGCCATGGAACTGTTTAGTTACAAATAGTGGTGCCTACCTAGATGAGTGTGGTAGAAATCGATTAGCAATGGAAAAGGCCCAGGGAAGAGCAAAATGTAATAGCAGATGGGATCACTGTTGGATGTGGGAAAGAATAAGAACTTAAGGAGTACTCCCAAATCCCCAGCTTCTATGACAGTGATAACATCATTAATAGAAATGACAAGAGCTGGATCAAATAATTTAGCCTGGTCTTATATATATTGACCTTAAGTTTAAGGTTGAGGATTTAAAAAAATACAACCATAGAACATAGAAATGCTTGGGTTTTATTTTAAAGCTATTTCACTGAGGTATGACTGACATGTAAAAGGTAGTATATATTTAACGGATACATCTTGACAAGTTGGTCCATAAGTATGCACCCATGGAAACCTCATCACAGTTTGCATCACAAATGTATCCATCACCAAGCAATCCTATTATCCTCTTGAGTTATTGTTTTATTAATGTATATTCTTAGAATTGGTTGACCTTTAATTCTGCCTTTTCAATCCAGACACTGGTGACTCATGCCTGTCATCATACTTAGTCAGGAGGCTGAGGTCTGTGGATCACATTTTGAAGCCAGCCCAGGCAGGAAAGGCTGTGAGACTCTTGTCTCCAATTAACTACTCAGAAAAGGCTGGAAGTGGAGCTGTGGTTCAAGTGGTAGAGCACTAGCCTTGAGCACAGAGACTCAGAGACAGCACACAGGCCCTGTGTACAATCCCCAGGACAGCCAAAAATAACGCCACAAAACATTAATTCTGCCTTTTTTACACAATGTGGCTTTGATAAATCATAATTCGCTTGATTCTCAGTTTACACATCTGTGTAATTGAATGATGATAAGTGCCTGTATTTACCTTCTGTAACCAATAAGAGGAATCGATGGGAAGATGTATATGAAAGATCTAACAAATGGCAACTGGTCATTACTCTTCTCTGGATGAAGAATGGAGGCTGAAATGTTTTGGAAATGGAAACAAGGAATTGCTCAGGAGAGTTATCAGATACTGGGCTGCATTTTTAGGTTCTAGTTACAAAATGCTGATAATGCTTTTGCAATGATGCTAAAAGATTAAAGTCATCAATCCAGAATGTAGGAGAAACAACCCCTACTGAAAATATAGGAGTCTAGGAAAGGAAACTGAAAAGATGGCCAGAAAGAGACACAGGACATGTTGTCAAAGAAGCCAAGGGAGGGGCTGGGAATATGGCCTAGTGGTAAAGTGCTCACCTCCTATACATGAAGCCCTGGGTTGGATTCCTCAGCACCACATATATAGAAAATGGCCAGGAGTGGCGCTGTGGCTCAAGTGGTAGAGTGCTAGCCTTGAGCAAAAAGAAGCCAGGGACAGTGCTCAGGCCTTGAGTTCAAGCCCCAGGAATGGCAAAAAAAAAAAAACCAAAAAAATAAAACAAAAACAAAGAAGTCAGGGAGGCGAGACACTTTGAAAGTGGAAGAATGGTCCATGGGATCAACTGAAATAAAGAGATCTAAAAATTGAGGCCTTCATTGGAAGGCCACTTTGAAATATAACAGAGAATTAGGAAGGTATTAAACTAGCTTTTTAATATTTTTTTATTATTTTAAGTAATTTTACAAAGGAGTTGCCATTCAACAAAGCAGTTTATGAATACGTGTCACCTGTTTCAACATTTTCATCTATCCCTTCCAACCTATTCTTAATTTTATAGTCTGTGCATTGAATTCATTTTCTTTTCTTTTTTTGTTTTTGTTGGTGGTGGTCATGGAGCTTGAACTCCCTGCTCTACCTCCAATTCCAGTTTTCTACTGGCTAATTGTAAGTAAGAGTTTTACGGGGACTTTCCTGCCCCGTGCTGTCATCAGATTTCAGTCTCCTGAATATATAGGACTACAGATGTGAGCCACCAGCACCCAGCTAACATTGACTTCTTGAGTTCATTTTCTCCCCTTCCTTCATTTATCCCCCTCCCCTTAACCACATCCCACCCCTTTCAAATACCTGTTTCCTGTTATTTATTTTGTTGAACTATGATTTTACCTTTCTAAATAATTAGTGTTTGTGCTTTCCCTCGAACCCACCACATTTTCATTAATACATTTGTGTACACTTGCTTATCACCCAAATGATTTACTTTTGTATTTATAAACTAATTCAGGCTTCTACCTAGCACATATGAGAGAAAACACATAACCTTTGTCTCTCTGGGCCTGACTTACTTCGCATAACCTAATTAGCTTTTATTTCTTGATCCAGGCTGGCCTGGACCATATTCCTATTTTATGACTGTGAGGGGAAAGGGGTTGCCGAGACAATTGACTATCAAGAAAGACCACCCTGAATGCAGGTGGCACCATCCAATAGTCTAGGGACTCAGATGAAATGCAAGAATTTGTTTTTTGTTTTTTGTTTTTTTTTTTTAGCCAGTCCTGGGCCTTGGACTCAGGGCCTGAGCACTGTCCCTGGCTTCTTCCCGCTCAAGGCTAGCACTCTGCCACTTGAGCCACAGTGCCGCTTCTGGCCGTTTTCTGTATATGTGGTGCTGGGGAATCGAACCTAGGGCCTCGCGTATCTGAGGCAGGCACTCTTGCCACTAGGCTATATCCCCAGCCCGAAATGCAAGAATTTGTTAGTAGAAAGCCTACAAGCAAAAACACTCTCTCTGCTTGCTGGCCACCATGAAGTGAGCTGCTCTGCTCAGCTATGTCTTCCAATCATGACGTACTGAGTCCTTTGAAACCATGAACCCAAATATACTATTCCTCCCTTAAACTATTTACTGTAGATACTTCGTCAAAGAAATTAAAAAAAAATAACTGTTTGGGAATAAGTGTGGTGTCTTGTGTGTGTAATCACAGCGGTTCAGGATTACAGTCCTCCTATAGGTAAGAAGACTGAAATGTAAGGCTGACCTGGGCAAAACAAAAGAAAAACAAGACGAGATGTCACCTGAAAACATAACTAAAGTATGAATGGCTAGAGGTATGGCTCAAGTGGTAGGGCATCAGCCTAGGGAAATTCAAACTCCACGACCAACAGAACAAAACAATGACTCTTATCTCCAGTTAACCACCGAAAAGTCACAAGTGGAGCTGTGGCTCGAGTCATAGAGTACCAAGGTTGAGCAAAAAAGCTAAGGGGCAGTGCCCAGGCCCTGAGTTCAAGCACAAGGAACAGTGCGCGTGTGCACACACACACACACACACACACACACACACACACACACACACACACAATTATGTAAAAATGAGAAGACTTGACTGCCAGGTGGCCAGAATCTGAACATTAGGTACTTTAATGAAGTCTCCCTACCCACCCACCCCCCCGTCCCCCCCAGTAATTTACTACTTAGTGGGTGGAGCAGTTGGTCTGGTCTTTTTTTTTTTAAGGATTGAATCTTGGAGTCTTTATTAGAGCATTAGCAGTCTGCAGGCAGCCAGTTGTTATAAAGGCCTGCAGTCCACAAATACACTTAACACTATCAGGTAGCAGGAAAAGAAAAGAAAGAACAAAAACAAGGGAAGAAACAAAGAACAAAAAAATAAAGAACAAAACCAATAACAACAAACCAGTTCAGTTCCAATGGAGAGTTGAAATGAGTCGCCCTGGTGACCAGAGAGGAGCCAGGAGACAGGACCCAGGATGACAACATGGAGACATGTAGCATGGCGAAATGGTGCCTGAGCTGCACTGGTCAGGTCAGGGGGCTGGGTCACCGGAAGCTCCTAGTCCCAGGCACTTGACTGACAGGTTCAGTAACCTATAGGCCAAGGGCCCACCCCTGTCTCCAGGGATTTGGGAACACACATCACCTGGGGGTGGGACTTCCCTTCCTCTAGGAATTAAAGCACACCCATCAAGACAAGATGCCAGAGAGTACTACTGGCCATGTGGCCAATGATGGCCCTGGACAGATCTGAGTTCCTTACTACATTCTCCCTGTCTGTTATGTACATAAAAATCGAATCATTGGTTTCTTTGTTAGAGAGCAGAATCTTTGCCTGGGCTCCTCTGGTCTACAGTTTTAAAAAAGGTCATTCCAATGCTGAGTGCTACTGGCTTATACCTGTAATCCTAGCTACTGAGGAGGAGGCTGAGATCTGAGGATTGTGATTCCAAGCCAGCCCCGGCAGCAAAGTCCATGAGATTCTGATCTCCTATAAAACCACTCAGAAAACTCTGGAAGTGGTTCCCTGTCTGAAGTAGTAGAGCTTTAGCAAAAAGAAGCTCAGGGATAGCACCCAGGCTTTGAGTTTAAGCCTCAGAACAAGCAAAAAAAAAAGTTTGCCACAGCCACTGTGAAAACTATAAAAACAAACATTTGAAAACGTTACAAAATAGGGCTATATGACAAAAAAGATGAATTAGAGTGGAAAATATGAATGAGGATGGAGATCAGTTAATCTCCATAGAAGGATTGGAAAAGAAGTGACCTTTCCCAGTAGGTAGGGTGTGAATGAGGAAATGCTGTTTGACAATTAGAACATTGAGCAATGGGGAAGGATTAAGAGTCCTTTCGCCTAAAGGGAAAAGACAGCCATCTGTTTCTGTGTAATAAATGAAAGACTCGTGAAGCACCACTTTTAGATATAGTGGTAGTATTCATCTATAGGATGGATATAGGCCTCATTAAGGATTGGGGTAAACTGGTAATAAACTTTAGGTGCCTTCATAGAGAAACTTTTCTCCCATTCTTTTACGTAGTCCAATACTTACATACTAGAGCATTGATTTATGACACAGCCAGACCTTTTAGAAGAAAGAATATTGAGTTCAATTGTTTGGTCTATCTTCAAGATAACTGTGAGTAGGGCACTAGTGGCTCATGCTACTCACTGAGGCTGAGATCTGAGGATCAAGGTTTACAACCAGTGCTGGCAGGCATCAAGACTGTATCTCCTATCAACTAGTGAAAAGCTAGAAGGGGAACCATAGCTCAAGTGGTAGAGAACCAGCTGTGGATGGAAAAAGCCAAGCAAGAACCTGAATTCAAGCCATGGTAGAGGCAAGAAAAAAGGTAGCACACAACATTACATTCTTAGTTCAGTAATCATTTGGGATTATGTAACTGTATCTGAGAGATATATGACGTGACACTTTTTTCTTTCTAGATTTTTCCTCCTAATCAACCTTTGTACCATATACCTAGGATGATCTTGTTTTCTGAGTCATAATTTAACACATAGCTTGAAAGGAATGCACTTGGATATAGTGGTAAAGATATTCCAAATTATTTCTTCAACAAAAATGTACTCTCTCAGGAGCTGTGTGCCAAGCATGATTCTAACTTCCTGGAAAACAACAGGGAAACAAGCACACGAAGGTGACAGGTGATAATGGTAGTTCAGTATTTTTGTTAACACATAATTATATATTTAAGTGATAGTTCAACACATGCATATAGCATAAACTGAAGAAGTCTAGGAACTTAGCATTTCTTTTTTTGTTGGTTTGGTCAGTGATGGGGCTTCAACTCTGGGTCTGGGCACTGTCCCTGAGCTTTTCAGCTCAAGACTAGTGCTCTACCATTTGAGCCACAGCGCCACTTTCTCTTTTCAGGTCGTTAATTAGACATAAGAGTTTCATGGACTTTCCTGCTCAGGCTGACTTTGAACCATGAGCCTCAGCTCTTAGCCTCCTGAGTGGCTAGTATTACATGTGTGAGCCTCCAGCACCTGGCCTGAAACCCCTTTGTACAACTACTTAAAATACTTTTTTGTGCTGGTCCTGGGATGGTCCTCAGCCTTCTCAGTAGCTAGGATTACAGTCTTGAGACACCAGAGAATAGCATCAAAGATATTCTTTGGCAGCAATTTTCCTTAACTTTGATGAGTATCAGCTAGTATTTTTCTAGACAAACACAACCTACATTGTGTGCATATACGTGTGTGTGTGTGTGTGTGTGTGTGTGTGTGTGTATGTTTCTGGTATTTTGGCAGTCCTGGGTCTTGAACTCAGGGCCTGAGTACTGTCCCTGGCTTCTTTTTGCTCAAGGCTAGCACTCTGCCACTTGAGCCACAGCACCACTTCTGGCCTTGTCTATATATGTGGTGCTGAGGAATCGAACCCAGGGCTTCATGTATGCGAGGTGAGCACTCTACCACTGGGCCATATTCCCTGCCCCATGCATACCTATATTTGAAACAGAAATTAGATCATACAATTAGCACTATTAAAAACTTGTTCACTTAGCAATATATTAAGGATAAACAAGGATATCCATAATAAATATCTTAATTTTTTTCCTGTACTGAGCTTTGAACTTAAGACCTAGAGTTTGCTAAGTTTGCATGCTAGGCTGATGCTCTATCACTTTAAACATGCTTTCAGCCAAAATATTCTTTTTTCCAATGTCAGTATTAGTGTTCCAAGTTATGTAGTATATTTAATTTAACCATTTCCATATTAATGCATATCTTATTCTCAAATTTATAAGTATTACACATAATTCTTCAATGATTCTGATCATATACTCATAAATATATATGTATATACATATTATAAATCTACATGAATATTTTTATAGGATAGATTGATACAAATAAAATGGTCAGGTCAAAAGATATATGCGTTTATATCTACAGATAGTTTCAAATTTCCCTCCAGTGAAGTTGTACCGTTTTATCAATGTATATGAGTGTGTTTTCCCTAGAGCTCCAGCCACTCTGATATAATTAACCTTAATTTTTTTCTACCTGCTCAACAATATGGTATCTAATTAGGGTTATAATTTGCATTTCTCTGATCACAATCGAGGCTGAAGATCTTTTCATATGTGTATCTGCCATTTACATTTTCTCTTCTGTAAATTCCTTGCTCTAGTCCTTTTCTATAATTATTTAGGTGTACTTTTGTATATTTGTAGACAGATAAATGTTTGTACTCATTAAGTAGCCTTGGGATCCATTCTTCAGCAACCACATTACCAGAGAAAAGCATTTACTCAATCCCAAACAAGAGGAAATTTAAATATATATATACATATATACACATATATGTATATATATATATGAGTTCCTTTGTGGGAGGAATGGAATAGAAAAAAATAATTCTTTAATTCTGCTTTTTCAACTGAGTATGAGAAAGACACTTTCACTTTTGGGCCCTTTACAACTGGAAGCTGCTATTTGGTCATTTAAATTCACCATGAAGCTAGGCGTGATGGCTCACACCTGTAATCCTAGCTCGTCAGGAGGCTGAGATCTGAGGATCAGTGGTTTGAATTCAGGCCAGACAAGAAAGTCCATAGGACTCTTCTATCCATCAAGCACCTGAAATTTTTAAGTGGAGCTTTGGCTGAAAGTGGTAGAGCACTAGGCTTGAGGGAAAAAGCTCAGGGACAGCGCCCAGTCGCTGAGTTCAAAACCCATAACCAAGTAAAAGGAAAAATAAATTCACCATGTATTTTTAACACATTTGCCTAATTCACTCAAATCTTAAAATTTAACCCAACAGTTTCATGGTTTTCTTCAAAAGCCGTCTATGAAGTTGGTCTAGAACAAAGCAGAATTAAGATGCATTCTGACAACCTAGATGTCAGATTTTTTTTCATAATTCTTTCAGAATGCCTGAGGATATTGGGGGGCAGGATTAGTGGCAAAGTTATTTAAAAATTTTTAAGAAGTTGAAATCTTTAAAAAGGTGAATAATTGCTGGGCACCCCTTGTGGCTCAGGATTATAATTCCAGCAACTCAGCTGGCTGAGATCTGAGGATTGCAGTTTGAAGCCAACCTGGACAGAAAAAAATTGTGATACTCTTATTCCCAATTGATCACCAAAAAGCCATTAGTGGCACTGTGCCTCAAGTGTTAAGAGCACTAGGCTTGAGCAAAAACATTCAGGGGCAGAGCCTGGGCCCTGAGTTCAAGCCCCAGGACCAGCACACACAGAGAAAATGAACTATTTAACTCATCAGTTTTTAAACTTAAGGGAACCTGGATAGTTAATCACAGAACATGTTCAAGTTAGGCATCCCTATCATGCTCTAAGGAGAAGGGGGTGGAGGGAGGGGGGAGGATAGCTCTTCACACAGAAATCAGAAAAAAGGATAGGAAAGTCAATCTGCATTGCTATTGTACTGCTATATACTCTGGGAGTACATTTACTTCATAATGAATCCTCATAACCTGGAGGTTGCAGTGATTGTATCCATTTTACAGATGAGAAATAGGAGACTGAGAATTTAAATCACTTCCCCAAATCCATTGAGCAAGTAATCCAGCTCAGATCTCCCTGGACCACAAACCCAATGCCTACTGGGCCTGTCTGTTGCCTGAAGGAGGTAGAGAGGACCAGGTACAGGAGGCAAGAGAGTTAATCAGACGCCACAGACCAGTGCTAGGGCTTTGCAGTATTTACTACCTGTTACTCACCTCTTTGAAATGCTAATTAGCTGTTGTTCCCAGCTTGTCTGGTGCTTTCATCCCTAAACCTTTAAAGGTTTTTTTTTTCCACCCCCCTAAATGGGGCAACCACTATTTCCCACCAAGCTGCAAACTATTTTGTGCCCTCAGGTCAAATAAGCAGTCATCGCAGGTGTAGATAAAGACCAATCAAGGCCCATACCTGGCTCACCCTTCTCCCTGAGGTAAAGATGTGGATTCCTGTTAGAATACATTGCTCCTAGAACAAACACTGGGCCTCAGCAGCTGGTCTCGTCAGCAACCTTAGAGCGAGGGTGAGACTTTTCCCAAGGTCAGGAATGGATGGAGATGAAGTTCTTTCCACATCCTGAGGGTATGCTCATCTTGCAATTCCACCCCACCGCCAGCAGCACAAGAGTTTCAGCTGCGAAGGAAGAGGTGACTTGTACTTAGCAACAGGAGGGCATTGGGAAAGCACAGCAGGATCAGTGTCCTGACATCTCAAATTGGTCTGCCAGAGGCTCACACTTATAAACCTAGCTACTTGGGAGGCTGATATCTGTGGATGGCCACAAGAAACTGTGTAACTCATATATATATATATATATATATATATATATATATATATATATATATATATTTATTTTTTGCCAGTCCTGTGCGTTGAACTCAGGGCCTGAGCACTGTCCCTGGCTTCTTTTTGCTCAAGGCTAGCACTCTGCCACTTGAGCCACAGCGCCACTTCTGGCCATTTTCTACATATGTGGTGCTGGGGAATCGAACCTAGGGCTTCATGTATACGAGGCAAGCACTCTTGCCACTAGGCCATATTCCCAGCCCTGAAACTGTGTAACTCTTATTTTCAATTAACCAGTTTAACAAAAAATAAAAAAAAAAGAAAATGGAAGCATGGCTCAAGAGGTCAGAGTGTCAACCTTGAACAAAAAAAGCCTAAGGGCCAGTGCCCAGGCCCTGAGTTCAATCCCCAGTATCAGCACAAAAATAAAATAAAATAGAAGAATATAGCATATAGAATAAAGTATATCTATCTGCTCCTCCTGGGATTTGTTCATTCTTAAGTCGTTTCCTTCTATGTTCTTTGAATAAGATCAATTGATTGCATTAAAGTAGAATTTGGACAGCCAACACAATCCAGCAGCCTTGTCTTGAAATGGCCAGGATAGTCGAAAGACTTAGTGGCATTTTGTTCTTGTAAGTTGTTAGAATGACAAAGCATGCCATATTTATTCCTGCTTCTGCCAGCAAAGTTCTCCCAGTGTTGTCATTTGAAATTAATTTTCCCCTTCCCATACTTACTAGTGTTTCCCTGTGTCATCCTTATTAGTGCTATTTATGTGTGAGTCTGTCTCCTCTTCCAGATCACGAGCTCCTGGGGGCTTAAATTGTGGTTTATTCATCTCTATCCCCAATGGACTACGTGCAGGACCCTACACATTACAAGCATTTAATAACTGCTTGTTGAATTGAATTATTGCTCGCCACTACTGTCACTGTGATTGGCATTCATTCATTTTGTGTATTTGTCCCTGCAGAATTTCCTGCCAAGACTCAAAAGTAAAGAATCACACATACAAAGTGATAGGATTTTGAACATTTGGTGGTTTGGGGTTGTTTGATTGGAAATGGGCTGAATGTAAAGAAATATTTTCTTATTTCTTACCAGCCAGAGAGAAAAGGTTATCAGCAGATGAAGAGGATTGTACTCAAGCAGCATCAAGTGTCTTTCAATGTGTCCAATGGGTGGCGAGTTTTATGTGGCCGTAAAAGCTAGTGCAGAGACTACTTGAATTTATTCTGACATATGTCGTATTTGCAAGGGAGGTGTTGAAAGCAGAGTCAAACAAACAGCCAGTCAAAGTGTCGCTCAGCACGCTGGAATTGGCATTACATGAAAGCCTTAGTGAGCACCTCGGTGAACAAGGTTACCCCCAGGTCTTCCCCAGAAGCTACTTGAAAAGTTGAGAAGTTTATGTGGCTTCTCATCACATAGCCACATTCCCTCCATTCCACGCCATGTAGCTGGCCTCATTGACACTTTGTCGTGACTACATTCTAGCTGTCAGGTTGCATTTATCTCTAACCCGTTGATGCTATCAATTGAAAACAGCACATCTTTCTAGTCTTGACACACTCGGGAAATTCCATGGCATATAATGTACAGATTCCCCCTGCTGCACTGAGAGAATGGAGTATGGGCAGAAGATCTGGTGTCTGATGCACCAAACACAAGGGGCCAAGCCAGACGGCACCATGCTTATATTTACTGCATGCTCACACCAGGCCTAGACCTGGTCTAATAGTAACCAAAGCAGATGTAATAGTCGTCCTTGTGGGACTGAAAGAGGTCAGGATGGAGGCAGAGCATAGCATTTAAAAAGCAATTACACTTAGGAGAGAAACACAAAGACACAATACCTATGCATCTGATCATACAGAACAATATTTATTCAAATGAACTGCAGCAAAAGGATATACCAGGCCTTTTCTTCATTGCTGTTTTTCTTTTCTTTTTGTCTTGTTTGTTCGCGGCACAGAAATGGAGGGTCAAAGGATGAGCAAATGCAGCAGTGGTACTCAGTAGACACTAAGTTGAAAATGAAATATCCAACTTGTGGGTGGGGATGGGGGAAATATGGGGGAGAGAGAGGGGAAGGGTGACTGTTCAAAAAGAAATGTACTCATTACCTGACATGTGAAACTAACCTCTCTGTACATCACCTTTGTAATAACAATAAGAAAATTTAAAGCCATTACATAAATCATAGGCTCATTCTGTATGTAAAGTCTGATTGGGTTACTAAAAGAGCATATTAGAGAAAAGTCAGACCTCATCCAAAGAGGTAAGAAAGACTTTTTCCGAGGGAATACTTTGTTCTTTTGCTTTTGGTGTTGTCTATCAAGCCCAGGGCCTGGTGCATGCAAAGCAAATACTTTACCACTGAGCTACATCACTTGTAGGCTCCTGGGGGAATGCCTTTAAAATAGATCCAAAATCTGACTAGGAAATACATGTGTGCCTCTCAGGGGAGCAGGGTTTAGAGAGAGGGGAAGGGCCTTTTCAATAGCACGGAGGATGATGAGATCATGACATCTGGGCATCTGAAAGACAGTTAGCCAATAGCCTGGCATTCTGGGCCGTAGGGATGGAGCAGGACACTAGAGCAGTGGCTGGGAGATATAGAACCCCCCCCCCCCCAATAGGGCCATTTTTTAATTTAAAGGAGTTAAAGGAGGAGAAACTAAGGAATCACTTTTAAATGCTATTGAGGGAGATAAAAAAAGAGAAAAGAATAGAGTACTGATCCTTGTTCCAACATGGATGAACTTCCAAAGTATGAAGGGAAGGAAAACAGAAAAGACCACATCTTATTTGAGTACATTCGTATGTTATGTCTAGAAATAGCAGAGAGTGCTGTGTGAGATTAGGAGATGGAATAGGATGGAAAATAGACATAGGGGATACTTTGGGGGCACAAAAATTCAATCATGATGACAAATAGACATTCTTGTACGTTTATTTAAAATGCAGTCTATGCTCCTAGTTATGCAGGAAGCTCAGATCTGAGAATCAAAGTTCAAGGCCTCCCTGGACAGGAAAGTCTGTGAGGTTCTGATCTGCAACTGACCACCAAACATAAGCCATTCGTGGAGGTGTGACTCAAGTGGTAAAACATCAACTTTGAGCATAAAAGAGAAGGGACAACACACAGACCCTGAGTTCAAGCTCCAGTACTGGAAGAAAAGAAGTAATAAAATAATAAAACAAAATCACTGAGGTATAAACTTCAGATAAATTAAGTGAAAAAAAAGAATAAAAGCTTTCTGCTTTACCATAGAGTGACATGAGCTATCAAATACGCAGATCCTTTGTTGCTGTGTAGCTAAGAAGTACCCCAAGGGGTATACAAGTCTCAGAACCCATTTGTCATCTTTGTGGGCAAAGAAGGCTAGGGAAAAAATCAGTTGAGTCCATTGGTATCTTTACTTGCATATGGAGAAAGGGTGTAAGCAGGCTGGACCTTTACAACTTTGAATAGGGCACCCAATGCATTTGGTTAGTTACCACATGAAAAGCTATCATCTTTGTAGATGGCTGAATAGAAGTGTCTATGGCTAATCACTGGAAGAGAAATACTAGAGTTTTGTGAATGCCTCTGCTTTTCAAAAGGTACCTTCTCACATTGGTTCTTAGCCAGAAAGCCAAAAGAAGCACGATGATAAGGATAAAGAACAGGAGCTAACTACCCCATCTGGATGTTAGGAGGGCCATGTCACCATTGATGAGCCTCTGGGAGCCCCTGGCCTTCTCTGAGGACAGCCTCCACCTGCTAAGGCTCAGCACTTTGCCTGCTAATAGTTATCTAATTGGAGAATTGAGGGTGAAGTCAAGAGGAAATGTGTGATCTGTGGCTGGTTCACTAGACACAGTGACTTTCTTGTACCTCAGACAAAAGATCATACTGATTTCCTGCTTTTCTCCAGGGAACAGTCTGTAATTGTCTAAAGCAATCAAGCAGCAAAATGAATTGGCTTTTCCACCCAACAGTCCTTGGGGAAAGTACTCTGAATGGCTACCAAATTGTTATATTTATGTAATTAAATCTAACACTTTTCATCTGTTTGATAAGGATCATGTTCTCTGTTGCCTTTGAGATCTTTATACCAACTCTCACCTCTCCGCGTGTGCTGAATCCAGCCAGTGGTGATTAGAGAAACTGAAGGCTTGCCCATATCTTTCCTTCCAACCCACAGAATTTTCCACTGAAATCAGAAATGACAGGAATGGAATCAAAAGAAATGGAAAGGCTGTGACTCACAACTATAATCCTAACTGCTCAAGAGGCCACACTGTGAGGCTCAAGGTTCAAAGCCACCCTGGGCAGGAAAGTCTGTGAGACTTTTACCTTCAATTAATCACCAAAAAGTGGAGAGTGGAGTTGTGGCTCACGTGGTAGAGCACTAGCCTTGAGCAAAAATTGCTCAGGAACAGTGCCCAAGCCCTGAGGTCAAGACCCACGACAGGCACAAGAAAGAAAAAAGAAAGAAATGAAAGGACTGTAGCGGAAAATATCCTCTAATGAAAGAGTTTCTCAATTATAAGTACTCTTCTATTGGGACTTCCATATGCCTTTTGAAAATGTTCACATTTACTTGAGCATATAGGGCCTCCACTCCTCTGGTTATTTTGTTGTTGTTGCTGTTATTGGTTTGATTTTTTTTTCTGCAAGCTAGCAATAAAGATTATAATACTACTGACTTGGACAACACCACTGTCTGGTGGGTGAAAATTGCACAGTCTCTATCCTGTCTGTGAGGTGTTCTCTGTGACTTCGTTTACCTGACAACCTGTAGGAGTTGTGTTCCCTCTGCTCACCCAGTTTCTCTACAGTCGTGTTCTGTTAAGAGCACAATGTCCTCTTTGCTCTTTATTGACCTCTCCTCCTCCTAATCTTCCTTCTGACTATCAGGAGGATGCCAAAGGAAAAAAGGGAGCCATCAGTCATCTCTACTATCCTAAAATAACCAAAAGGTAGGTAGGGGTGAGAAGTTTGTAGAAAATCAACTACTTCTGGATAGAACGAATGATTTGGAGCAACTTATTTGACCTCTATGTAATTCACTTTTTTGTGCCAGTCCTAGGTCTTCTTCTACTCAGAGCCTGAACACTATCCCTGGGTGGTTTTTGTTTGTTTGTTTGTTGGCTGGTACTGGTGCTGGGACTCAGGGCCTGGGCACTGTCCCTGAGCTTCTTTTGCTTAACGCCAGCACTCTACCACTTGAGCCACAGCTCTACTCCTGGTTTCTGGTGGTTAAGAGACTCCTGGACTTTCCTGCCTGAGCTGGCTTCATAGTGCGATCCTCGCATCTCAGCCTCCTGAGTAGCTAGAACTGCAAGTGTGAGCCACTGGCAGCAGGCATAATTCACTTTTTTAATTTGTAAAAGTTGGGCAATAAAACCAACTTCATATGTTTGATACAAGATTTTAAAATACCTGAAATACCTTGAAACCTGTCAAGGACTTTGAAAAACAAACTATCTAGATCACAGTACTTGTACATTCTTTTTTTTTCTCTTTTTGGCCAGTCCTGGGCCTTGGACTCAGGGCCTGAGCACTGTCCCTGGCTTCTTCCCGCTCAAGGCTAGCACTCTGCCACTTGAGCCACAGCACCACTTCTGGCCTTTTTCTGTATATGTGGTGCTGGGGAATCGAACCTAGGGCCTCGTGTATCCGAGGCAGGCACTCTTGCCACTAGGCTATATCCCCAGCCCCTGTACATTCTTCATGTATTGAATATCTAGCACGTGCAGTATTTTGGATATGGGACAAGGAGTTTGTATGAGGATATAAATGGCAATATGGTATAGGAGGAAAGAACTTGGTTTCAAGTCACTATTCTACTTCTTTGTTGCTATGTGACTCCAGGTAGGTTATCTGAACTCTCTTTTCTTGTTTCTGCTGGTGATTAAATGAGATAATATACAAGAGAGCTCTACAGATGACTGGTGTTCACCTCTGTACCTTAGTACATAAGAAACCAACAAATGTGATTCCCATTTTCCTTCCTCATTAGGCTTAAGCTATGAACCTCTAATACTATAATTTGTGGGCTGACTGTAACATTTTCAATGTTTGGGAAATTGCTGAGCCAACATTCTGTGCTGAGTGTATCAGTAAAATATTGTATTTTAAAGACCTTAAACATCAGGAGGCTGAGATCTGAGGATCATGGTTTGAAGCCAGCCCAGCTAGACAAATTTGAGAGACTTTTATCTCAAATTAGCCCCCCAAAAATCTGGAAGTGGAGCTGTTGCTCAAGTGGTACAGTGCCAGCCTTGGGACAAAAGGCTAAGGGACAGCTTTAAAGCCTTCAGATTAAGCCCCAGGACCAGTACACGCACATATGTGTGTGTGTCCATGCAAGCACACGTGCACACACACACACACACACACACAACTTACATTAAATTCTAACAACAAACTTGAAATTTTGAAAATGTTCAACCACTCTGCCACTTGGAATCTGTGCAGCCTTGGACAAGTCAATTTATCTCTTGGTGTCTCATTTTTCTCATTTGATAAGACGGAAATAATTTTAGAAGAATTTACCTGAGCTACACAGATTTGGGGAGGAGGACTTACCTTATTTCTTTCTTTAAATGGTTACATAACAGTCTAGGTAACTTGGCTTCCTTGACCAGTCTTTTAGTGATGCAAAAACTCAACAGAATGGTGTGGTCAAGCAGACCTGCTAACCTCATAGTCGCATGGGAACAGAAAAGGGAATACATGAAGGTGGGTGCCAGACTCACACTTGTAAACTTAGCTGCTCAGGAGGCTGAGATTTGAGGATCATAGTTGGAAACTAGCCTAGACAGACAGACCTGAGAGACTCTTATCTCCAATTAAGTAGCAAAAAGCCAGAAATGGAGGTGTTCCCAAATGGTAGAGCACCCATCTTGAGTGAAAAAGGGACAAAATCCAGGCCTTGAGTTCAAGCCCCAGTATTGACACACACACACACACACACACACACACACACACACACACACACACACACACACACACTAGGGGTCACAGCCAAGCCCCATCTTCCAGTTTTACTATTTCCCAATAGTCTATTCAAATTTCAAATCCTAAATGGCTTAACCTGTGGATTATATCAGAGCTCTAAACATCTAATTATCTCTGAAAACACACCCAAACAGAGGATTTACTAGTCTCCTAGGTATTTCTCAATCCAGTCAAGTTGACAAACAGGAATCACCATCAGGGGGCAGTAGAGGGAATATGTCTTACTATCTCCCACTTAGTAGGTGTGCGATAAATGACAGCTGCTACTGAAAGAAAAAAAACATAATAAAATATTAAGTGCTCATCCTTTCTAGCATTTTGGCTGTTATTACCTAATATACGGTCTCTTTTATGCTAGGAAGGAAAACTATGCTACTTTGAAGCTTGTTACTAATTTTTGAGTCTTGACATCTGCAAAACAGCCTATCCAGGGAAAAGGGAGATTGGAAGCTGCATGCAAGGGACAGGCGCTGCTGGCTCACACCTGCAATCCTAGCTACTCGGGAGGCTGAGATCTGAGGATCTCATTGTGAAGCCAGCCCAGGCAGGAAAGTCCATGAGACTCTTATCTCCAATTAATCACCAGAAAACCAGAAGTGGAGCTGTGGCTCAGATTGGTAGAGTGCTAACCTTGAGGGGAAAAGAAAGCTTAGATAGATGATAGAGCTGCTTTCATTTGCAGTCATGCATGTTCATCCGATTGCAGAAAGTTCTATGCTCCCTGCTGATGAATGGAGATACAAATACAGAGGGCTGTGATTGAATAAAAAAACAACAAGCAACGTCGGAGATGATCAATTCCTGCCCTTCTACTCCTACCTTTCTGTTTACTAATAGAAACAGTAAGCTCTAACCATTTTGTTCATAAAAAGTATTCCTGCAGTGGATTTGAAATAATTGATTTCATTGATTTGGTTTTTCACTTTTTTTTTTTTGGTGCCAGTCCTGGGGTTTGAACTCAGGGCCTGCACACTGTCCCTTTGCATTTTTATTCAACCCTGGTGTTCTACCACTTGAGCCACAGCTCCACTTCTAGATTTTTTTTTTGGTGCTTTATTTGAGAGAAGAATCTCAGCAAGTTGGCTTCAAGCTGTTATTTTCAGATCTTGGCCTCCTGAGTAACTAGGATTAGCGGTGTGAGCCACCTGTGCCCGGCTTGTTTGTCACCTTTATATTTATTTTTCTCTCTACTCATCGTTTAGCAGAAGCTTTGGAGAAGGAATCCGTTTTTGCTCTGATGAGGCACTTAGATAATGAGAGTCTGGAAGGTGCCTGTCACCGTTGACAGGGGCATTTGTAGGGGTGTCTCAGAGATTTTCAAGAATGCATACAATGGTGTTTCTTTAGGAAAAATCCTTGTTTAAAAAACTTAAATAAAAAGAAGAAAAGAAGGTTATGTCCACCTTTCCATGTATAATCCCATCAGATACCTTGGGAAATCACTAGGAATAATTAATGTGCTCTGGATGACGCGTGCTTAGCTAATTGGGCTGAAATCCAGGGTTGGTTAGCAAGCTGGCTGAATGCCAGGTAGCAGGTGTCTGCATACAGTCAGTCCCTGATTCTTTTTCTTTTAAGAGAGGAAGGCCAATGCATGTTTTGTTTTTGAGAAAGTTTGTCTCGATTTTGCCCCACTCCTCTCCTCATTTAAAAGCACTGAGGGCAAAAACAAGTTCAAAGATATTTCTTTATTTCATGGTTTTGTATTTTTACCAGCTTCAGCCTGGATTGTAAGAGATCACGACACATCTCTGTCAGTTTCTTTTAACTTTTATTTTGATCAGAGGCATATAATCTGGGTTGTCTTATGTTTAGGTTAGTTGGACTTTTTTTTTTTGACTGCAGATGACATTTCTTAATTTATTCCCAATTATTTAATGATTTGCATTTCTGAAAACAAGACTATCATTTTTTTTTTACCTTTAGATTAGCAAGTAGTTTCACTGTTCAAACAATCCATTTACATTATGTTTACTTTCCTCCATCTGACTATACCATTTCTATTCATCAAGAAACGCTCCAAGGGAGGTTAATGACTGGTTCGTGGATATTTCTTCCGCGGATTTCAGGGTTTCCAGTTAGTGGGGAAGACATTCCCTACATACCACTGATAAACAACCATCTCTGAATATGCATCTGAATCCCTGGCCCCAGGGGTCATTTGGATAAACACATGCTTGAGTCTGTGGAGGGAGGTTTTCCCTGGGCCTGAGCAAATTGCGACTTGTGAAACTTTCCCATGAGTTTCCGGAATGTTGGTGTAAATAATAGAAGCCCACTTGAGCTGGCATTATAAGGATGCTAGGAGGCTCACAAAACTCAAGGGCAGGAAGTGGGAAGGCAGGAAGCAAGTCTGCCATTCTCTCCGGCTTGTTCTTTCTCTTCTCTTACCACTTCATCTCCCAGCACACCTCCTTCTACTCTACTTGCAACGAGGCTTTTTTCTGCATTTATTCCTTAGTCTGCTGGAAACGAAGTGTGTGTGGAGTTTGCAGGATGTGTGGAACTCCTTTGAGATATTTTGTGAAAATAAATGATAGCATTTTTCAAAATGTATTGGTGGCAGATTGTCTTCTTGCAAGAAAACAAACAAGGAACAGATTAGCTCTTCCCACTCATCTTAGGATCTGTTCCCACTCTTTCTTAGGATCTGAGCTAGTAGGGGAAAATATTCTATTAAGCACCATTTCCCCTCAAGTATACAGTTTTTTCAATATGTTTGATATCTAGGATTACATTGAACCGGATTTACGAATGAATCTCCTGTATCAATAGGATGGAAATTCTGTGATACATGAGAAAATTCTGTTAGCTTGAGTCTCTCCCTAACACCTTGGCAGACATCTATGGCCCCAGCTCTCTTCTGCTATTGGCTCAGAATCAGACTCCAAATTAATGATTGGATCAAGAAAATATTGTCTGTTCACATAGTAGAATACTGTTGACTCATAAAAAGAAATGAAGGACTGCTATGTGCCATATAATGCTGCCAAGCTTGAAAGCATTATGCTAAAGAAGATAGTCACAAAAAGTCAGATATTCTATCAGTAGATGGACTGCTATTTCACATTTAAAGTCCACCTGTAGGTGAGCTGAGACTTTCAGCTTTGTAGTATGTAATTCCATTCCTTTGAGCCTTTGCTTCTACTAAATTATATTGTCACTTACCTTCTATACCTCTTGAACTGCAGTGTCTCTGGGACATGTTCACCCACGAGCAATAAAATTCCAACAATACTCCAACTATACTTTGCATATTGCTTCAGCTCATGCCACCTGTCATCATTATTGTCTACTTATTACTCAGAATTCCCCTTGTGATGCTTTCCTTGCCTGTTGTGACTCTACCAAGTCCAGCCCAGATTATTAATAAGTAGTCAAGGCCTCAGCATTATTATTGATTATTAGCAGGAGACAGATACCCAAATCACCATTAGAGTATGTGTCCTAAAGTACGCACTTAGATAGGTGAGCCTCGGAAAAATATTTAAAGAATCATCACAGAAGTAACATCTGAAATTAGCCTGAATATTTGAATATTATCCAGATGGGTAGCTATGTGTGTTTCTGGGGGTGAGGAGGTAACTGCTAACATTCCAGGTAGAGAAAATAACACATACTGGGACAAGCATGTCAAAGTGCATGACATATCCTAAGCCTCCAAAAATAACTGGAGAGAGGTTAGGACAAGAGCATGATAAGCTTTGGTTACCACATGAAAAATGCTAGACCTGTTATTAAAGGCAGTGAGAAATCATCTGAGCTTTCAAAAAAAAGTAACATAATAAGAGTCAAATTTGAATTTTAGTTAAAATTAACTTAAATTTAAGAAACCTTAGAGGAGACCAAATAGATCGCTACTTCAATACTCAAAGAGAAAGATGATCAAAATTAAGAGAAGTACAAGATGCTAAAAATATACACTGTGTATTGTGCGTGACCTGTAGGATCTCACCCCCAATAACCATAAAGAAATAATTCTGCCTGCAATCCCAAAGTTTGCAAGAACTCAAACTCAAGATGAGAATACATTTGATAACACATGAATTATATCCTATTAGGCCCTGCGAAGAGAATCTGACTCTTCTAAGCCAGACTTCTCATGAGATTGCATTTTTATTAGCATATACTAATTATACAAAGTGAAGGATTTCATACCAGACTGTAGACAATTGTACTGGGAGGAAATAAATGTATGTTCTTTATAAGCCACTCAGTTATGGTCATTTGTTACCATAATAATGATTGGTTACCACAGTTATAGAAACCCAGTACAGGGTCATTCAGCATTTGTGATTAAATTTATCATTTACAATTCATAATAAATTATTTCAGCAAACCAAAAATAGAGGAAAATGTTCTAAACTTTAAAAAAAGCTTTTATATAAAAATTTAGTTAGTATATACTTTGTGATAATGAAATGTTGAGTGTTATTCTTAAAAATAGGAGGGGGAAAGAAATGAAGACTATGTTATCACAGTATTGCCTCTGAAGTTCTAATAGGTATAATAAGGCAAGAAAAGTAAATAAAAATAATTCAAACTGGAAATAAAAAATTCCTCTTTCATTGCAAATGGCATGCTCATGACAACAGAAAATCCTAAAAATGTCTCCAAAATAACTACTAGGAACAAATCGTAAAACTGATACAGTTTCAGAATTCAAGGTGAATATGCAAAAATCTATTGCATTTAGTGTAAATCTACTGAACAACTCATGGGGGGAGAGGCAAAGGGGGAGGAGGAGGGGGAATGAGGGAGGAAGTAACAAACAATACAAGAAATGTATCCAGTGCCTAACGTATGAAACTGTAACCTCTCTGTACATCAGTTTGACAATACAAATTTTAAAAAAAAGTTTCAGACTTTTATTCCTGGGCTGGCTTCCAACCTTGACCCTCAGATCTCAGTCTCCTGAGGAGCTTGAATTACAGGCATGAGCCACCAGTGCCCAGCTAATATATACAATTTTTGCGTATCAGTTATACTTCAATAAAGCTTAAAGAATCTAAATAAATGGAGTAGTATACTATATTCTTAAATTCAAGCATCATTATTATCATTTATCCACAAATTAATCTACATATTTATTGTGATCCTATGTATAATCACCACACTTATTTCTATTTATCTTACTGAGGGATAATATGTATGTATCTTTTGTGATACGTTATGGTAACTCAATACATGATTACAATGTATACTAGTCAAATCTGAGTAATAAGCCTTTTCATGTCTTCACACGTTATTTATGTATTTGACAAACTGATTTTAAAATTTACTATAAATGTAAAATGACCTAGAGTAGACAAGGACAACCTTTATAAGGCATACACTAGCAACAAATGTCAGAAAACAAAGTACAGAGTAGTATGCACAGTGTCAATTGGAGATGAGAGTCCCACAGACTTTCCTTCCCTGAGCTGGCTTTGAACCACAGTCCTCAGATTTCAGCCTCCTGAGTCACTAAGATTACAGGCATGAGCCACTAGCACCTGGCTTATCTTGTCTGGTGCTTACTCTTGCTTCTATATAATCTACTTTCCACACAGGTACCAAAAGGGCATTTCTAAAATCTTAGATCATGTCCTCCCTCTGCTCCTAAACCCACAAGCACTCATATTACTGAGCACAAAGCTTACTTACAAATGTCCCATGACCCACATGATCTGTACTGTCCACCTTTCTCACATCATGTCCTATCTCTCTCTTGAACATTTAAATTCATGCCTCCATATTGTTTCCCAAACACATCACTTATACTCATGTCTCAGGTTTTTGAATCTACTGTCCCTTCTCTCTGAAAATTTTCTTTTTCTGAATAATCCTATGACTTAATCATCCTCTTATTTATACTCTGTGCTCAAATGTCACTTCCCTTTGTTGAAACTTTCTATCCCTTCCTGTTTTATTTTCTCTATAGCACCTAGTATCCATCATGGATTTATCCTCCTTCTTCCAATTTGTGATGAAAACAAAACTACCTGGTTTGGCCATTATTGTATCTAGTACCTAATTTTGTGTGTGTGTGTGTGTGTATGTGTGTGTGTGTATGTATGTGTGTGTGTATGTGTGTGTGCCTATGTGTGCATATAATGAATGGATACACATTTCATGGAAGGAATTGAACAAATATTTGTTTTTGAGTAAACACTCTCCAAGTGCCTAGTACTTTCCTGGTGTTAAGCTTGGCACTGTGTGCAAGAGATGTAGGGCAGGTATATTTTCCCCAAACAAAGATGCTTAAATTAGAAAGGATACCACAGAGAGCTAGGGTAACAAATAATTCGAATGTTCTTGTGTTTGGTAAGGCTGGAAAGGCCAAGAAGGAGATATCTATCTTTTACCTTACATTGAATTGTATGTGCCTTTTATTTAAAATAAATTTTATCGGGCTGGGGATATAGCCTAGTGGCAAGAGTGCCTGCCTCGGATACACGAGGCCCTAGGTTCGATTCCCCAGCACCACATATACAGAAAACGGCCAGAAGCGGTGCTGTGGCTCAAGTGGCAGAGTGCTAGCCTTGAGCAGGAAGAAGCCAGGGACAGTGCTCAGGCCCTGAGTCCAAGGCCCAGGACTGGCCAAAAAAAAAAAAAAAAAATTTATCGTCAGGGTGATGTACAGAGGGGTTACAGTTACATACCTAAGGTAGGGAGTACAATTCTTGTCAGACTTGTTACCCCTTTCCTCATTTTTCTCTGACTTTCCCTTCCTACCAATCCCCCCCCACCCCGAAGTTGTACAGTTAATTTTCAACATATTGTCTTGTGAGTATTACTGTTGCATTGGTTCACCCTTTGTCCTTTGTCTCACCAGTGTTTTGTTTGTTTTCCCTAACTCATGTAAACATATATGCAATACCCAGGGTACCAAAAATCAAATACAGTGACAATAGGGGGTAAAACATAGGAAAAAGAAAACTAAAGAAAACAGAAATAGCTTCATATAGTACATAAATAACAGCAACAAAGAATAACCTCTTGTTTCCGTATGTTGGAGTTCATTTTGATTAGTTTCATCATATGATAATATGTACACAGCTATTGAGCTATTGTGATCTTCTGCTAGGACTAGCCATAGAAGAAATGCAAATCAAAACAACATTGAGATTCCATCTCACCCTAGTTAGAATGGCCATTATCAAGAAATCTAATAAAAACAGATGCTGGTGACATGTAGTCAAAACAGAAAGCTACTGCTACTATATTGTTATTGGGAGCATAAACTTGTCCAGCCACTCTGGAAACAGTATGGACATTCCTCGAATGACTAAACATAGAGGTCTCCTATGACCTAGCAATCCCACATCTGGGCATTTACCCAAATGACCACAAACAAGGCCATACTAAAGCTACCAACACAACCATGTTCATTGCAGCATTATTTACCATAGCTAAGCTATGGAGCCAACCTAGATGCCCTCAATAAATGAATGGATCAAGAAAATGTGGTCCATATCAGAAAGAATGACATTACCCCATTCGTAAGGAAATGGAAAGATTTGGAAAAAAATCACATTAAGTGAAGTATGTGCCCTTTTTTATGGTCTCTCTCTCTCTCTCTCTCTCTCTCTCTCTCTCTCTCTCTCTCTCTCTCTCTCCCAGTCCTGGGGCTTGGACTCAGGGCATGAGCAATGTCCCTGGCTTCTTTTTGCTCAAGGCTAACACTCTACCACTTGAGCCACAGCACCACTTCTGGCTTTTTCTATATATGTGCTGCTGAGGAATTGAACCCAGGGCTTCATGTATATGAGGTGAGCACTTTACCACTAGGCCATATTCCCAGCCCCGACTTAATAATTTTTTCACTTCACAATGTTGTGAAATGGTATATTTTTAGTAGACTCTGAACCTCAAATTTTAAATTTGTATTTTTTTCTGGACTTACAATATTCTACACAAAGCCCTTTTGTGGTGATGGGCAGTAGTAGTGAGTCATGTGGTACTCTTCGGAGCCATGTCATCACAATGGTTAAACCATCTGATACTCAACAGTGCCTTCTGTTGCCAGCAATTTGGGGATATTATATTGCATAATTTCAAACATTATTATCTTTAAGTAATTGTACGAAAGGGTCTCAATTCAACCTGTCAGTTTGAGTACAGTGTATCTTGATTGATATCTCTCCTTTCATTATCTCCTCTTCATATCTCTCCTCTCATTTCATCTCTCCTAACCCCACCTATCTCCTGATCCCACATTCACATATGTGTCTAGAGTGTGTGTGTATTCAACCATTTTTAATTTATAATGTTTTTAATTCATTGGGCTGCAGCCTTCAAAAATTGAGGAGCATCTGTGTATTAAATGATAAGAAAGGATGATAACATAAAATCTCAATGAGCAAGAAACACTTGCAGACTTATGAAAAGATCATGGAACAAGATATACTATACTCAGAAAGAATGTTCAGCAAGGTAAACAAGTGTGAAGGTCCTGAAGCAGGACGGTATCCACCATGGAGGCCTATGTAACTATAGTGGAGAGATTATGTGGAGAGTGCTATTAGAGGTCAGCTAAGGTACCAAGAGGTCAAGTCAGCAGTGCCCAGTGAGAATTTAGCTCTTACTCTGAATAAGGTGAAACTTCTTTGGAAGACTCAACTGCCTGTGAAATTTGGCTTATATTTTTATAGGAACACTATGGATTGTGGATGAGGATAGAGAATAGATTGAAGTCATAGTAGCATTAGAAGTTGGGAGATCAGTAATAAAGCTATTATTATAATCCAAGTAAAAGATAATGACAATCATCCATCAAAAAGTTGATAGAGCCAGCACTGATGGCGCATGCTTGTAATCCTCGCTACTCAACAGGCTGAGATCTTATAATCACGGTTCAAAGCCAGCCAGGCAGAAAAGTCCCCGTGAGACTCTTACCTTCAATTAACTAGCCGAAAACCCAAAGTGATGCCGTGGCTCAAGTGGTAGAGCACTAGCCTTGAGCTGAAGAGCTCAGGGACAACGCCCAGGCCCAGAATTCAAGCCCCATGATGATAAAAAAAAAGACATGGGAGGTTTGTGGCACTAAGCAACTAGGACATAGAGATTGATTGTGGAAAATCATGAAAGCAGTAGAACATTAGATTGAGGTGGTGGTGGGCACATGTACGGTTTGGATCCAGTCAAATCAACCAGTTAGTTCAGTATGGGAGTCTAGGAGACAAGTCAAGACATAAACTATATACAGGTAGATAAACATCTGTTTCGATTTGGTATAAACAGCTATGGGATGAGAGGACTTCACAAGAGGAATAAATGGAACTAAAGAAATAAAGTGCAAGGACAGAGTTCTAAGCCATTCAAATATTCAGTGAATTGAAGCACATGTTGAGATGGGCTTTGCAAACTTTCTTTTTCATCTTAAGTAGTTGGACAAAGGGGTTTCAATTAAACAAGTCAGAATATGATGACAATACATCTTAATCAGTGTCACCACATTGGTCATTCTCTGTCATCTACCCCAGTCCCATCCATACCCTGAAATGGTGGCATAGTACCATTTTCACATATGTAATAGAATATAATGACTGTATTGGCCTGCCCTTCATCTCTCTAATTATGTATCCCTCTCCCCCTTGTATCCCCCCTAAAAACCAAAACATATTTTAGCTTCCTGGTATTTATTCATTCAATTGTTAGTTATTCAGAGGACTTGTGGCCTTAGAATCCTCCCCTGAGTATACCACCCTTTCATCTGTATATATATATATATATATATATATATATATATATATATATATATATGCATATAATCTTGTACATGGCAAACTTTTTTAACTAGAAGAAACAAAAAAAATCACCTGCTATAATGTGAATCTTAATGTCTTTTCAAAATTCCCTATCTTGAAATCTTAATCCCCAGCATGATAGTTTAAAGAATTGGAACCTCTGGGTAGTGATGAGTTCATGAGAGTGGATTAATGCCCTTATGAAAACAGAGCCCAAGTGAGCCCATCACCATCTGCATCATGTGAGGCTCTAGCGGAAAGTCACTTTGTATGAACTACAAAGCAGCACTCACAACATGCTGAATCTGTGGGTGACTTGATCTTAGAATTCAAAGACTCCAGAACTGTAAGCAATACATTTCTGTTGTTTGTAAGCCATTTGATTAATGACATTTTTATAACAGTCTAAATAGATATAAACAGTCCCCAAAGTAGAAATATTTTTTATACACTGTTGAAAAAGTACTAACTAGGCATGGTGGCATTTACTTCTAATCCCAGCACTGAGGAGGCAGGAGAATCATGAATTGGAGCCCCCGACAGCAGGAGAAGGAGGAGGAGGAGGAGGAGGAGGAGGAGGAGGAGGAGGAGGAGGAGGAGGAGGAGGAGGAGGGGGAGGGGGCGGAGGAGGGGGAGGAGGGGGAGGAGGGGGGAGGAGGAGGAGGAGGAGGAGGAGGAGGAGGAGGAGGAGGAGGAGGAGGAGGAGGAGGAGGAGGAGGAGGAGGAGGAGGAGGAGGAGGAGGAGGAGGAGGAGGAGGAGGAGGAGGAGGAGGAGGAGGAACCAAGTAAAGTTCATGGTCAGATTTTTTTTCTTCTTTTTCCTTTTTACCAGGTCATAAAAAGTTTCCTTTTGTTTTGAAACCACAAAGACTTAGGGTAGTGTTGTCTCCAAAAAGTACCTGTTGAAAAATACTTCAGCAAAGCTCACAAATCCCCAATACTTTTGGCACCATCAAAACCATTTTGGCAAGAGAATGCTGAGAATTGGATTTCTAGGAGACATTAAATGAAGACCTCTGATTTTATTAACCGCCATGAGAATGTTTCTTCTAATACACAATAAATGTCTTTGCACATTCATTTTTATTATTTAATCCTAAGAAATGTTCTTCAAAGTTAAATTTTTCATCATCGAAATACAAATCATTTGCTGACCTCCAAATCACCAAGGGGATATCATAAGCTATTTCCTCAAGATCTCTAAGCCCCTAAAGATGATTCTTGAAATGGTCAAAACAATGCTAAGTTCTTTCTGATGTTGTGGAGGCGAATTGTTCAAACTGGGCCCATGCCTTTTGCCTTCTGTTTGGTCCAGAGACCACCTGTTGGCATCAATTTCCCTTGCAAATGGGCTCAAGGGGGTGTGGTGAAGTGGCCTGCTGCTGCTTTGTCTGCGTTTAGAAGCGCTGTTTAGAAGCTCTGCTGACTCTGAGACTGCTCTGAGGACTCCCTTTCACCTTCCCTTCCCATCACATCCTCTCCCACTGGTCTTGAATCATGTAATGCATATCTTTTCCAATAATAGCTAGCCTAACTTGTGAGGGCACCTCCTCCAGTCATGGAGATACCCACATAGGTAGACACACTCACACACACACACACACACACACACACACACACACACACACAGTCCACTTTTCTATTACTTTAGAACCATTTTTCATATTTAGGGAAAAATCTGACTACTAATGTTTTATTCAACATTCATAGAATATGCATGGCATCTCTGACTTGCTATTGAGCAGGCTAGCTAGCTTGGACCAGTGTCTGAGACCCTAATCTAGTCCCTCTGTGCCCTGAGACCGGAGACCACTTGCTCTTGCTACCTAAAGAAAATGATAGTAGTAGTCTTCATTTTAATTCCAGTGTACAGTCAATGGACCATGTGCTTTCAAATGGAGATCATAATGTTGAGTGAGATATGTCAAACTCAAAAAGATAAACACCACATCATTTTATTCATACGTCAAATCTAGACCTAAGGAGATGATGGTGATGATGATGATGATGATGATGATGATGAACATGGTGTAGAAGAAGTACTGTCTGGAATGATCAATAAGACCAGGAAACAAGAGAATACTGTGTATAAAGAGAACTGAAGGACATATAATATAGGTATGTGTGTGGATATAGATAGATAGATAGATACAATAAAACCAAAAAGATTTCAAAGCCATCGACAGCATATCAATAAGACATATTTGCCACATTGCTTAAAGTCTGCATGGAATATATGCTTTCATTAGGTTCATTTTACAACTATGTATAGGGCTCACAGAGCGGAACAAGTAGTCAGTGTTTTCCCTAATTCTTGAAATGATGTTCCATATATTATGGAACCCCCCTCCTGAGTTGTTCCATTCCCAAGTAACCAGGTGAACTGCACACTAAACCATAGGGAGAATTCTTGATTCGAGAGTAAAGTCACCAGAAACTTTCCCAGATGTTCTCTTTCATAAACAAAGCTGTGCCTACCTGCAGCATCATGGGCTTCTTATGGAACCTTCCAGAATGCTCATTAGCTTTGAAATTAGTAAACATGCCCTAACATGATACTTGGCAACCAGCACCATCGAAGCAAATCACTTTGGGATAATGTTTCTTCCCAAAGAAAAGGCAACTTTATATTTCCAAGGCATAGCAAAAGTGTATGTTTTAAAGAAGGAGGGACATTTCTCTCTGACTTCCCATCAGAGTAAGCTGTGATGGTGGGGACTTTACTTTTGTCCCCATTCTTTTTTCTGACTAATTACTTATTTATTGTCAAAGTGATGTACAGAGAGGTTACAGTTTTATACATTAGGCCTTGGGTACATTTTTTGTGCGATTTGTTACCTCCTCCCTCATTTCCCCCTCTCCCCTCCCCCTTTCCCTCTCCCCCATGAGTTGTTCAGTTGCTTTACACCAAATGGTTTTGCAAGTATTGCTTTTGGAGTCGTTTGTCTTTTTATTCTTTGTCTCTCGATTTCAATATTCCCTTTCCCTTCCCTAGTTCTAATACCAGTATATACAGTATCCAGCGCACTCAGATGAGAAACAGTGATAGCGTGGGTGTTTTGTTCCCATTTTTATGGCTTTCAAAGAAGGCAGTGTGGTCAAACACAAAGTATACCGACTGACTGTTTTAGACAAACAGAAGCTATAAGTGTCAATAATGTGATGTGTAACCTTGCCTTCGGTGAGCTCCATTTTATATATGAGGCTAATAATGCCTGCCTTAAGCAGGTTAAAAGCAGAATGGGGTAAAGGCAAAATCTGGCCTGGGGAGGGAGCTCAACAGAAGTCCTTTCTTTTCTTTGTAGTGTTAACTACTAAGAATCATGACTTCTTCAGTACTGGGTTTAAATGGTATTTCCTGGGATAACTTGTTGACTTTTGTTCTCAGATAACTTATGAGTTCTTTCCAGAAATGGAATTTATCCCTGAAAGACATGCCATAGAAGAACTTCTTAAGAATCAAGTGAATACTCAGAAGGTGGTCCTCCGAAAGTAGCCTGTAAAATATTTGAGCAATGGCCACCTCACCGAGAGCTGTCTAGGTTCACATACATTCGTTGTAGTTCTAGCAGCACCGTCGTGACTTTTTTCTTTCTGGCATGACTTTACCTCTGAGGCCACTAGTTGAGAATGAAACTCATCTGCCTGTGCACTTAAAGAAACCTTTTAAACACAAGGGCTTTGTGGGAATGAGGTGTTGGAAGAGCAGCTAGCTCTTGGTAGCCTACTGGCCTGTTCATAGACATGGTTTCCACAGTGGAACTCAAGGTGTCCCGGAGGTTCAAAGCCAAAACAAGACTTCAGAGAACTTCAGGAGTAGATTCACACAGGAAGATGTTTCCCTAGGATCACAATTCCTATTGATTCCTTTAAAATTCTCAGTCCTTGATTCCCAGAGGCTTCCAGTCACCTGTGACAAATGGCTGATTAGCCAAGCGAAGTGACCTGCCATTCAATAAGCCATATCTCAGCCAGGCTAGAAGGCAACTCATTTTTCTCCTTGGAAATCTATTCTCCCTTCATCTCCGTGAATATCTCCAGATGGGGTTCATTGAGAGCTTCACCCCTGCTGAGAGAAGACAAGCTCCTCTAACCTGCCTGGAGGATCTTTCTTTCTTGTAGAATACAAGTTCTTGTGAGGGCTCTAAAGTGTTTATTGCTTTTGACTTAGGCTTGGTCACATGACTTCCAAGTGATGCTTCCTGTCGGAAAGCTGTTCCTGTCTTGTATGATTGTTAGGAGATGAAACAATTTGACCCTTCCAGTAAAAAAAAAAATTCGACATGACATCATTTGCGTGTATTTTGCCTTTTGCTAGTTTTATTCGGAAGAATCCACGTCTAGTCATTAATTTGCAGCCATTTGTAAGACTACATTTCTAGCAATGCATGGCTCTCATTCATTTACTGAGCACCGATAAAGGACAAGGCAATGTTAGAGGTTGGTAATTTAAGATGCAACTTCTGCCTCTTTCAGAGTCTATTGCCAATAAGGGGTCAAAGCCAAGAACACAAGCAATCATGATAACAATAGCTAACGTTAATTCAGCATTTATTAAGTGCCACAACCATAATACAAGTTATAGCTGTTTTTTAACCCTTACAAATCTGCAAACCTTTTTCCATAATTCTAAAATACAGTTTTGAAAACCCAAAGTTGATTGATATGATTTTTTTCCAAACTACTTTGCCAGCAAAACCTAGTTGAATTTACATATTATCTCATTTTGTGTAATTATTTATTTCCCTGTACACATACTAAGTTTTTGTTTCAAAGCAGCACTCCAAACACTCTAGGAGTGTTGTATAGCACATAAAATAGACATTATACCTTTTAAAAATCCAAACATTCGGGATGGGAATGTGGCCTAGTGGTAGAGTGCTTGCCTAGCATGCATGAAGTCCTGGGTTCCATTCCTCAGCACCACATAAACAGAAAAAGCCAGAAGTGGTGCCGTGGCTCAAGTGGTAGAGTGCTAGTCTTGAGCAAAAGAAGCCCCAGGGCAGTGCCTAGGTCTTGAGTACAAGCCCCAGGACTGCCAAAATAAATATATTAATAAAAATAAAATTCAAACATTACTGAATTACAAAAGTTTCAGCATTTCAAGATTTCATAATGAGGAAGCTTTACTGTTACTGTGCCCATTTTATGAATAATGAGGTTGAGGTTCAGAGCCGTGACCCCAGTTTCCCGGAGTCACAGAACAGTTTTATCTGGCTGCAGAATCCAAGCTCCTAAACCACTGTAGGACACCAGCCTCTTGTCAGAAGACAGATCACAACTACCATAAAAGAGGCTGACTGAGAGCTCCAGGGGTTCTGAGGAGGGAAAGGGGCCTCTTGCTGGGGACTGAGTCAAAGCCTCAGAAGAGAGCAGCGTGAAGCTACAGTTTGACGCACACAGTGGACTGTGCAAAGGAGCAAACAATCTATCTAGCCACAATTTACACATTTGAATAAACAGCTTATACCTTAGCCAGAAGGTGAAGAAGCTGCAAAGCAGACTGAGAAGGAAGGTGAGGGACAGAATGGCAAAGGCCTGAATGACTATGGCAAGGAGCTTAAAAGGAGAACCAGTTAGGTTCCCTTGGAGGGTCAAACACATAATGTATATCTTGTCATTCTGCTTGCATTCTGCATTTAAAGGAGGAAAATCTTGAGATGAACATCCCAATATGTGGAGCCGGAATGTATTGTATGAGCTTATTTTTATGAAGCAGATGAACAGGATATGCTGAAAGGCAGCCAAGCAAGTGAGGTAGTCAAGAAGGGCAATGGTCATAAACATCTATAGTAGAAAGTCACTTGGCTGGGCTTTGTTGCTTCTTTGTCAGCAGAGAGTTAAATTTTAACCAAGGCCCTCACGCCTCACTGCAGCTGGCAGAGATTCAGTAGGAACCAGCAGGCACCCACATGATAACACACGGTCCCCTCCTTCTGCCCTTAAACAACTCCTTCCTCCTTCGCCTCCTATTTGGAATCCTAATAAAGGTCTTAGGGGGATACATCCATTACTAGGGATTTAAACCTGGAATCCAAATATGTTCTCTTTTGTCATGAATAATCAAAGTTCTAAATTGATATTTTAGAAATCAGGTCCAGTTCATGAGTAGTGAATTGAGTGTGTCTAATTACATTTTATAGTCATTTAACAGCTGTTAATAATGTAATTTTGTGTTATGCCCAATTTGCACTGAATTACTTTAATGGCACACATTGTATTTATTTTCTTTTTGGTGAAACAGTAATCAAACACTAGGGAATCGACTTGGCCACAGGAAGAAATAATTTATTATTCGTATAAGCTTGAAGTAAAGGGACTTTTTAAAAAGAAAGGAATCAATAATATCACAAAACTGAAAGTAGTTTACACACATGAATGCATTTGTTTTCTCTGGCATTTCTTTTTGTAACAAGGTAATAATAATTTAATGAGCATAGTACATTTGTTTTCCATCCAAGTCTGTATTGTTTGATGTGAATCAAGTGTTTGCAAATACAAAGTTAATTGACAAGCTAATAAAATTCCTCCTCGCCCCTCAAAGAAATATTCTTCTGGAAAGAAAAAGTCAGATCTCTAAGTTTCTGCTATATGAGTTAAAGAGACCTAGTATTTAACACAAACTTGCGTTTTCAAGGTGAGAAAAGCAATGTAAACACAGAAGATAATAATACAGGTTTAAAGAAAAACCTAAGGAAGGGAGGCAGATATTTTCCCACAAGTTAGAAACAACTTCTATGTGAAATCTTTATTAGGGTTAAAAGAAGGATACATTTGGGGTTTAACAAAAGGGCAAAATAACTGGGATGGTGCCTTATGCAAGGTCCTCCCTCTCTGTTCCCATTCGCTTGATGCACTTCAAGACCTGATCATCTGCTACTGTGCCCAAGACCTGATCATCTGCTACTGTGCCCAGAACGTTCTCTGCAGCCTCCATGGAGCTTTGTGTTTATATTTGAAATGAGCTACCAGAGCATAGCCAAAAGTTGTCACTGTCTGTCATCATTCCAGCCAGGACTCCACCTGGCATTTTCTGTCTTTGTCCACTTGCCTTCTAGGACCTAGGTGGGTGGAGCTACACACAGAGGGGACCTCCCTCCAGGAGAGTTGTAGTTTGTCAAGTGTAGGAGGTTCATCTCATTCTCATTGTTTCTCAGGCCCCTGTCATTAAGGCCATGATGTGTCAAGTGGAAAGGGAGAGAGAGAAGCCGCCCTAGGTGCAGGCAATAGGGAGAGGAAAGAGACCATGAATGTGAAAACCTTGAAAACAAGCTGGGCACTTGGGGCTCACACCTGTAATCCTAGCTACTCAAGAGGCTGAGATCAGGAGGATCGCAGTTCAAAGCCCACCCAGACAGGAAAGTCTCTAAGACTTTATCTCCAAGTAACTTCCAGAAAGCATGAAGTAGCATTGTGACTCAAAGAGGTAGAGCATTAGCCTCGAATGAAAAAGCTCAAGGATAGTGCCCAGCCTCTCAGGTCAAGCCCCCAAACCCATCCAAAAAAAGAGAGAGAGAATAAAACAAACTTAACCGCTGTGCTCTTTGTGTTCATCATGTGCTAGTCCCTCTGAGCATTATCACTTACAAAATACTCCTTCCTCTAAGGCTGCCTGCTCCATTGAGGTAGGGTGGGGGAGGGGCTGTGGGCCTCACATAATGGGAGATTCATAGCGCCGTGATTATACTCTTTTCTTTTCTTTTTTTTTTCAAAGCTGGAATATTTTTAATAATAACAATAATTAACAATAGTATTCAATTAATTCCCCCCCATGCAACTAGTAGACACGAGCCCACACCAATACAAGATGAAAGACTGAATGCATACAACAATGGGAAAGAAGGAATATATTTTTTGTTGGTCATGGGGCTTGAACTCAGGGCCTGGATGCCATCTCGGAGCTTTTTTGCTCAAGACTAGCACTGTACTATTTCAAGCCACATGTACTCTTTTCTTGAACTAGAGGACATGTTTATATGACTTTACAGCTAGCATCCCAGTCTCTTTCCTTCCAGCTTTGGCGGGCCTTCATTAGTAGCTAGCTGCTCCTTCAGCCTAGTTAGGTCTTTTCTCACCAGTGTTGCTGTGGTGGAGGTTGTGTGTGTTGTGTAGGTTGCTTGTCTCTCTTCCAATGTTTCCAGGTTTCTATTATCTCCATGAAGGACATTGTTGGCTCCTTGGGTCCAGAGAGCCATGTATTGAGAGATTTGGGACAGGATGTCAAGGATTGGCTTGAAGACATTTCAGTGACACCACCAGATTTCTTGTATCTGCCAACAATCAGCTACTGTCCACAACCAAAGCTTTCAGGCTTTCACCTTCCCTGCTTCATACTCAGCACTGTCCTCAGAGAATAGACGTAAGGCTTAACCTTAGGGTCTTGGTCACTAACTCCACCTGCTAAGTTTTCTTCTCCCGATCAGTGGTTCAGGAGTGTTAGGCTAGAGATCCAATGTTCCCCATGTGTCCATGTGTGAAGAGCTGAGGGGAAGTACCTATATTTGAGTCAGGAAGCCTGAATGCCTCTGCAACTTCCTCTATAGTACATAAAAATAGAAAATTCATGGGACATCAAAACAGCCTTTTATGAAATTCTCCACTGCACCCTAATTACAAATGAATAATCTCCTCTTTCCTAACATGTTTTTGGATCCCTGGTTTCTTTAAGAATTTAATGTAGGAGGGAGGGCTAGAAGGGAAACGGGAAATAATGTGGGATTATATGCTTATATAGAAATAGCATAAGCTATCCTCTTGATTTGTACAATGAATGTATCAATAATTGTAATTTAAAGACAAATCTAGTGTACATTGTGCTTCAGCTCCTTGGACGTTGTATAGTAACAGAATTGTCAGAGCAGGGACACACTCACGCACATAAAATCCTGTTCTTCGTGGAACAGTGAATAAAAAAAAAAGCTTTTTTTTTTTTGCCAGTCCTGGGCCTTGAACTCAGGGCTTGCACACTGTCCTTGAGCTTCTTTGTGCTCAAGGATAGCACTCTACCACTTGAGCCACAGCACCAATTCCAGCATTGTCTGAGTATTTTATTGGAGATAAGAGTCCCGTGGACTTTTCTGGCTGGGCTGGTTTCAAACTGCAATCCTCAGATTTCAGTCCCCTGCATAGCTAGGATTACAGGTATGAGCCACCAGCACCTGGCTAAAAGGAAACATTTTAATATATGACATGTATATGTACATCTTTATAGCAAGACAGTGGTAAAACATAAGTTTTAGGCTGTTTTATGGAAGAAGGGGCCTACAAACCAGAAGTGCCTAGGACAGGTCAGATGAAATTATACTTGCAACATTTCACCATGCAACACTGTAAAGGCTCTATACCACATTGTATAACTATTTAAAGATAAATGTAATAAAAATAAATGTAATATAAATACAAATTAAAAATGCATGGGATGGCACTAGGTGCAAGGTATGTTCATTTTATTACCATTGCACAGTATTGCCATAAATTTAGAAGCTAAAATATAACACGTCTTTATTATCTCACAGTTAGTACCAGTCACAAGTCTGGACACAGTATATCTGAGTCTACTTACAGGAATTTACCAGGGCTGGGTTCTCATTCAAAGGTTTCAACTGGGCTAGAAATCACTTTTCTGCACTCATGATTCTTGGTAGGCATCTAGTGACTTTGAAGGGAAGGATAAGAACTTGAGATTTTGTTGGCTATTGACAAAGAGACCGTCCTCAGGATCCAGAGACCACACCCAGATTCTTGCTTCTGCATGAAGCTCCCCAGCATGAGGTAGAGAATTTAGAAGGTGGATGCTACAGTCTTATGTAATATAATCATGTATACTTGTCTTCCCTTTGCCATATTCTATTGACTATATGGAGGTAACAGATCACATCGGTATTGAAGGGAAAAAGGTCACACAAGAACATAAACATCAGGAAGTGAGATATTGGGTGCGGGGTATCATAAGGTTCCGTCTTAAGGTCATAAGGTCATAAAGTCATAAGGTCAATAACCAACAAAAAATTGAACAGTGATGTGTGTGTGTGTGTGTGTGTGTGTGTGTGTGTGAGTGTGTGCTAGTACTGGCCTTGAATTGAGGGCCTCACACTCTTGCTGGTAATCCACCACTTGATCCACATCTCTACTTATTATTTTTTGTGATTAATTGCAGATAAGAGTTTCATGGACTCTTATGCTGGGGCTAGCAATTGAACCTTCATCCTTCCATTTTAGCAGCCGGAGTAGCTAGGATTACTGGCAGGAGCCACCAGTATCCACATGGAGAATGAAAACCTTGAAGTGCCAGTCACAGTAGCATCCAATAATATGAAATTCTTTAAGAATAAATTTGAGAAAAATGTGTAAGGCCTTTACTGTGAAAACAGTGAAACATTTCTAAGTAACATTTAAGAAGCCTTAAATAAATGGAGTGATATAGTCTATAGTCATGAAATAGAAAAACAAATGTTAGTATTATCAATGTAGTTTTCACCAAATTGATCTATCCATTCAACATTATCCAAGTAAAAATTATAGCCACGTTTGTACTTGTAGACAAGCTGAGTTAAAAGGTACATGAGGGCTGGGGAGATAGCCTAGTGGCAAGAGTGCCTGCCTCGGATACACGAGGCCCTAGGTTCGATTCCCCAGCACCACATATGCAGAAAAACGGCCAGAAGCGGCGCTGTGGCTCAAGTGGCAGAGTGCTAGCCTTGAGCGGGAAGAAGCCAGGGACAGTGCTCAGGCCCTGAGTCCAAGGCCCAGGACTGGCCAAAAAAAAAAAAAAAAGGTACATGGAAGCCAGGAGGGGTGTTACACAGGTGTGATCCCAGCCCTTAAGTAATAGATAAGAGGAGTGGACTAATGGCCAGGGGTTGAAGCAATGTAGCTGGTTTAGGCAGCTGATTACCATGATGGGAAAATATGTCATACTTATTATACATTTTATCAAATTTTTATCACAGCAACTCAGAATGTCAGTCATGTATCACTGTTTGCTCCAAACTTCATTACCACATTGAGGCTTGATTGACCAATTGACAAGTTGGCAATTTTATCATTAGGAATCTTGTCAAGTCCAAGGTGTTTAACCAGTTAGGAAGAAAGGAAGAAACGTCTACAACCTGAACTCTTACAAGTGTGGACAATAATAACTGTCGTCTGTCAAATGTGGTCACATGTGAGTTGCCAGGCTCGGAGGCAGCATTGCTGTGCTGAGTGAAACCAGACTTCCTGTTGAAGGGCAGGCCCTGAGAAGGATTCCAGCTGCACTTGTCCTTATAGAGATCTTCACCCTGTAGCATGAGGCTATCAGGTGTTGGCTTTACAATTGGACAATCACTTGTCTCTAAACTCCCCAACTTGCTGAGAGGTATTAGTGACCTTCTGGTGACCTCACACCTACTGTGCAAATTTGAGCTCAGTGCTTGTGACCTAGCATAATGAGTACAAAGGATGAGAAAGAGAAATTGGATGTACATGGAGGTAGCATCAACATAGAATGCACTGATTGTCATAAAGTAGTTTGTCTCAGAAAGGAAAATCATCTGTTTTCTCAAGGGTAGAAGTCAGAATATACTGAGATTTCTCCTTATCAGATATTGCAGGCAACAGCTCATAAGCACCAATTCCATCTTCTGCCTACTACGTGGGGTGAATATCAATTGGGATGTACCTAAGTCTCCATAATATCACCAGAGTGTCATGTTCTTTAATGGGACCAGCACAACACCAAGGTCACCAAAACAATTTGAGGTGCTAAGTACTGTTCTGCTAAATACTTCATTTGTTCTCATCCCAAACTGTAGAAAACACTCACCAAGTGTAGAAGAGTTGTAGACAGAATTGTCCTAAAATGAATAAAAGGTCTGAGGTACTGAACACTTAAGACATTGAGGAACATTGTGAACTTGGATGAAAGAGGAGACAAGCAGAGATATGGTTTAAGTGACTACCAATGTGGACTCTGGAATCCAAGATCTTGTACTGTAATCCTGGCTATATTATATTACTGACTAGCTGTGTGACCCTGAACTAGGAACATGATCAACAAAACTCAGAGATACTACATTAATAGGGTTATTCAGAGAACCAGTATCAATAGGAGGCAAACAGATTTAATAAGGAAGACTCATAGGATTATGGAATGGTCTCATGATCAGCACTCCAACAATCCTGAGACCTAAAGAGACTTACTGTATAAATTCTTGTCCAAGTTCAATGGTAGAAGACATCAGTCTTTTATATTGGTCATTGGGCTTGAACTCAGGGCCTGGGCAGTGTCCCTGAGATATTTGGTCAAGGCTAGTGCTCTACTACTTTGAGCCACATTTGCTGCTTCTTGTTTTGGGATGGTCCATTGGAGATAAATGTCTTAGGGTCTTTTCTGCCCAGGCTGGCTTTCAATGGTGATCCTCAGATCTCAGCCTCCTGAGGAGCTAGGATTACAGGCACGAGCCACCACCACCAGGCTGATCGGTGTCTTCTGAAATATAGTTCATAGACTGTCAAGTTGAAAGAATTGATTCGGGGTTGATCTTTTTTGTTTGATTTGGATATCTTGTAAATTGGATGATGCCACTCACACAGAGTCAGCCATTCTCCTTCCTCAGTCCACTAATGCAAACCTTCATCTCATGTAGAAATACCCTCAGACACACCCAGAATAATGTTTAACCAAATTTTGAATGGGCAGCCTGGGGCCCTGTCAACTTGACATATTAAATTAATCATCACAACCTAAAACTTCTTTAAAAACAGTCTTAAAAATTGTAGTAACTACTTCAAAGGACTGTTGAGGAAACCAGGTGTTCCAATTATTAAGTTACCTCTCAATTCAAAGCCTATCCTACACTGTTTTGTCACGCACTCCATGACATTCATACTTCTTTTCTGCCGGCTGACTCCTCGTGAATACAAGGCGTACTGGATACACTGAAGGCCGATTGCAAGGCTGGAGGAGAAAGAAAAGCCCTTGTTCATACTGTGTGCTTGCTGTTGATTTCATGCTCTTCTAAATGGCATTCTAACAGCACTTCTCTCCAGCGGTTGCTATTCTTTCCTTCCAGAGGAAGCAGTTAATCCAGATTTTCACTTTTCCAGAATTGGAAGAATAAGCCTCACTTCTTCTTTCTCAAGTGAAAGAGTACTAGCTAACAAAACTCCCTTCGCAGAAGTGTGGCTTCACCCAGCCATTCCTCCAAGCTCAGCATCATTACTACCCACTGAGTCGTATACTATGTTCATAGGAACAGCATGCCTCCTCTTCTAGACACATACATACATCTACACATGTATGCAGCAATAACACACCCCTGCACAACATAATACCAGTACCCATATGTACCTGCACATACATTCATGCACATGCACACTTACAATTGTAGACATATACATTCACATACACCCATACACTTACACTCATGCATACACACAATCATACACATACACACATACACGTGTGTGCGCACACACATATGTATATATAGACTTTCTAAGTCATAAAACTAGCACGTGGTAGACATAGAATTTTTTTAAAGTTTGTGAAACTTATTAAAATATTATTAGAGAGAAAAAGAGGACAGCAAGGGTTGGTTTTTTACACAGGGATATACGATTTTTTAATATAGGAATATATACAACATGGATAAGTTATGTGGGAAAAGGTTTAAGAGATAAGAAAGAGAATGGAGCAGAGAAGGGTTGCTAGGTAGGAGGGAAGAAAATCACCTTCAGGAGTAACAACTAAGACAGAAAGGCAAAGTGTGACTGGACCTAAATACCATGTGTGGTGGGCAAGGATAGGAAGGTGGTTGAAGAAGTTCCATTTGATTGTTTCTAATTTCTTTGTATAAATCTACTACTCAACTCACTGTAGGCAAATGGTTACAAATGAATTGACTCAAGTGGAATAGATTCTATGGAGAGTGCAAGTAGTATAATTCTAAAAAACAAACAAATAACAAGCCAAAGTCCATCAAAGTAAGTACCAGGAAATGGATACTCACAAGAGGTTAATGCAGTGCCAACAATTCGTTGTATACACCACAGAATTGAGAAATATAAGGGACAGGATGCGTGGAAAGGGGTGAAGATATTGAAATGGTGACATAGATCAAGATACATTGTATACATCATCTGCTTTGTTAAAAGGTAAAAAAAAAAAAAAAAAGAAAGAAATACTCAACCCAAAATTAAGGGAAGTAAAGGAAGGGGTGGGTTTGGAAGGGTGGGTGAGAATGTTGAAAGGGATGACATTGATCAATATGGACTTAATTCATCAACTGATTTGATGAATGATAACTTCACTGTACAACTACTTAAAGATAATAAAACATTTTTAAAATTGAGTTATTCTTCAGAGAATGGAAGTAGAAGTAATCTGATTACAGTTTTAGAGAAAATGCTGGCATACTAAATTATCTTTTGTGAGAAATGGAAATGGAGTTAGAAATGCCTAGAAAGAGTGTTGAGTAGTATTGAGGATCAGACAATATGAATTTAAAGTGGCTCCAGGCTATGTGTAGTTAATGATTTTTCTCTAGAGGTATAGTTTAAGGTTTAGGAAAAAGGTTAAGTTGAACTGATAAGACAGAATGTGATAATGTGGATAGATCAAAGAGATGGAGGGTAGACTTAGGAGGCTAAAAATGCTGGTGATACAAGCTCAGAAGGATAAAGAGCACATGTTTTCTCTCATATGCAGAAGCTAGGTCTAAAACACACCAGGACTTGATAAATTCTATAGGACTGTAGGCATTCACAAAGGCACCATGCTTCCGTGCCTCTGATCATATAAAAATAGTATTTCCTGAAATGAACTCCAGGATATGGAAACAAGGTTTTATCCCCTCTTTCTTTTTGCCTGGTTTGTTCTTTCATATGTCTGGCGGGCAAGGAGAGCACGGAAATGGAAGGAGGAAGGGTGAACAAATGCACCAGTGATACTCACTAGACACTAAGTTGAAAATGAACTATACAACTTGTGGGTAGGAACTGTAGGGAAAAACTGGGAGAAAATGAGAGAAGAGATAGTCTTATTCAAGAAGAAATCTACCTTTTACCTGACTTCTGTAACTGTAATTTCCTTTTACAATGACAATACAATATTTAATTAAAATGCTTAATAATGGCTGGGCACTGGAAGCTCACACCTGTAGTTCTGGCTGAGCTATGAGGATCACGTTTTCAATGCCAGTCCAGGCAAGAAAATCCAAGAGGCTCTTATCTCCAATTAACCACCAGAAAACCGGAAGTGGAGCTGTGGCTCAAATTGGTAGAGCACTAGCTTGAGGAAAAGAGCTCAGAGACAGCATCCAGGCCCTGAGTTCAAGCCCTGCGATTGACAACAATACAATAAAATGTTTAATAGAAAATGTTGCCACTAATGGAGTGAGAGAGTTGGAAAGAAAAGAAATTGTGGTGAGAAAACAGCTCCTGGTGTTTGGGATTCATGAAGTGGATTAATTGTCCATAATGATGGGATATAGGGCACTGCCATTGGTGTATGGGTCAGGTGGAAGGGATGACAGTCCATGTAAATGAAGTCAGGAGCATAACAAGTGAGAGAGTTGTGACCATGAGCATTCGTGTCCCCTTTCATAAGGGCAAAGTGTGAAGTAGAGAAGAAGCTCCACAATCTTCTGTAAATGTTGGGGAGGGATCAAAAGCTTGATCAATGACAGTAAATTGGCAGAGGAGTAATGATTTGGAAACAGTCATTATAATCTAGGGAAAAGCTCCTGCTTCCAGGCCCCAAGCAGAAGAAGCTGGGAATGTGAGCCTTCCGGGGAGATTGCCAAAGACCAGCGTCCTTGGCCATTCCACCGGAAGTCCTCAAGCCTATAAGCCAAAGTCACAACTCCTCAGCCGAACAAAGTGTAGTGCCCTGCACAACCACAGGCCATTTCTGCCACCCACACCATGGGTACCTCACGGCAGTCTTAACTGACACAGCGAGAATCTCACGTTTCAATATCTAACCTAACCTGTGAGACAGGAATGTAGTCACTGTAGCATCTGCATATGGAATGATACTTGACTGACTAATTCAATGGGAATTACCTTTTTTTTTTTTTGGTATGGTCCTGGAGCTTGAACTCAAGGGCCTGAGTGCTACCCCTGAGCATTTTTTGTTGTTGTTGTTCAAGATTAGCACTTCACCACATTGAGCCACAGATCCACTTCATTTTTTTGTTTTGTTTTGTTTCACTTTGTTGGTTGTTGGTGTTATTTTGGCAGTTCATTGGAGGTAAGAGTCACAGGGAAGTTCCTCCCCAGGCTGACTTTGACCCTGGATCTTCAGGTCTTGGCCTCCTAAATAGTTCAGATTGCAGGTGTGAGCTACCAACACTCAGCTGAAATTACCACCTTTGAAAGGTGATCCAAAATCAAGTATACTGGTGGTGACAAATCTATCCCCATAGGTGTTGTGAGATACCCAGAAACATAAGAAAGATGTAACCCATGCTTTCATAGAGCTCTTGATGTCTTTGGAAAGAGAAAGGTATATACTTAAATAACAAATAGTCCAGAAGACAATATACAATGAAATATTAAGCTTTGGGGTACAGGCATTAAGAGGAAAGAAAAATCAACAAATTAGAGTATTTTAAGAAAAGTTTTGAAAAGACCAAACTTGAGCTAAACTTGTAGAAGTATACTACATTACTATTATTATCATAGCAATGATGACTACCACTGATTGAGCACTTTTTATGAAATAAATTTTATTAACTTATTTTGTGTGTGTGTGCACACGTGCCAGTCCTTGGGCTTAAATTCAGGGCCTGGGTGCTGGCCTTGAGCTTAAGGCTGGTGCTCTACCACGGGAAGGAAGCACAGCTCTACTTCCAGCTTCTTTTGCTGGCTAATTGGAGATAATCTCATGGGCTTTTCTACCCGGGGCTGGCTTCAAACCATGATCCTTAAAACTCAGCCTCCTGAGTAGCTAGGATTACACCTTAATTTTATTTTATTTTATTCTATTTTTGGCCAGTCCTGGGGCTTAGACTCAGGGCCTGAGCACTGTCCCTGGCTTCTTTTTGCTCGAGGCTAGCACTCTGCCACTTGAGCCACAGCGCCACTTCTGGCCATTTTCTGTATATGTGGTGTTGGGGAATCGAACCCAGGGCCTCATGTATATGAGGCAGGCACTCTTGCCACTAGGCCATATCCCCAGCCCTAATTTTATTTTTAATTGACACTTAATATACATATTTCTGAGGTAGAAGATGATGTTTTGATTCATGTATCTATTAATCAACAGGATAATTTACATATCAATCTCTCTAAACTTCTATCATTTCCTTGCAGTGAGTATAATCAAAATCCTCTCTTCTAACAATTTTATGATACATAGCGATTATTGTTAACTAGTAAACTTATTATGCCCAGAACAACAGAACTTATTCTTCCTATCTAACTACTATAATATTTTACGCATTGACTTACTTCTTCCCATTTCACCTCCCCTCACTTACTGAGTGCTTTAATATGCTCAACACTGACCTACATCGTCATTAAAGCTCTGCTTTCTTCGTAACCCTCTGAAGTAAGTCCTGTTTTTCTTTGTATGTGTGAGACAGTAGTGGGACTTGAACTCAGGGCCTTTTGCTTTTCCCCAGTATTTTTGCTCAAGACTGGACCTCTGCCTCTTGAACCACACCTCCACTTCTGGCTCTTTGCTAGTTAAATGAGATAAAAGTTTTGGGGTTTTTTGCTGGGCGGGCTGGCTTCAAACTGTGATCCTCAGATCTCAGTTTCCTGAGTAGCTAGGATTATAGACATGAGCCACTGGTGCTCAGCTATTCTTATCTCCATCAGAGCGGAGGACCTAAAGGTCAAGTAGTTTGAATAACGTATCCAAGATAACACTAAGTAGTGCATCCAGGCTTTTGTCAGGCCCTAGGACCTGTGGTACTCACAACACACTCTATTGCTTCCTAGGAACTCCCCAGTCATACCTAAGATAAAAAAGCAATCAAATTAATAGCCATAATTACTGCCAAGATTACCTCTAATCCTCCATTAAGATAGGCGTATTATTTTTCTAGGACTGTCATAACAAAGTACCACATACTGGACAGCTTAAACAACAGAAATATATTGGTTTACAGTTCTGGAGGTTAGAAGTGCAAGGTCAAGGTGTCAGTAGCTTTCCTTCTGAGGGCTGCAAGGGAGAATCTGTTCCACTCCTCCAATTTTCCATGCTGTGCTACGATCTTCGTTATTCCTTGGCTTGTAGATACATCACCCCAATCTGTTATCATGTTCTCTCTGCATGTCTGTCTCTTTCCACATTTCTCTGTTTTTGTCCTGACACCACTGGTATTAGAGTTCTCTAGAGAAATGGCATCAAAGGAAGACACAGATAGGTGAGAGAAGACTTATTATAGGAGAATGGCTCACACAATTACGGAAGCTGAGAAGTGTCATTATATGTCATCTATGCACTAGAGAACCAGAGGAGCTAGAAAATCCTTCTCCTTCAAGCCATGGCATGGCAGGATTTTCTGGCTTCTCCAAGCACAACGACATGAAGACCAGGAGAGAAAACAGTAGAATTCTTAGAGCATGCGCAAAGGCCTAAGAACCTGGAGTGCTGCTGTTGCAGGTATCTGAGTTGGAAGCACAGAGAGCGTAGTATTATGTTTAGCGGCAGGAGCAGGTGGGTGTCTTAGGTAGGGAAGAGACTGAGTGGGATCATTTTTCTTCTGTCTTTTTGTTTCATGTGGGCTCTCAGCAACAGGGACAGTGCCCACCCACAGTGGGGGAAGGTACATCTTCCTTACGCTGTCCAGTGATTCAAATGTCAATCCTTTCCGGAAACACCACCCCCACAGACAGCTTTACCAGCTATCCAATATCCCTTAATCCAGGCAAGTTGATACCTAAAATTAACCATCACATCAGTCAGATTAGATTAGGGTCCACTCTAATGACCTCATTTTAACTTAATCATCTGCGAAGATCCGATTTCCAAATAAAGATGTATTGCTAGGTACTAGAGGTTAGGCCTTCAACATGTAAATCTGAGGGGGAGGGGATGCAGCCCACACCAGGTATTCCCATTTTACAAATGCCACAAAAATGGTTAATGAACTTGTCCAAGGTTGTACACCTGTGCTAGAGTTAGGGGTTCAAGCCTAAGTAAGTCTTCCTCCAAAACCTTTATTCTTTCTCCTACCTCTCCCCCGGCCCCCCCAAAAAAATCTGACCAAGAGGCTCCTCTGCGAAAACTCTATTTCCAGTATAAGGCTAAATAGAATCTCTAAGCAGTCCCAAGACAAGGATGTTGGGTTTGGCTTGCATTCTGGAAAATTAATTTCTAACTGTCCATGGTAATGGCTGGATTTCTCCTTTTCCCAAGATTCCTTCCATTTCCACAGTACATGCTTGTGTTAAAAATGTTGCCCATCTGTGTCCTATACATTTTCACAGACACTTCTCATTCAATTCCCATACATCAACCCATTGAGATTATGAAAACATATCTCCATTTGCCAGTTGAGGAAATGGAGGCTCAACATGACTAAATCACATGCCCAATTTTAATACGAGTTTTAAAATGGCACTTCTGGGATTTGAACTCAAGCCTTTCATGCTTTAAGGAAAGCCATTGCTCCCGCTACCATACATTCGTGGGTCCTGGAGTTCCTGCCAAACTGGCCCGGTGCTCCTGGTGCTGTGGAACTAGAAACATGCTTTCAAAGATGCCCCCTTAGCTCCCAGCCAAGAGGCTGAGGCCTTGCTCACTGTTGTCAGCCCAGCCCAGTGCCCATACTCTGTGCACTGGAGTATCCTCTCACCTACAGTGCAACCTCTTCCCTTAGCACTTAACCCGTCTCTTCCTCAAGATCAGAAGTCATTCCATAGTCTATCTAACTCCTTCTGGGCAGTCTCATTCTATTGTTGTGAAAGGGTCTCTGCTCACCATACCCCCGCATGTGATACAACTGAACCAATGCCTGCCTATGAGCCCATTGAGTGAATACAGCTTTAGTTGCTGCCCTGGTCTTTCTCCTGAGCACCGCTGTCCAGTCAGGAACATTCCTGGAGCCTTTTCTCACAAAGCTGTCCTCCAAAATCTACGTCCTGTTTCATAATTGCCCAGTGCAAAATCCAATGCTGGGAGGGAGTTTTCTGGGACAGCAATTTTTTAAAATTTAATTTTATTGTAACGGTGATGTGCAATGGAGTTACAGTTCCATAAATCAGGCAATGATTACATTTCCTTTTAAAAAGTGTCACCTCCTCCCGACCTCCCCTCTAAGCTGTATAGTTCATTTCAATTATAGTGTCTAGTGAATATCACTGCTGAATTGGTTCACCCCTTGACTCACTAGAACAGCAATACGAACAAAATAAAAGCAGGAACAAAAACTGAAGAGACATGGAGAAAAGGTTTGGAAGCTCTGCTTGAGGTCTTATTCTCAGGAACGCTTGCATTCTCCATGGTCTTTCTTTGATCCCATCAAATGGGGCAGATCTAGTAGAGTAACAGGACCACCTGGATCTCCAGAACTCTGCAAAACTCCAAGTATGTTTCTTACCCCCAAATGGACTTTGAGGATTCCCAAACACACTCTTCTCTAGCTGAAGCTTCCAGATGCCAGCTTCTAATGCCTGGCTCTAATTCGAGATGCCAGGGCTCTTGGACAACAGGCACCTAGCATTTTTCCTCTGAAGACATGATGGGCCTGAAGAGCTTGGGATGCTGGGATCTGCCACTGGACATTCCCTTGGCATGGATTCCAGCAGGAAAGACTCAGACTTTGGCAGGAGTCCAGGGCAGACCGTGCTGGCTCGAGTCCCAGTTCCCTGACCTGGCCCACTGCCCTCCTTGGCTATCAGACAACATTCGCGGAGCCTGCAGACATCTGTGTGCACATAGGAACAGCTAGGGAGCTGCAGGATCTGGAGACACAAAAGGGTCCCCTTTGTCTCCTTCTGTCTTCACTAATGGCCTGAGTCCCTTCCCAGAGCAGCAGCTGGGTATTTGGGAGGGAGGGGGCAGGGATTGGCCTGTGACCAGAGGAATACAAGGCTGCCCTTAAAGAGGTGGCCCAGCTGTTGGGAGTGAGCACACAGGTGTCCACGGATGGCTCTGACCCTCACCCACACCCCGACTCCCCAGGCAGAGGCAAGGCCTGTGGGCCAGGCCAAGGTAGTCCTGCACACAGTTTTGAAAGACATGCTAGTTTGGGTTGCATGCCTTTGTCACTGCTAGGATGGGAGCTCTAGCAGGAACAGCCTTCCCCTCTCTTTCTCCAAAGCTTTGGTCCAGTCCAGTACAGGATGTCCACTGCCAGAATTATCACATACCATGCCCACCCACATGGGAAGTTCTCAAGTATCTCCAGAATCATCCTCTTACACTCCTTGCATCTGTTTTTCCCTTCCCCGGGGTGGCAGTGGGGGGCCATTCTTATGGTAACACCACCTCCTCTGCAATCTTCTCCCCATTGTCTGCACTCTATGCTACCAACTTGTCACCCATTAAACACACACACACACACACACACACACACACACATTTTGTCACAAGATCCTGTGCAGTTGAGTTTTGTGCCATCCATTCTGTGTCTCAATGTCCTGCCATTGAATATGTCTGTGTCATTAAACTTCCGTGACTTCCCACTCCAAGTTTTGAGGCATGTTTGGTATCTTCCTTCCAAGTCAGGAATGGATTCAGCATATTGTAAGGGAAACAACCTTTAGAACTGCAGGATGCCTTGGCTTCCCAAGTGCTTGACAGAAACTCATTGTAGTTGGCAGGACAGCTTGGGTTGGTGTTGACAGGGAAGGAAACTGAAATTAGAGAGAAGTTAAATGACTTGCCCACACAATTAGTGACAGAAGGGATGACCAAATTATAATATGGTGCTTTTTCTTCCCTACTTTTAAATTACATTGCTTCTCTAAAGATAAAGGTAACAAAAAGAATGGCCCAAAGATTAGTGGCTAGTGGCTACTACCAATCCTTGATAAGAGCTTGCTCCAGTATGTAAGTCTGTGCAGTGTTTGCTTCTTCCAAATAGCCTGTTACAAATAAAAAAATGGTAGCCAAACTACATGGTAAATTCAATGATGTGGTTGATTTACTTTGGCACAAATGCTTTAGCCTAATACCATCTCTAACCCAGCAGCCCTGCTCAGGAATCTAAGGTGGGACCTATTACAGAATTGATCCTTGTCCTTGTGTAAGGAGAATGGGTTGTAAGAGAGGCTGAAGACATGGGTCCCCTAGTCATGGCATAATCAAAGCCATTCAGGGGGTTAAGTGGCCCAATACAAGCCAAACTAGTTTGTAGCTCTCCAGACTAAACCCTATTACAGGTCAGAGTTACCAAAGAGCCAGGCGTTGTTGCTTTTTGTATACTGACATTTCTATGCCTGAGTTGGGGCTGTTCCAATGGTGGGCCTGATGACCCCTCAAGTTCATGACTATCTTTTTGTTTGCTTTGCTCGGAAGAACAGGGCATCTGACCTTGCGGGTCATTTCCCAGGCTGCCTTACCACTGTATCCAACTACTGGGAGATACTCCATGGACGCAGGTATAGGAAAGGAAGGGAAAAACCAGGGAATCTCTTTCCCAGTCTTTCTGTGTCCCAGTGGACTAGCTTCTCCCATTTTATCCATTTCATCGCTGAAAGTACCAGGCTCAGGGCCCCCTCCCCCCAAGCACCTTTTGGGGTATCTTTTGTCCTATTCAAGAAATGATGACTATGGATCCAACTTCCTCTGGGTAGCCTCAGCCCCTGCACTCTGTAATGCAGACTTCTTTGCTCCTCCAGCTCCCTAGCACAACTGGCTTTCAGCTGCCACTCATGTCCACGTTGCCTCTTCATCTTTTTTTTTTCTTTTTTTTTTTTTAAATTTCAGGTCTTCCCTTACCTGGGTCACTAATTTCAGGCATTTAATTCTCAGGATCACTTACTCTTGAAGTGGTTTCTGTTTTACTACTTAGACCCTGACCAATGCAATAGGGACAATAGTACTTTATAGTGTTATCATGAGGATTAAATTAGTTAAATAAACCACTTACAGCAGCGCTTGGCACATGGTAATTGCTTGTTAAATGTGAACTGTTCTTATTATTAGTGTAGTGTGAAATAACTACAGTTTATGTACTTGCCATGTGCCAGGCTAATCACTTTACACCATGAGATTCTTTGGAAAGCTTTTATTACCCTTGTACCTGGCTGAATGTGTTCTTGAGCCATTTGCTTATGACCTGTTTGCATTTTACACCTAGAAATTCCCAGATTCTTCTGAACCATGCGGTTCTCTTAAGCCAAGAGCATTCACTTACCCGGCATTCACTCTGGATCTCAAGACACAAAGAGGAATGAAACTGTAACTTGCACATGACGGAAGGGACAGGGACAGTGACTTGTACATGGTAGAAGGCAGGGCCCACTGCAGTACTGTAGCATATTAGCCAGCTGATCTCAACTAGCACTGAGGGGGAAGTGCCACCTCACAGCACAGCAGTGAGCCAGACAAAGGGGCGACGAGGGTTAAAGGGCGAGACTACTGCCTGGGTTTGGATTCAGGCTCTGCATCTACTACTTTCTTTTCCTGTTTCCCTTCCTGGGGCTTGAACTCAGGACATGGGTGCTGTTCCAGAGCCTCTTTGTGCTCAAGGATAGCGTTCTACCACTTGAACCACAGCGCTACTTCTGGATTCTTGTGAGTAGTTTATTGGAGAAAGAGTCTTACAGACTTTCCTGCCCAATCTGGCTTTGAACTGCCATCCTCAGACCTCAGCCACCTGAGGAGCGAGGATTACAGGCATGAGTCACCAGCACCCACCTTGCAGCCACTATTTTCTATATCTACAACCACTTGTCAAAAGTCTGAGAAGCCGACTGGGAATATGGCCTAGTGGCAAGAGTGCTTGCCTCGTATACATGAAGCCCTGGATTCGATTCCCCAGCACCACATATATAGAAAAGGCCAGAAGTGGCGCTGTGGCTCAAGTGGTAGAGTGCTAGCCTTGAGCAAAAAGAAGCCAGGGACAGTGCTCAGGCCCTGAGTTCAAGGCCCAAGACTGGCCAAAAAGTCTGAGAAGCCATTTTTTATTTTTGTGTTGGTTTTTATTTTCTTTAAGTAGTTGTACAAAGGAGTTGCCATTTAACAAAGCAGTTTATGAATACAGTGCATTGTGGTTAATGTCACTTCCTTCAACATCCTTACCCATCTCTCCTCTACCGACCCCTTTTTTCACTCTTCTTAATTTTGTCGGATATACATTGGATTCTTGACTGCCCTTTCCCCCTCTTCTCATCTTCATTTGTCTACTCCTCTCCCCTTGACCCCATGCCACCTCTTTAAAGTACCTGCTTCCTGCCATTTTATTTTGCTGAATTTTTGACTTTGTCTTTCTAAGGAATTGCACTATTTGAGTTCTTCCTTAAATTTATCATATTTCAGTTACTATATTATCATCTTTAACCTCCCATGCCTCAGTCTTCCTGAAATGGCAAAGTTTGAAGCTGAAAACTCTTGCTCAGGTATAATAAAAATATATTTACTTGCTTGGTGCCAGTGGCTCACACCTATAATTCTGCTACTGAGGAGGCTGAGATCTGAGGATTGCAGTTCAAAGACAGCTCAGGCAGGAAAGTCTGTGAAACTCTTATCTCCAATTAACCACCACAAAGTCAGAAGTGGAGCTGTGGCTCAAGTTGTAGAGTACCACTGTTGAGAAAAACAGCTAAGGGACAGCACCATGGCCCTGAGTTCAAGCCCTAGTATGAATACACACACACACACACACACACACACACACACAAATTTGCAAGTGCTCATGCAAACACACACACGTTAATGAACCCATAAAAGCCCAAATTGGAAAGAAATTGTCTATTAACAGAAGATAAGTAAATTGTGTAGTCTGTTTGTACAATGGAACACTATGCAGCAGTACTGATAATGACTGAATTGCTGCTGCACACAGAGAACATGAGCAAATCTCCTAAGCCTGGTACTGAGCAAAAGAAACCATAGGCAGAAGTGTACATTCTATATTATAGTGACTGTATAATTTTTTTAAGCAATGTGAGAGGGAGGAGAAGCAGAGGAGATCCACTAGGATTTCTGGGTCCTTGGTAATGTTCTGGGTCTCAAACTTGCCCTGGATGCTAGTTTCCTAAGTGAGCTTCCTTTATGGTCAAATTTAAGGCACAAAACACTTGTACTTTATTTTATTTATTTTCTTGCTGTGCTGGGAATTGAACTGAAGTTCTCATGCATAGAACACTTAAGCTTTAAACCAACAATATTGACCTTTGAGAGTTGTATAACATACATATGCAAAATAGTCACTTGTTAGAAAGCACAAGTAGGGGGCTGGGGATATAGCCTAGTGGCAAGAGTGCCTGCCTCGGATACACGAGGCCCTAGGTTCGATTCCCCAGCACCAAATATACAGAAAACGGCCAGAAGCGGCGCTGTGGCTCAGGTGGCAGAGTGCTAGCCTTGAGCGGGAAGAACCCAGGGACAGTGCTCAGGCCCTGAGTTCAAGGCCCAGGACTGGCCAAAAAAAAAAAAAGAAAGCACAAGTAGGGCACATTTTTCACCACAGATCCAACTGACCTTTGACCACAGAAGTGGAGGGGAGCCATGTACATACATGTACATACATGTCCACTGCAAGATGGGTGCTGCAATGCAATCAGTTCCAAGTGGTCTAAATACGGTGGCTACATGTATTCAGGTACAAAGGGGTGGTCCACATTATCACTCTGCTTCTTGTGTCCAATTTTCAAACATTTTAAACATTGCTTATAAAGAAAGACAGAAGGGGCCAGGATTTGAGGTAGAAACCAAGGGGAACATTAGCTTTATCTATAAGTGTTTAGGTCAGTCTATAGAAGAAAAAACATATTTAGGTATTTGTTGTATATTTACTACTTCACCAGGAAAAAAGGCACAGCTGTAATCTTTTATGCGATGACAATGCATACTATTTTTTTCAGTTTGACCATTAATGGAACATTAATTGTTGTTAATACTACATTACTGACTTGTGTTTGTGTCTTTATAGATTGACCTTGGAGATATGGTATACTGATGGTTTGGGAGACAATTTGCAAGTAAAGAAATTGGAATCTGAGTTATGTGTAGTTTCTGGTCAACCAGTGGGTACAAACCATTATCCTAGTCCATCCAAGTCACCATGAGACTTGTTTACTAGCTATTTTCCTGAACTTACTGTCTGCTCCCTAAACCACATTGCAGCTGGAATGATCAAGAACTTTGTCTCCTCTTGATTTAATAACTTCTTCAAAGGCTTCTTGATGATGTTAGGACAGGAACTGATATCATCAGCAGCGATTCCTAGGCCCTTTATGGCTGGGTGCAGTATGAACACTTGTTCAGTCCCATCTTACACCTCATTTCCTAAATTGTTTTTTGCTTCAGCCATACAAAGCTTTCAGTCCCTGAAATTTTCCACCCTCCCCCCCCATTCAACCACAGGGTCCTGGTATGTGTTATTCCTTCTCATGAGGGTGCTCTTTCCTCCCTTCTTCACCTTGTCATCCCCCTACCCCTCACTGACATCCCAATCCATGGTTGATTTCTGAGGGAAGCCCGTGCTAACATCCCTGGATACCTGAAATCATCTCACGATGCCTTATGCCTATAGGTCTTCTCTTTATAGACCTCACCACAAATGTGATTGATCCCCAAGTTCATTTGATTTATTCATTATCTGCCTCTCCCTTTAAGTAGAATTGTGGGGAAAGAAGGAGTTTTGTTTTGTTAAGTACTCTTCCTCTAGCTCAATGCTTGGCATAAGATAAAACATATCTCGTGAGTCTGCAGGACTCTGTTACCTTTGACTCAGTAAGTCCCATTCCATTGGAGCCTCATTGCTCTAATCTTGGACCAGGTGATCTTGTAAATTCTCTTCCAGCTCGAGATAATTTTTGAACTCACAGCCAGACAGCTAACTCTGGTATTTTCCCTTCAATATCGTTTTCTTTGGCTATAAAAATAGGATGGGAAATTCTAAGACTTCATACTTTGGTATCTGTTACCTTTTTTTGTGTCTCCAACAGACATCAGCTAATGAGTAGACCTATCTAATAAAGGAGCCCTAGTTTTCCTGTTTGGTATTGCACCTTGAAATGCTTTCAGTCTTTTTGAAGGAAAACCTAAGCCCAAAGAAACTTAAGATAACAAAAGCAATAGTTGTCAAGTTAAACTGAAAGGCAAGTTTGGGGCTAGCAAAAAGACATTCCCTAAAGAATTGTAGGGATCAAAGCAGAGTTAATAATAATAAAAGGCAATATCACTGGAAAATAAGCATTGGCTTCAGACGTGCATTGGCTATACTTGCTTACTTGGTTCTACTATAAAATTGAGACAGTGATGGAAGTCAACTCAGAGAATAGATGTGAGGACCAGATGAGACCATGTATGTAATCACTGAGCTAAGTGTGGGGCACACCCTAAACCTTCAACCAAGTCTCACTACTGTGACTATTATATGGCCACTCCTAAAGTTTCCTCAGCTTAGGGTATGAAGATAAGTGGGCAAAGCATGACAGAGAATATCACATTGAAGAGCAGCAAAACCAAAACCAACCAACCAAACAAAGTCCATTCCCTTCTAGGTGAAAACAGTTCAAGAGAAGCCAGTGCTTGTAATACTAGTTAGCTACTCAGGAGGCTGAGATCTGAGGATCATGGTTTGAAGCCAGCCCAGACAGGAAAGTCCTAAGACAATTACTTCCAAGTGAGCACCCAAAAGCCAAAGTGGAGCTAACCTTGAGCACAAAATCTCAGGGACAGTGCCTAAACTCTGAGTTCAAGTCCCAGGACAAGTATACACACACACACACAAAAAATTCAGTTAAGTAGAGTACATGAAAGGGATGAAGTGTATGGTAGGGGTTAGAAGCAAGGCTCTTGTTTCCTCAATGTCCTTGTCAATCAACCCAACATTGCAATATTATAATAAATTATATGAACGTCATCATGTCTACAAAGCTCTTATGATGGTGCCTGGCACATAGTAAGTACTCAATAAACAGTAGCTGCATGGTGCTGCTGCTATAAATATGTTTACTCTTGTTACTGGCGGTACTTTTGCAGAGCCCTTGCAGCCCGTGGTGGCCACGGCTAGCTGCTGTGCTTCCCCCGCGGGGTTCTTCATCCCAACTGCTTCTCAGGCTTCTCCATTCTCTGTCAAGAGGACTTCTGGGCCATTTAAAATACAAAGGCAGGCCAGGGGGCCCCTGAAGTGCCCCGGATTTTCAAAGGGAACACTGATGTCTAGAAGCGCTGGATGCCAGGATATCAGGGGTTGGTTCCAAGGGGGTAACCTGCACCCTTGGCCCCCAACTCCTGCTGGTGTGTAGGGGAGTGAAGTGGGTGTCACCTGGGCCACCAGCTTGTGTAGCCGGGGCACAGGCCGCTTCTTCCCAGTCGGCTTCGCCGCGTCCTGGAGGTGTTCCCAGGTACCCGAGGCATTTTCAAGCGCTGACTGCCAAGCTTGAAAAGGGCCCGCCGCTGGGCCAGTCGTTTTGTGTTTGCCAAACAAAGCATGAAGGGAGTAGTGAGCAAAGGGGGCGGGCCGGGTGCAGCACAAAGGCCGGGGGGCGGACCCGGGCCGGGGAAATACAGTTCAGTGGGCCTGAATTGATATGCTCAGCCCCTAAAGCCCGGGGCTGGGCGATCACAGGGCATGAAGGCCCAGCAAAGAGCACGCTGCTGCATTGATCCAATCCCATGTGAGCCAGTCAGAGAGCAAGGCGGCGGGAGGGGTTAGGGCAAGGACCCTAGGGGGGCACTCGGGGGCCTGCAGAGGCCTCCATCCACAGATTAGGCGCTTTTCTTACAAATGAAGGAAGCACTGGCCTGAGCAAGGGCCCTCCAGATGGAGCGTGCCCTCGAACCCAAGGGGCCAGGGCAGGAATGTCTCCCCCGTCTCTGTGAGAAGGCAGCATGCCGCGGGGGTCAGCCACGACAAAAATGTTCTCTCTTCTTGGTCTTCTGGAAAAGCCACAGAAGGACGGCTGCGTGTGCCCTGCCCCCCAGGCCGCATTCAGTAGCTTTGGGGCTGCACAGATGAGTTGTGGGCCTGTGCCAAGCCTGCTCCTTGCACACCTCTCTGATGCCTGCCCTTGTTTCTGGGTTGGATGGAGGAACAAATTGGACAATTTGAAGGACATATGCATACATGTGTGCTTCGTCCAGATGGGCTTCCATTCTGCTTAGTGTCTAACAGGAATTCTTTAACATGCTTATAGGTGTTTGTTGTTTATTTTTTTTTTCCCTTTAGTACATTCTGTATCTTCAAGATCACTGAACATGACCACACATTATTTAGGCAATCTGACAAAATGGTGTTGTTGTTGTTCAAAGTAGAAATAAAACATACTTGGAGGGAGAGAAGTTGCTAGATCAGGACAAGGTAATAAAATTAGGTCCTACACCGTATCACTAAGCAACTATTTTCATATGCATAGCTCAGACACATTACTTGTCTCCATCTCCTGTTCTTAACACCAGAGCTCACATACACTACTAAAGAAATGGCGGATTCGCCCCTGGCTGGCTGGTGGCTGGCTGGTAGAATCCAACAAACGAAGTAGCTGAGGTTCAATGAAACTAAGTGTTGTGTAACCAAGACTGAAATGTGCCAAACTGAAATCCAGGGCTCTTTCCGCAAGACCCAAATAGAATCTTGAAGGGCTTCTGCAAATACCAGTTCTTTCATTTCTTCATTTCTGTACTAGGAGGCCCCAGATTTCCTTTCTAAGTTTTGTGTGTTTTGGTCATAATGACATGCTGGGCATCTTGAAGCGTCTGTGAAGAGGAATCTTTTAGTTGCATTCGAAATATGGTTTGTGACCACTGAGAGCCTTGGGCAACCAAGCTCTCCTAGCACGAAGAGGCAGGCGGCTAATGAATTAGCTTTGAGGGTTGGAGATGGGGGTTCTGCATTCTCTTTGGGCAGGCTTTAAGACTATTGCCGAGGCAAAGCTTAGGCCATGTGTCACAGCCGTCGTAGTTTGAGAGTATAAACAATTTAGTCAGAGCAATGCAGTTCTTACCCAGATAAAGTTTCCCATCCATCATTTCTAAATCTGAACGGATACAAAACACTTTTAACTTGGCATTGATTGGATGTTTCCTGTGAGAATTGGGCCAAGTAATCAAGTAAGACTATAAGTCAGTATTGTTTAAACTATTTATATGAAATCCTTGGAACAGGTTTAAACCATACTTGATGGCATGTCTTTTAAGAGAATCTCTTTATATCAACATCAACTTGCTTGCAAGTATTCTTTGCCAGTGTGATACTTTTCACTGAAACATTAATCACAGTAATGTACAGCCACCTACTATTTGTTTTTCAATTCTGTTCCTATATGTGGTTTTGTGAAATTCTTAAACCTCACATGAAACCCTTTGCCTAAAAATGCACCATGCAAATCCACACTGATTTAGCCTCGTCCACTTTTAACTGATTTATTTATTGTCAAAGTGATATACAGAGGGGTTGCAGTTTCATAATAAGGCAGTGAGTACATTTCTTATCAAACTTGTTACCTCCTTCCTCATTCTCCTCCTACCTTCCCCCCTCTCTAACTCTCCCCCCCAGTTGTACAGTTGGTTTATAGCATATAGCTTCAAAAGTATTGCTGTTGCATTGGTTCGCCTTTTACCCATTGTCTCTCCATTTTGATGTTCCCCTTTCCATCCCTAGTTCTGATCAATGTATATACAATAACCAAGGGTACCAAAATCAGTTACAGTGACATCACGAGTAAAAACATGGGGAAGAAAGACCAAAGAAAATGGCATGATTTCACATGGCGTGTTGAACCTAATAACAACAATGATAAACCACTTATTTCCATAACTTGCAGTTCATTTCGCTTAGCATCACCTTATGTGTGCATATTGAGCTATTGTGATCTTCTGCTAGGACTATCCTAGACATGGCCCCATCCATTTTGATTAAAAACAAATCTTGGATCCAGTAGAAAAGAGGACCTGCACTATTTTTCCCTTTACTTAAAACCCCATGAATGAAATAGGACTTCAGGATTGCATGAGATAATTTGCATACTAATTAGGTGGTGTAGAAAGAGAGGCTGAGCAAGCTCACATAGCTTCCCAGCAGTGTCATCATGAGCCAGGCTTCATCCTGCCTCAGTCTCACCTCATGCATCAGTCAGACTCGGAGGCTGGGAAGAGGATCAAATGAGATATGTCTGACAAGAGCATGGCATGGTTATTGTTCAAGAAATATCATTCCTTTTATCCCATTCCCAACAGCTTAGTATTTCTCCTTTCCTAACAGAATCAGTTTCCTTGCCCATAAAATGGGAATGACAAAATAAGAATACGGCATAAGATATTGAGCATGTGTATCAACTCTGGACTATATATACTACCTGTGTTATTTGGGGCAAATAACTATATTTCCTTGCTCCTCATTGTTCTCCTTTCTAAAGCATGGTCAGGGATTGGAAGCAGCCTAACCTCTAGGCATGGCTTCTTTTCACTGCCTGTTGAAGCACACAGCTCCCTGGGGCTCACACTCAGGGACTGGGCACTGCTACCTGAACCATACCTCCATTTCTGGCTTTTTTATGGTTAATTGGAAATTGGAGTCTCATGGACTTTCCTGCCCAGGCTGGCTTTGAACCTTGATCCTCAGATCTCAGCCTCCTGAGTAGCTAAGATTACAAGTGTAGCCTCTAGCCTCAGCTAAAATATTAAATGCATAATTCAGTACTCTGAATTTCAAAGGGGGAGCTAGTTGTAATGAAACAAAACTATTGATAGAAAAGAAATTTGTGTTTCCGTACTAGATAATAAGATTTAATTCATTGATATCTATCAATTTTCTTATTTCATCAACAGTGAGTTTTGAATTCAGGGTCATGTACTTTCTAGATAAGTATTGCGTCATCCATGCTATGTTCCTCCCACCTTGCCCTTTTTTTCTTACTATTTTTTTGAAAAAGGCTTTCATATTTTTGTCTAGACCATCCTGGATTTTGATCCTCCTATTTATACAACCTGTATATGTGAGGTTTTAGGCACATGCCACCATTTTTGTTGTGAACATTTTGCCTATGCATGCCTTGGACCATAATCCTCCATGTCTCACAATGAAATCCTTTGTACAACCAATATATGCTAATTTTAAAGCATTAAACACATGCTTCATTACAACAATAAAGCAGGGAGCTAGTGGGCCAAACTTGACCCATTAGATGTAGTCTGTTGGACTCTGCCTTAGAGCATTGTTTCTTGAATAGTATGATATTCAAGTCAAAAGATTTCAACTTGTCACAGACTTTGTAAAGTATTGGGCACAGGACAATGTTTAGACATGCTGTGAACATCCTTTATACAAGCCAGAAAGTGTTCTACAAATTATGGAAAATCAAATTAAAGTAATTACTCTGTTTCTTGCTATAAGGTCTAGAACTGCCTTCTTTATAAAGAGACAGAAATATAAAGCCAGTAACAGGGATAAACTGAGTGATTAGAAAGAGTAGCACATGTTTGGAAAGTAAATGACATGGAAACCACAATTGACAATATTATCTTGTATCTGGAGCTCTGTGCAGAGCTGTGACTACCCTTCAGCTGTCACCTGTTTGTGACACTGTAGGTGTTCAGTCATACTTGATTACTGTCCATTGATTGACTCTTCCTCCGTGCTCCTGGTGAATCTCCAAGGAAGAACAGAAGCAAACAAACATGTATTCATTTGGAAATCTTAGTCCTTTCATTTTACAGACAGGTTTTCCCATTGCTAGGACTGATAGAAGGAAAGCAAGGTGAGACAGCTTCATTGGACAGTTCATTAGAATAGAAATGGAATGGTAATAGGATGGTAGCCTTTCAGGTAGAAAGATCTCAGAGGAACAAATATTACTGAGCAATTATTAAGTGCAAACTGCTATGATTAGATAGAATGGAAGGGAAAATAGCCAGTGACTTTTGCTCCTCTTGCAAACCTATGACAGAGAAAATGACTGTGCTACAGAAAGATGATAGTTCACAACTAGAGATGTTCTACCTTTTAGCCAGCTGTGGAAGTTGGGTATCTGGAACCAACATCTATTGTGCTCTTTGGTTTGGGCCCCCAAATCTTCTATTTCCATTTCTTCTGTCATGATTCGAACCTGTCTTCAACTGGGGAGAAAAAGCTTCTTGTGCAAATGACAGTAAGAGTCCCTTCCATGGCAACACAGTACACCCAGGTGCACAAGCTAGAAATACTTCTGCCTTCTCTGTCACTACTCTCTTCCTCCTTCACTATATTTCAATCTAACACTCCCGTGTGTGTGTGTGTGTGTGTGTGTGTGTGTGTGACTGTACATGCACACACATGGGCACTTGAACTCAGGGCCCCAAACTTTCATTTGACTTTTCACTCAAAGCTGACACTCTACCACTTGAGCCACAGCTCTGCTTCTGGAGTTTGTGATAGGTAATTGGAAATGAAGTGTCATAGACTTTCCTGCCCAGTCTGGCTTCAAACCCTGATCCTCAGGTACCTAGCTAGGTACCTAGGATTACAGGCGTGAGCCATCAACACACAACTGTCACTCATATACACACCAAGCATGCCCTTGTCCCCAACACTTTGTATTTGCTGTTACATCTTCCTGGCCTATACTGCCAATGCATCCATCTTTACGTAGCTCTTGCCTACTGTTAAGAATATAGATGAGTCATAGTACACAGCATGGTGTACAAAGCATATGATGCATTGCCAGTCACCAGAACAAACGTTCTTTCAGAACAGGGATAACTGCATGTCTACTGAATAGAGGCTCAATAAATAAATTCGTGTTGACTGGATTGAAGGGCCACAGTGACTCATCACTGAAAGCAGCGTGCATTACCCACTTTTTCCTCTCAGAGTGTTGGAGATCGTATGTGGCAGCGTTTTACTTCCCTTCCACATTAGCAGTGTGAGGGTTGCAGTAGTTTTGTCGAGCTTCTTCCTGCGCGGTTGCTTCTTCCTGTGGTCTCACGCTGTTTCAGTGGTTTCTTTTCCTTGTGTTTGGTAGATGATGTGACCTCAGACACCAGTACTCCAGAAATGATGGGCCAAAAATGTTGCCTGGTATTTCTTCTAGAAAATTCCTTTTGGATGCCATCATTCTGAAGGTCATGCACACTATTCCCAGCACACAGCTTTCCAGCAGGTTGAGTTTAGTCTCTGGCTTCTTTCCTCCTGGCATCCCACTTCAGTCGTCTAGACTGGAAAGTACCTGAAGGCAGGGATTGTGTTGCAAATGCTTTGTACTGCTGAGGAATGGGAGTTTGAGCTCTGTGAGCACTAGGTAAGCACTGTGCCACTGTGTTACATCCTACGCCCAACGGTGCCTATATTTGCTCACCAATATAGTCCCAGCACCCATGAGTGAGCCTGGTACAGAATCAATGGGTGTTTCACCAAAGTTCCTTGAATTAATGATTGAGTCTAGAGCTGAACCACCTCTGACTTCTCCTTTCCAAGGCATGAAACACACAGAAGAGCAATCTTTATTTGAACTGTGCATTAATGGCTACCTACCTTATTGTTCTGTTCTGATTGATCAAGCTGTACTAATGGCTACCTACCTTATTGTTCTGTTCTGATTGATCAAGCTTTACTGAAAGGACTTCACCTGGCAAGGAAAGCGAAGTTGACTTCAGTGGTCCTATAGTGGCCCCATGAAGTCTAATTGGAATCTTAGAAAAGCGTACAATTTTCAGCATGTTAAAAGTGATACATTAGTTCATATGCTAATGATGGTGATGGTGCTAGTAATAATACCATTAACTATCATTTGTTGCATGTTTATTACATGCCAAACTGCTAAACCACCTCATTTCATTTTAAGAACAGCAGGAATTCCTTCTTCCCTAAGGCCTCAGTTTCTTTTGCAACTAGGCAAGACACCATCCAGGCAGGAGAGGCAATAAGGAGCTGAGAAGGCTATCACCAGAGCTGCAGCCCAAGGTTCCCTGCACCCCAGGAACTGCTGACTGGTTCCTTTGTGTGGTTTCCGCCACTGAAGGTGAGATATTAAAAATACATCCCCAGTCTATTCAGTGCTGCCAAAAGGAAATATGTCCATTTTCCACTCACCACATTGGAGTTACTTCAAAGATAATTCCCATGAGAAATTATATTCCAATGCAAAAGTATTAATGGAATAAATTCAGAAATACCAGTCAGGCTGTTTTCACCTCCCTTGCAGGAAATGCTTGTATATTGACAGATGGAAGATTTCTTAGGGCCCACAAGCCTAAAGGACAGATACGAAGTGAATGGTCACTCGGCCTTCCCCTCGCAACTCAGACTCTTTGGAGATCAAGGGGTACTATGTGCATCATGAAAATGTTCCCGTGGAACTTACCTTTGTTTCCTCACCTGAGCCACAAGAAGTGTTTACCTTAGTGACAGATATGGTGGTACTGTACACAAATGGAGCCTTCTTGTCTCTCACCTTCAAATTCTAATGAATTTTTTAAGGCATCTTCCTCAGCACTTCTCATATGATTGTGCTTCCCTTTGAATTACCTTTATTTTCCCCCAAAGCTTTCTATAACTCTTACAGGAACCAAAACAAGGGATGCAAATTTGGAAGCCTAGAAATTAGGATTTAATAAGTCCCTGATACAATCCAGCATATCTACAAATAGCTTGTGGGATTGGGTTCTTTAGCTTCATTTGGAACTGGGTGCAGCTGACCTGAATAATGAAACAGGGGGGCTCAAAGTTATGAATCCCCTCTGAGCGTTGCTTCATTAGAATCCCCTTACAAAAAAAAAAAAAAAAAGAAATGGGACTCATCTCATCAGCTCGATTTTATGGCATCTGATTAGACCACTATTTTCTCAGCAGGTCCCTTTTCTTTAAACTGTTGACTATGGATGGCCTGCTGAATAGAATGAACTTTGGACCACTAAATTGCAGCATTATGGTTATTTAGTGTAATTTATGAAAAACGGGAGAAGCCATGATCAGTTACTTCTTTTTGCTAATGATATCTCCATTTATCTGAACAGGTATGGGTTTGGAGCATCCTTCCCACTCCCAACTCTCATCCTGGAACACTGCCCAAGTAGAGACCCCCAAAACTGATATTTGGAGATACAAGAATCTACAAATGGTAAGCTAAAAATTAAAGACACCTGCGCATAGCTTTATGAACATTCACCATCAGCAGCTTTTCATCAAAACTATGCCTTTTAACTATGTTTACTTACTAAGTCTCTCCATTCAATTTTCAACTTATTTGGTGAAAGCCTAAAACTGGACAGACCTTCAGTGTAAAATCCTCCATGAGTGAATTAGAGTCTGTCTCCCTATTTAGATATATAAGGGAAGGTGTTCTGAAATTATGCTGCATTTATTTACAGCATTGTAATGACTAATGTACAACATGGCACTCCTTTTAAGTTCCTGAGAAATCCACAGACAGAATTGCATTACAAAGTGTAAAGGACACCCAAAAGTAGTTGCTGCCTGGGTTGATAATCTTCCAGAATATTGACTTGGAGAGGTCATAGATCACCTGACTCGTGACTACATGTGGTTATCTCAAGCATCCAGTAGCTAAGAGACCAGCACTAAGGAAAAGTGCTTTGGAGTGAACCACAGGTAGGGGTGTATATTCATTCTATCAGTTAATGACCTTGTGACCTTGGATAAGTTTTTAATTCTTTTATGCCTTTGATCATTTCATTTTGAAAGCAGAACTTTGAGTGCCTGCTTCTGTCAGTCATTTCAATAGTTAAATGACAGAGTTTATAGCCAATACCTAGCACAGTGTCAGAGTCACAGTGGACACTCAAAACATGTGAGTGAACTTTTCTTCTAAGCTTTAGAGCTCAAGTCTACCTTGTATTGTCCCTACTCATCATCGTGTGAAGTCTCAAGAACATTCCCAGATGAAAATAGTTCCATCCAATCCTCGTTAAAAACACTAATATTAGATTGAGGATGTCTAGAGGACTAGTAAATGAAAAATTTAAATATCACAGCATCCAAACAACAAAAAGTATTCTTTTCTGGAAAAGATAAGCAAAGCTTTTGAACACAAATAAATAGCATTTCTCTTCACCACTGGCTTATTTGAAGAAAAATGACAACTTTTTCTGAGCCACAAAACCCTGGCCCTACCAAATGAGTATGTCTTGGTGTTTCCCACTCGTTGCAGTGAAATGAGGTCAACATTTCCCTTGCTTTTAAGGTGGTTATCTATGATTGTATTGATGCTTCTGTGTTGAAAACTAATGACCTCAATTGAGGAAAGAGGGATGCTTGAAGAGGCAAGCTGAGGAGAACAACCAGTCTGCACTTTATCAATAAACACTTATGGTTTATCAAGATTCCATAGCTCAATGTCTACTTGACCACAGGCACGCTATTTTTAAAGATTTGCACTTGAACTTTATGTTGGTTCTGGTTGGTGTCCATCTTGCAATGGCTAGTCTGGTCCTCAGCTCAGAACAGCCTTCTGGGCACAGTTTCATTTTGTTCTTCTATGTTCTATTTATACTCAAGTCTCTGAAAATTGCCAACTTTTAAAATCCCCTATAAATCTTTAGATAGAAACAGTAGAACCTTACTGATAATTGAGTACCACTTTTTTCATCATTGTTGTGGATCTCCTGTTGCCCTGGGCTTGTGGTGGTGTTGGACAGAGGGAGAATTTCCACTACAGCCACACTGCCAGCCTCTCCATGTTCCACCTAGTTGGTAACGTGAGGCAGAGAACTAAGCATGCCACCAGCACAGTCCGTCCTTTTTGCATCAGCTCTCTTCCCCAAATGCACCTTCTCCCACGCATACTGACCAAGCTATATTAAGGATTCACCCATGACCAAGGGAGGGCTGGTGTCTTTCCCTTTAAAACTTGGCACCATTTAGTGAGGAAGCAAGAATGAAGGGAATGCCATACAATACAAAAGCATATTCTCACTGGTAGAAAGTGAACTAGCATTGACTGCAACCAACATCAACAATCAGGAAGTTTAATAATTTTGACTAAGTCAGGCACTGATGGCTCACACCTATAATCCTAGCTTCGCAAGAGGCTGAGATCTCAGGATTGCAGTTTGAAGTCAGGCAGGCAGGAAAGTCCACAAGACTTTTTATGTCCAATTAACTACCCAAAAGCTAGAAGTAGAGCTGTGGCTCAAGTGGTAGAGTGCTAGCGTTGAGCAAACAAGCTCAGAGACAGCACCCAGTCCCCAAGTCCAAGCACCAAGACCACTATAATAGACAACAGACAGATAGATAGATAGACAGATACATGATAGATAGATAGAGTGTTGACTAAGCACCAAATGAGATTTGCTTAGAAAGCACATTTACTTGGCTTTTCATACACATGATTTTCACGTCCATGAGTTCAACTATCCCATGTTGTAAAGTATTCAAGAATTATAGCTGTACTGACAATATACAGATTTGTTTTGTTATTCCCTGAACAATACTGCATAACAGCTATTTACATAGTATTTGCCTTGCATTACATATTACTTGTCACCTAGAGATAATTAAAATATACATGTGAATGGGTATATGTTCTGTACAAATATCACCCTATTTTCTATAGGAGACTTTAACATCTTTGAGGTCTAGAACTCATGTGCACTGAAGGGGCACTGGACCTTACCCTCTGCAGTTACCAGTAATTTCCTGTATATTGACCATCTTCTCTGAGTCTTGTCCTGGGCTAGCAATTGGCAATTTAAGAAAGCGGACGACACAGGCTCACAGTCTGATGGGAATAAACGAATACTTTCCTTACTAGTAAATGCATACTTTCAGTGCAGTGCAGAGATGGGATCATGCACAGAAAGCTGTAAAAAGGCTGATGGGCCCCTAAGACAACTGAGAGAACAACACAAAAGGCAACCCAGACAACATGACTTTCCAGCATATTTTGAAGGTATAAATAGAATTTTGTGGCCTGGATATAATTTTCAAGGGGAGTTCGATTAGGGAAAAGCATGGCCAACATGCCTCAGTCTGGCATGTTGAGGATGAGGCTGGAGCAATAAATAAGGATCAGATATTGAAGGACCTCATGTGCTATATATTTACCTGGGAAACCTAGACTTGATCTGTGTAAAACTAAACCAAAGAAGAACAAAACAAAAGGCAGGGGTGAAAGCTAAGAGGGTACCAGGCTGTGGTAGCCCAGTGGAAATTGTAAGAATGTGAACAGAAAGGTGTAGAGTTGTTTGAGAGGGAGACTCATGGGTCGACTTCACCAGATGGGAGGTGAATTGGATGTGTGATTGAAGGAGATGGAGGAAGTTGTGATGATTTCAGCTTTTCTGGTTTGTGTCCCACCAGGACTGGAGGTGCCGGAGGAGCAAGCCTGAGAGGTAGATGAGAAACTCAATTTTAAACATATCAAGTTTGAGATCTCTCTGGGTCATCCTGGTAAAAGAGAGGCTCTCAGAGAAAGATTTTTACAGAAGAGATGATGTTTACTACTTACTCTCCTTCTCTGCTATAAAATTGAAGAGGGAACAACTAATCTGATCTCTAATATTTGCATAGAAGAGACATCAAAGCAGACTCAGAACTGAGCATTAGACACTCCCTGAAACGGCTAGGATCTGGTAGCTTACACTTGTGTTCTCCCCCATTAGGGAGGCAGCCCAAGCAAAAAGTTCACAAGAGTCCATCTCAAACAACTAGGTGCAGTAGCATATGTCTATCAGCCCACCTATAGTGGGAAGGTAAATAAGAGGCTGGTTAGGGCAAGCGAGACAGGCTTGAGACTCTATTTCATTTAAAAACAAATTCTACAAGCAAAGAATGAATGAAGAAAATCTAAGACATAAGTACAATGGAATCTATTCATCCATCAGGAAGAATGAAATGATGGCATTTGCAGGGAAATAGATGAAGGTTGAAAAAAAATGGCATGAAGTAAGCCAGACTCAGAAAGACAAAGGGCAAATGTTTTCTCATATGTGCAGGTGATATCTAAAATATAGATATGTATCTAAACACATACAGGGCCATATGCATATATCGGATTGACTAAAATAGGTAAGACCAGGAGCAAGATTGCATGGTGTAATGCCTTTGAAAAATTAACAGGCAGGCCAACAAAATAAATTTGTGGAAGCTGAACATGTCTTGACTAGGGGATTGGGCTAATGCGAGAGAGGCAGAGAAGTGGAGAGGGGAGGGTGGGTAAGTACAGTGATCATTCTCAATGTACAATTGAGTGAAAAGAACATGTGAAAATGGAGCTAGCTAACCTGATGTGACTAATGCTGGAAGGAATGGATGGGAAGGGAGAATGATGGAAAGAGTGATCCTGAAGAAGATCCACTGTACACAGAAATGGGCATGTTAAATTGAAACCCTCTTGTACCATTTAAAAATAAATAATAACCAGAGTAAAAAGGGCTAGAGGTTGTGGCTTAAGTAGTAGTTACTGCCTAGCAAAAGGGGAAGCCCTGAATTCAAGCCTCAGTCCTGAGAGAGTATGAGAGAGAATGAAAGACAGAAAGCCAGAGACAAAAGTCTCCCCAATAAAACAAATGAACATCAGCACATCACATCCTCCTAGTTTACCATATGTCTTTCTGTTTGATGTTCCTGCTATTCCAGTGCCTAGTGTGTTCTACAATCTGTGTTACAGAGTACATGGGGAGTAAGATTCAAATGCCCAAATTATTACAAGATCTAGTTTTCTTGTGATACACATTGTAACTTCTGGAGTGAAGAGTCAAACAATAAACACAAACACAGAATATTTACAACCCTTGTTCTGCTCAAATGACTTTTGCAGGGAGGCAAATGGAAGTGTTCTGTTTTGCTCTTGTGTGCATCACTTGTTAAATAATCTTACCATCATATAATTTGCACCCTACAATTGAAGCTTGTGTATTTGATGCCACTCCTAAGACGATGCCACTAGGAGCTTTCGTCCCAGATGCTTCGGTATGGCTTGCTTTGACTCTTTGCTCTTCCTTATATCTCTCTTAAGCTGTGTTCTTTCTTTCATTAAGCTTCACCAATTTCTATATGATTGCTCATTTTTTTCAATAATTTTGGGACATAAATTGCTGTACAGTTTGACCCAATTACATTCCCACAGGGCTGGAGCTCTATGATGCAGTCCTGGAGGACTGTTCCCATCAGGTCTTTCTCTGGTTCTCTGCTTCGGCAAGCTGGCCTATGGTTAAGCCTATTGCTCTCAGAATAGCTAGCCTCCTCTGAATTACACACCCTCAAAGTCTCTATCATATCCCACAGGATCTTTAGGCTTAAAATTCAACCATCTTTCAGGGAAAAAAAAAAGTCAGCTCCTTTGAGGAAAACCTCAGAGCTCTGGGTTCTTCCGGGAAATAAAAATGTGTTAGTCACCGATTCAGTATTGGATGGGGAAGGGAACCTGCAGTCTTTCATTATTGCTCCTCCCAGTATGGAAACCCGGCCTCTCTAGCTAGCTGGAATAAAAGTGTCAAAGCTCCAGTATTCTTGGCTCCACACATCTAGATCCAGCCTCTTTTCTGTATGGGGGCACTGGATAGAGAAAGGGAGCTCATTGCTTCTCAGTGGCACTCACCAGGAATTTGGCTTCTCTAACTTAAAATGAGTGGTGCCACAGGCAATTACTCCTTGTGAGATGCCATGTTTCTTGATTGAGAGCTAAGGAGAAGTAGAGCCACTGCCCATGCGCAGCAGAAGTTCCATGCAGCTGATACACTACAGAGCCAGGAAGGACCAGGCCATGGCTCAAGTGCCACTGACTTGTTCTTTCTGAGATTGAGTAGGTTTGCTTGAACAAACTATTTCCATTTGCTGTATGGTATTTGAACAATTTTCAGAAACCATAAATAGTTGCTTTGAAAGAGCAATTTTTACCAACTATGATTGCTTCTTTGCTTTTCTCATGGAAAGAAATAATACTTTTCATTTCCAGAATTAGAACTCTGTGTGTGTATGTGTGTGTGTGTATGTGTGTGTGTGTGTGTGTGTGTGTGTGTGTGTGTGCGCGCCTGTGGCTGTCCCTGAGCTTCTTTGCTCAAGGCTAGAACTCTACCACTTGAGCTACAGCTCTACTTCTGACTTTTTGGTAGTCTAACATAGATAAGAATCTTAGGAACTTCCCTGCTTATAACCCTCAGATCTGATTCTCCAAAGTAGCTAGGATTATAGGTGTGAGTCACCACCACCCAGCTACACCTCTTCATAAATTTATAACACATCCTCTAGTTGTGTTTCTGTCAGCACAAGTGTACATGAAGATGGAATATAGGAATAGCTTGTTCTTTTAGCTGGAAAAAAGAAGAGCATAATAAGGGATGTAAGTTCTTCTAATTTTTTGTGGTTGCTGGAAAACACAGTGTGATCTCACAGATAAGCAGCTTCCAGCCTATACCATCCCTGCACAATCTTCATGCACAGAAGCATGGAGAATAAATGGGTTCCAAAGTAATTTAGAATGATTTTACCCATTTAAAGCTATAATCCTTGCTAGAGATATTAGCAACATAATTTTCCCAAATGTAGTAAAATCAATCAAGTCTAATCACTTGAATAGGACACTTGTGGTCCATTCTGAATCAACTTGTACCCAGGAATAGAGACAGTCAGGTAGAAGGAAAAGTGTGGCCTTGTAACTTGTGATTCGTGGTTATTTCTTAAGTTTGAGTCTTCATTGCTTTATTTATATATTGTCTGCATAAGTTGAGAGAAATTACATGAAAGTGCTTAGAAGTGCTTTGTGTTTTTATTTTATGGAGGTGGAATACTTCCTCTTTGTGGGGGTGGAAAGCAGTACCATTTTGCCTAACAAACTGAGCTTTCCTGTGTGAAAAACCTTCAAAACATCGCAAAGTGCTTTTTTTTCCCTCTTGCCAGTACTGGGGCTGAACTCAGTGCCTCACACTCTTGGCTTTCGACTGGTACTCTAGAACTTGATACATATTTCCATTTCTAGCTTTTTGCTGATTATTTGGAGATAATAGTCTCACAGACCTTTCTTCCCAGCTTGGCTTTGAACTGTGATCTTCATCTATCAGCCTCCTAAATAGTGAGGATTATAGGATGAGCCACTGGTGTCCAGCCTAATAATCCTTTTAATAGAAGTCTGGCCAGCCAATCAAAACTGCTTCCTCTAAACTGCATCCTCTTCAAAACTCAGCCAAAAGGCAATGTATTGCCTGGGTTAGCACTGAAGTGCATAGATTTGAGCCTTAATGTCTAGGTTTACAGACCCTGACTCATCACTTTCTACAAGATGCAAGGTACCAACAAAAGTGCCTACGCCTGACCCTCATTGAGCACCTGCTGTGTGTGATGAGGATGAAGGGTGGAGATTTGTCCTGTAGAAACTTCTCTTCCCAACTCAAGTGAATTCCTTCCAATTTCCTAAAACTAACCTTCATTTCCTCAGGGAAGCTTCAGAGAAAGAGTCAGGAAGATGTCTACAATGCAGTCATTGGTCATGAAGATGGCCAATGTGAGAAAAGACAAATCCGTTGTTCTTGGGCATCAAGCTCCTGTAAATGTTGGAACTGACAGCATGTCTGATCAATGATGCCATTCAAGACATTTAGCCAAGGGTGATGCTCTAGGATGAAATTAAGAGGAAAATGACAAATAAACTATGGCAACTAATCAATACGTATCCCAGTATGAAGTATGAAGCTAATGGTCCATTTCAAGAGCAGGAGCTGGCCTTTGCAGTGCTCGCCTTTTTGTGGTCAGATTGAGATTTGTTACAATTGGGTTGAGAAGTGCAGAGATTAGTGTCCTGAAATCATGGGCACTGGACCATATTTGTTATCCTTTCTGTTCTTTAAAATACTTGGAAACGTCTATTTGCATGTAATTTATATAAACTTGTAATTGGGAAGATCCTACCCAAATACTGTAGTGCGATGAGATTCATTTGAAATTAGATTGAAACTTAAAAAAATAGGGACAGAGAGACATTGTCAGGGAAGGCTAAGTGTAGATTCTGGATTAAACATAAAAGTAGAAACCAAGTGCTTTTTTCTTCTGGTTTAGTATGTAATACTTATGGTAAATATAAATATGATATAACTTTGGTTCACACATGCTTCTTAGAGCTGACACCTCAGCTTGGTTTCCTAAATAAGCATTAACATCGTCTTCCAGCATAGAGCCCACACATTCCCATCTTTCCCTTTAAAACAAACTCTCTAGAAAGATTTCAGAATGCTACCTAGAACAGGTGACTATAGGCAAGCCATCAGTCCCTCCAGTACATCCTTGTAAGGTAAGACTTGGGAGACTTTGAATATAGTATTATCTCAGGAGTTGCCAACCCACACCTAACCTCCTCTTCACACATTGGCTTTGTAAAAAAGGTTCTATTGAAACATAGCCATTTCCCATATTTCCCATAGTTGCTTTCACATATGAGGATAGTGTTGAGTAGATGCAAAAGTGTTGTGTGTAGACCCCCAAAATGTTTCCCTCGTCCTTTGCAGGGAAAGTTCACTAACTCCTACACTAAATGGTTGTAATGTAAACAGTTTTAATAGGATTAAGGTTCCTGGAGAAGCATCTAAAATGAAGTCACCAGCAGATGTGGTATAGCACATCTGGAATCCCAGAATGCTTGGAGGTTTAATCAGAGTTGGAGGCCAGCCTAGGCTACATAGTGACATCTTGTCCTAAAAGAAGTAATTGCCTGGTGGTGGCTCACACCTGCAATCTCAGCTACTGAGGAGGCTGAAATCTGAGGATCACAATTCGAAGCAAACCTAGGCAGAAAAGTATGTGACACTCTTACATACAATAAGCCACCAAAAAACCAGAAGTGGAGGTATGGCCCAACTGATAGAGTGCCTGCCTTGAATGAAAAGACCAAGACCAAGAGATAGTGCACAAACCCTGAGTTCAAGACTCATTAACATCACACACACACACACACACACACACACACACACACACACACACTTAAATTGAGAAATAAAATGAAAAAAAAATCCACTTAAACTTGTTACCCTGATTTGCATACTTGTAGTTAATTCTAAGTAAGTCTGGAATGAAGTAATCAATAGACCTTTCTTTTTTTTTTTTTGCCAGTCCTGGGGCTTGAACTCAGGGCCTGAGCACTGTCCCTGGCTAGTGCTAGCACTCTGCCACTTGAGCCACAGCGCCACTTTTGGCTTTTTCTGTTTATGTGGTGCTGAGGAATCGAACGTAGGATTTCACATATACGAGGCAAGCACTCTACTGCTAAGCCATATTCCCAGCCCTCAATAGACATTTCTATAAAGTGACTTGGAAATGTCTCCCTGTGGACCATTGCATTATGCTATAAATGCAAGAATGTCAGTCCCTTGTTATTGCACCTCCATCTTCCTTCCAACTTACTTCCAGTTTTGCCTTGAGGAGTCTGCGCATATGAGCCTCTTTTCAGGAAGTCCACATCACTCCAAACCATGCAAAGGGAAACATTTTGCCTTGTAAATGCCATAACTTATGGTTAAGAACTGTGCCACATGAACCCTGATGAATCTCATCTACCCCACAGTGATAATGAAGTGTTGTATTTACAGCCATGGCCCAGCCTTCTGATACCCAAACATTTGGTAAATGTAGGCTTCTATTTTCCCTATGGGGGGGAACACCTGGTGTAATACTACACTTCTCATCACTGTCCCCCCAACTTCTGTTCTTGCCCTCTCCAGTTATAGCAAGAGCAATCAAGTCACTGTTCAAACCTTACACTGACTGATACTTGGTATCAAATGCAACAGACCTATGCCAGCCTGCAGAGCCCTACACGACTTCAACCTCTGGTGGCCTCTCCACCACCAATGACCTCTCACTGCTTTTCCCAGTGCAAAATGCATTTCAGGGACACTGGCCTCCTTGATGTTCCTGTACCACTGTTCTCATATCAGCTCCACAAAGAGCAAAATGACCTCCTCTGTCACTCTTTCTTTTTAGATTATATAAATAACACCATATTGCACTGTGATAAATTTGTTTATTGCCGGCCGACTTCATCCAGCTGTACAGCCTCCTCTTCAGTGTTTGAAATGGGACCTGAGGCCTAGTAGATGCTCAATTAGCATTGTAATGGATGCAAAGAGTGTGCCTGTTGGTGAGTACAAAGCCAATAATAAGCATGACCTGGAGATCAAAGAGTAATGTGCGGTTTACTATTTGTAGCAAGTAAGAAGAGCACTGAGGATCTCCTCAGTGTCCCTCCAGCAAATAAAGCAAAGCGCTACACCAGGCCCTGGTGGCTCATACCTGTAATCTTGCCTCCTGAAGAGACTGAGATCTGAGGATTTTAATTCAAAGCCAACCCCGGCAGGACAAATCTGTGAGGCTCTTACCTCCAATTAACCACCAAAAATCCAGAAGTGGGACTGTGGCTCAAGTAATAGAGTGCTAGCTTTCAGCAAAAAAGAAAAAAAATGCAAGTGAGTATTTGAGGCCCTGAGTTCAAGTCCCAGTACTAGCCCCAAAGGGAAGATGGGCTTTTATTGGAGAAATTCATACATATTCATACAAGACAGACCATTAACATACACAGAAGTCACACATTCTAGAACATGCTCAGTTCAAAGTCATGCCTCTTTATATATCTCATGTTTAAAAAGCAGTGGCCAGGAATGCCTACCATACAATTCCTATTATGCTGAGCAAAGTTCACTTCTAGATTACCTTTAAAGGGTTGGACAGGATGATTCAAGTTTAGTTTGCTAAAGTCACTTCTGTTGGGGACTGTTTTGGCCTTGATGGAGGAAGGGCGCCAAGAGCGAGTCGCTGCCCTTCCCCCAGCCCTGGGATAGTGTGGGAGGGAGCCCCTCCCACCTTCCGGCCTCAACCGGAAAAGCCCCCCCCCCCCCCCCCCCCCCGCCCCTGATGGGCGAACAGGTGTGTGCCACCATGATGGGGTTGTTTCACCCACAAAGGAAGTTTCATGACATCACCTGATGGACATGGTCTTTAGCTTATGACTGGCCATTTGGCCCTTTCTTTCCCACCATTACCTCCATATAAGTCGCCCTCCCAAATTAAAGCCTTTGAGACCCATCCCACCATCGCAGCGTTTCCCTGAAGTCTTCTTCCTGAGTCAGTAGGGGCTGGCGATGAAGAGGACTTCAGCATCCCACTCCAGCTTAGAGCAGTCTGGTAATGGCTCAGGCATTTCCCCAGGAGATGAAGGGGAAAGGGTCCTCAGAGGCCCGACACATTCTCCCCCAGAAGATTGGGGGAGAAGGGGGTCCAGAACCACCCCCCCACATAGGGATCCATCAGATCCCTACATATTTCCCTAAGTTACCTTGTAAGTCTGTCTGGCTGGCCTTATCTGAAACAAAATGCAACAATAGAAGCAAGCTTGGAGTCATTTACAGGAGCTGCAGCTGGGATGACCATCCCTCAAAACAGAGTGCAATGACTAGCGCCATCCAGGAGCACAAATGAATGAAAGGCTGCCTGTTGATTCTGGCACCATCACCACATGGTTTTTTATCGTCCCAGGGCATAACATGTACCAACATCATTTTTTTAAAATAAATGTGAACATCTGCTCGACAATGTATATTTTCCAGGAACACAGAGATCTTGATTCAAAGGCTAGCTTTACCAAGTAGAAGCTGCAGCATCTCAGCCTATGTTGCTTAATCTTAATCTCTAGGGTGTAATTTCCTTCGAGTTAAGAAAGGAGAATTATACCAATGACATAAAGTTGTTCCAGGTGTGGCACTGATCAAGATGCGTTGTACACATAACTTGACTTGTTGAAACACTTTTGTACAACTACTTAGCAATAATTAAGTAATTGTCACAAAAAGCAGAATTGGTACAAAAACTAAATAAAGTGATGCCATGTAAGTTAGTGTGTGTGTGTGTGTGTGTGTGTGTGTGTGCGCATGTGAGAGAGAGAGAGAAATGTCTGTGAGGGCAACATGTTGACAGTGGTTGTGAGTCACCATCTGTGACCTTAGGAGTCATTTTCATGTTCTTTTGTATACTCTGGTTTTGTTTTTACAACTAATTGCAGTGCTGGAATCATCACAAGAAAAACTCCACTTTCACTGTGAAAAGACAAAATGAAAAGAATAGACCCTCACACATCATTATGCTCCCCACCTATTTGGGCATTGGGTCAGGCAGAGAATCTGGATGAGCAGGTCAGCAGAGAAAGACAGGCAGGAAAGTGGAATGGACAATAAGGAACTTTGAAAATGGAATAGGAGGTAAGACTGAGTTGATTTTCTTTCCTTGGCTCTAGTCCTTGCTCTGAAGAGTTTGATAAGAGAGGCACTGGCCATCAGATTGTTCATGAGTACCCATCCCATAAAATGGCACAGAAAGGAACAGAGGAGAGCATGTGTGTATAGACAGTACAGTGTCCAGTGGTTAAGAGTTCAGCTCTGGAATGAGTAGGCAGACCTCAGGCCCCTGATGATCTTGTACATATAAGACCCCTGCTTCTTCATCTCTAAAATAAGGAGAATAATTTGCACCTGGCAACTTTATTGTGAGAACACAAAGAGCAAATAGCCTGCTAAAATCTAGGCAGTGTTGGACTGACTGTCCTTATTGCCCTTTTGTCCTACTTTGCACTCAGCCTCTGCACCTCATCCCTTTGGGCAGAGAATAAAGAGAGAGGAGAAAAACAAAGCCTCTTCAAACTCCAGTCACAAACAAGTTTTCCTAGGCCTTGTTTCTAAGCTATGGGAAGCCAGCAAGGAGGGTCAAGGAAGGTAGGAATGAGTCATCACTGAATCTCTTTGTGCTGATAGAACAAGTGTAGGAGGGAAGCCATGTTCCTATCTGCCCACTGCCACTCGAATAGCCACTTTGCAATATGAAGCACTTGGTTGCCTGGCAGAGAGTAAAGAAGATGGCAAGGCCAAGATATCCAACGTGAGCTGGCAGACAGTGGTGGCAGGAGAGCAACAACATTTTTTAAAATCCAAATATTGTGCATAGCCTTGTGTGTCTCTGGCCCCTAGAGACTACTGGAACAAGTGTTGACCCCAGCCCTCCTCCCCTAAATCCCATCCTCCTTACAAGTGCTCACTGATAAGTAGCTTTGCTTATTATGGATGTTATTAGCACCAGAACATAAAAAGGTACAGCTGTGATCGGATTGCTATGTTCCCCTTTTGTGGCACTCCATGGTTTGAATCCTGATGAAGTGGTTATTAAGGTGACAGTGGGAATCTCCCACCCTTTCCCTAACATTGCATTAGCCTTTCATATGATGTTAGCCAGGCTCTAGAGATGTAGCACTAAACACTCCACATGCTCTGCCCCGCAGGGATAGTCAAATGATAGAGCCAGACGTGTGCCAGCCCACTGAAGTACCATATTGCCAAAGGTTCCCCTAAAGGAACACGGAAGGGCCCTATCAAAATGGGATGAGCTTTACTTCCTACTATACCACAAGCTGATTACTAAGGATGTCAAAATTTATTCAGAGCAAAGGCCTAGAAAGAAGCTGCTTACAAATGCTGGCAGGACCATGGCAACATAAATGTGTCCAAACGTCAGGAGGGGCACAGTCAATACAAGGAAACAAGCCAAATAAGTGTCTGTGATGATTGACCGTGATTGCCAACTTGATTGGGTTGAGAGATGCCTAGGAGATTAGGGAAGCATACTTCTGGTTGTGTCTGGGAGCAGGTTTCCCCAGACAATCAGATCATGAAGTTCTGACCTCATCTATGATTTAATCCATTGTTAGACTCAAAATCGGAATGGACAATTGGGAAGTGGGAGAACTGTGGAGAGTATAACCTGGCTAAAGGCAAGGGTTCATTGGGGCATATCCTTGGAGGCTCTATTTTGCCATTGCTGGTTATTGCTCTTCCTGGACATCCTGAAGGGAATAGCCTTTGCTACATGCTCCTGCCACCATGGCGTGAGTTGCTCTGCTCTACTACCTTCCACCATGATACACTGAAACCTCTGGAACTGTGAGGCAACAAATCTCCTTTCCTCCTAAGGGTTTGTTTTTTATTTGTCAAGTATTTGTTTATAGCCATGTAAAAGTACCTAATGGACTGTCCTCTCTGAGGCCTAGAGCATTTAGGGCTAATCTTTACTTGGGTTATACCAGCAATTACTGTAAGCCTTTTTCTACATCCAGTCCCTGCCTCCCTCTCCAACGACATTGCCATTATTAGCCCCCATGCACTAGGCCCTTCCTCCATATCATCACTAAACATACCCAGCACTTTCCTGCCTCTGTGCTTTTCCAGGCGCAGCCTCGTCTCCCACAGCCCTCTTCTTCACATCTGGCTTTGGCATAGTCCAGCCAAGCAAGGAAGGTCAAATCGCTCTAAGAAATCTGACCCCTGGAGCACATCCACCACCTTGTCTCATTTGCTACAAGCAAGAAATGACTTCTCCTTCCCTTTTATACCAAGGACATTGAGTACTTTTATGAAGAACCTGACACAACCTTCTTTATATTTCCAATTGGCTACGAATTCAAGCATTTGCTGTCAAAACACCAGACTTACAGTCACCAGCTCTGTGACATTGAGTAAATCTACTAGCCTTTCAGTCCATTAATATCATGATTTGTAAAATGGAAACATGGTAGCATCTATTTACTGGAATTGTTTTTAAGATTCTATGAAATAATGTAAATAAATGATATTGCCTAACATATAGTGAATATTCAGTAAACCACCTTTTAAAAAAATAATATAGTCCTATAATCCATATTTCGTGAGCTACTAGAGGTCAGGTACCGTTGGTCTACTTTTACTTCATCATTTGGTTTAGTAACTAGAACATAGTGGTTGCTTAATAACAATTTAGTAGACTTTCTTGATTTATTGTCTCCAAGATATTAGGAGAGAGCGACGGAGTGACATTGTACAAAAGAAATCTATCATTACCTGGCTTATGTAAATGTAACCCCTCTGTACATCACTTTTATAGTAACAACCATAACTAAATAAATATAAACAAATAAATAAAAGGTATTGTGGCAATTATCATATATTCAAAACTTCAAGTAGTTGATCTCAATGTTGTATAAATCAAAAGAAGACGATCAGCAAGGTGCTGGTGGCTGTCACCTGTAATCCCAGCCAACAAAGAGGCTAAGATCTGAGGATCAAGGTTCAAAGTTTGTGCAGGGAAGAAAGTCTATGAGACTCACATTACCTACCAAAAAGCCAGAAATGGAGCTATGGCTCAAGTGGAGAATGCTAGCTTTGAGCACAAAAGCTTGTGGACAGTGAGTGCCCCAGGGTTCAAGCCCCTGTACTGGAATAAAAATAAAATAAGACACATATAACATTGCATTTCCAAAACAGCTCCTTGAATGAGGGGAACCCACCGAGGGATAGGCCCAAAATAAGACCCAAACCATGTGAGACAATCATTAAATCCTGTAGTTCCATGTCTAGTATCTGGTTCACAGATGGGCATGATGTGAACTCCAAAGACCCATTATGGCTTTACCAGTGACCACTAATATGGCTTCTCTCCTGGGCTGGCTTTTCTGCCTGGTGGTCTCCTTGACACATGTTCTGGGTTCTTGGCATTTCTACCTCCCTGAGTCTCCACTTCAGCTCGATTTCAGTAACTTCATGTATTGCCTTCTCATGGGCTGCTTGCTAGGAATCCAAGCTTGCTTCACATTGCCTGGTTTCATAGGCTTTCCTTCAAAATCTGGGCGGGAGCCTCAATGAACCTAACTCTTGCATTCTGCACGCCTGCAAAGTCATCATCATCTGAATCATACCAAGGTGCACCACCACCTTGAGCAGTAGTTGAGTCCCCTTAGACCATGGTTGCAGTGGCCTCTGATTGCCTGGGTACTTAAGCATAGTCAAAGGAATCCTGAGAAAGAAGTTGTATACTTTTAACTTCACAAGTTGCATATGAATGCAGTCATTCTATAAAAACCCAAACCAGCAAGTCACTGGTGGCTCACATTTGTAATCTGAGCTACTCAAGAGGCTGATAGGACGATCACAGTTCAAAGCCAATCTGAGCAGGAAAGTCTAGAAGACTCTTATCTTGAATTAACCACCAAAAAGGTCATTAGTAATGTAGTGGCTTAAGTAGTAGAGCACTTGCCTTGAGCACACAAGCTCTGAGTTTCAGACACAGTACCAGAACCAACTGGGGTGGGGAGCAGGGAGTCAGGGGAAGGGAAAGTTGGGGGAAAATGAGGGAGAGGGTAACAATTTTCACAAAGAAATGTACTCATTGCCTCGCTCATATAACTGTAACCACTCGGAATATCACCTTTACAACAAAACAAAAATTTTAAAAAGACCCAGTATCATCAGCACATAAATGAATATCCCAGACTCTAATTTGTTTTCATAAACTGTGTCTTGCAACACATGCTTCTCATTTCAGCAACGCAGATGACCAAGTTATGAGGATCACTTGAGCTTAGAGGGAAGACAAACCTAGAGAACATAGAAAGATCCATTCTCAAAAACATTTTATAGAGTAAATGCCTTAAACTTGAGTAAAGCAAAAGTTAAAATTCCTTAGCTCTTTCCACCATAATTATTATCAGCCTTTGAATATAAGACAAACGATAGACAGATGACAGATAGATGCATATTACATACACACACATACATAAACACATGGATGGACATCGTTTCATTGGATCTGATGTTTGCCTTAATTGTATAATATAGGTATATCCTTCTGAAATTTGTTTTGTTAACTTTTTGTGCCATTAGAAATCTTTTGATGTCAGTACATAAGCTTGGTATACTCATATACACATGAAGAGATACTGAAGTACTAAATAATTTATGCAGAAAATGTACAAGTACCATTAAGTAGGTTTTTTTTTATCAAAAGTAAGTGAGACAGTAGCATTATGGCATAGTTCCTTTAGCATAAGTCACTATGCTATACTTTAGGGATCTACAGATGAGCACTCTTCTCTGCATCCTATCAGTGTAGATTAGTCATGTGGCTCCACATTTCCATAGCCTATAGTGCAAAATAAATAGAGAGGAAGATTACTTGGGGAACATAAGGAAGGGCTAGCTTGTGTAAGCATTTACTTACCATGTTGAGGAATAAGGATCTTATCCTAAAGTAATAGACAATCACACAGGTTAGGAATATATTAGCTATAAGTAGGAGAAAATCCAATAATAGTACATTTTGTAGCTTCAACTATAACCACAAGCTAAAATACAAGCAGCAGTTGGGTTTGGTTCAGAAGCTCAACAATGTCCCTGTAGCCCAAAATCTAGGCTGTATTTCAGCATGATTGATTTTATTCTCATAGTCACAAAACATAATCAATGTGATTCCAGCCATCATGCCTGTGTTCAAGGAAGTTTTAAAAAGTTTCCCCAGAAAACCCCAACCAATGAAAATTTATAACTCACTGTCTAGAATCGTGTTATATGACCACCCCCAATTCAAGGAAAAATTAGTCAGATTTCCTAGCTTGAATAATGACAGGGCAAAAAGATTAGGAAAAGTGACTTACTCAACCCAAATTATCAACTAACAGCAAGATTCTATGTTGAAGCCATTCTAATTCTTTCCAAGTTTTTTTTTTTTTGACAATTCTGAAATACCTAGGGATTTTTTTTTGTCTGTCATGGGGCTCGAACTCAGGACCTGGACGCTGTCCCTGAGTTCTTTTGCTCAAGGCTAGCACTCTACTACTTTGAGCCACAGCATCCTTCTGGTTTTCTGGTGGTTAATTGGAGATAAGAGTCTCATGGAGGGCTGGGGATATGACCTAGTGGCAAAGAGTGCTTGCCTCATATACATGAAGCCCTGGGTTCAATTCCTCAGCACCACATAAATAGAAAATGGCCAGAAGTGGCGCTGTGGCTCAAGTGGTAGAGAGCTAGCCTTGAGCAAAAAGAAGCCAGGGACAGTGCTCAGGCCCCTGTGGAGGCTTGCCTTTGAACCACCATCCTCAGACTTCAGCCTTCTGAGTAGCTAGGATTATATGTGTGAGCCACCAGCACCCAGCTCACCTGGGAATTTTTTTAAACCATCTTAAAATACAGCATTGCTACATTTATCTGGAGAAAGAGTATCCATCAATTTCAAAATTATAGCTACTGGCCTGAAGCTGTATCATCCAGTGTCACGCTTCCTTTGTATGAGCAGCTCCATCTCATGACTACCTGAAAGTGCCTGGTCACTGCTTAGAACAGAGAGTCTCAAATAAAAGACTCTCATGACCTACAGTTAAAGAAGCACCTCTGGTTATTCTCATATACTGTTGAGTTTTAAAACTTCTGATCTAGATATTCAAGGCAACTCTCTTGATGGAAGGAACTAATCACCAGAAAAAAATTGAGGCATGAGAACACTTCAGTTTTCACCCACCAGCCATTCAGGTGATGATTCATCTAGGTAAAAACTGTGATTTCAAGATCAAACTAGGGTAATATTTGAGTTTTAGTGCAAAGTAATGAGAAAGCTAATAGATTGTAAAAAACTGGTATGTATGGGGCATGAGGTGGCATGGGTGACCCCTATAATTCCAGCTACTATGGAGGTTGAGATCTGAAAGGTGATTATTTAAAGCCAGCACGAGCAAAATGCTATACCCCACAAAAGCGTATTGTGACATCAGCAGATTAATCAAACCTCTATCATTTTTTTCCATTGCCCCAAACATGAACTTCTTCTTGGGTATTCTTAAGGCCTTCAAGATGGTAAAAACCTATTGCTATCTTTCTTTCATTAAGAATATGTACATAATCCATTCATTTGGAATATATTTGTAAAAATCATTATGTGTTTATTATGTGATCTGCTAAGCAAGAACCCTATTCTCATGAACCTTTCCCTATTACCTGATATCTATTCTATATGATTATATTCCTGTGTAGAGACTGAGAAAGGACTCAACGTCTTCAACCAGATGTTTAGAAGTGAAAGTCACCTCTGGTACCTGGTACAGTGAATTTGGGGATGACAAGACAGGGGGTATCTCTAGAAACCACCCTCCTTCCTCACATGCTGGGGTGATTTGTATGTGACACTGACACTGTCTGCTAATTATAATCCAATATTTAATCCAATATTTTTTGTCTTCCATAACAGACCATACCACGATATTGAACTGATTACATAGACACCTAAAATGATGACTATACTTTCAGTCTCTACTGCAGTCAGGTTTGGCTATAGAAGTAAATTTTGCCCAATGGGCTGTGGAGAAGAAATGACATGTACATTGAATGGAGGTACTAAATGGAAAAGGTGTTTCTTACACTTCTCCCCTTCCCACTGGGTAGATATTGGGGTGAATCATCTTTGAACACACAGGTGAGTAATATCGTAGGGATGAGAGAGTGCATGATGAAAGGAGCTGTAGTTCTTATGTGATTCACTGAAAAGAATTATAATTTTAGCAGCCTTTGACTACCCTACCTCCAGATAATTATAAGAGAGATAAGTCAGCTTGTTGTTTATGCAACTCATTTTTCATTTCTATGATAGCAACAGAACTTGTGATTTAGCTAGTAGACTAGGCAGTAACAAAGCTACCAGTTAATCTAAATGATAACATTCAGCAGACTAGTGTAGGAATAACCGTATGCCAGTGGGATGGGAAACATGGAGAACCTGAAGATGTAGAGCTATGAATGTGAATCCAAGCTTCAAGAAGTTCATCAAAGAGGAGGGATATTGGGTTAAGGGGGGATTTGGTTGGTTGGTGTGGTAGCAAGAGAAATTTGAGCATGTTTCCAAGATTCCAATATGAGATTGCAATAGAGAAAATGGGAGGGGAATTGGTAGAATAAATCCTCTAAGTTTTCTATAAGGATGAGATCCAAAGTTTAGTCTAGAAAAGGTAGAGGAGTTCTTATAGGATGATAAGGAAAGGATGCGTGTGAAAACAAGTGAGCAGGAGCTGGAAGACATTAATTATAAACAATGTAAAAGTTGAAAGGATGTACATTGCATTGAAATGGAATGCCTAAAGATTGAAAAATAGACCATTTTTAGTTAACACGGGTTAAGATAGAAAGAAAGTCAAGCCAGGCGCCAGCTCACACCTGTAACCCTAGCTGCTCAGGACGCTGAGATCTGAGGATTGCAGTGCAATGCTAGTCCAGCAGGAAAGTCCATGAAATGTTTATCTTCAGTTAACCACCAGAAAACCAGAAGTGGAGCTGTGGCTGAAAGTGATAAAGTACTAGCTTTAAGCAAAAAATCTCAGGAACAGTGCCCAGGCTCCAAGTTCAAACACCACAACTGACAAAAAGGAAGGAAGGAAGGAAGGGAGAAAGGAAGAAAGGAAAGAAGGAAGGAAGGAAAGAAGGAAGAAAGGAAGGAAGGAAGAAAGGAAGGAAGGAAGGAAGGAAGGAAGGAAGGAAGGAAGGAAGGAAGGGCCAAGTAGTTGTGTTACAGTTCTGTAATCAGCATTCAGGAAGCTGTGGTAGGAGGTTTGTAAGTTCAAGGCCAGCCAGGGCTATATGGTAACACCCTTTTAAAAATAAATAAAAACATATAAAGGAAAAGAGAGAGGCTAGAAATATAGAACAGAGGTATATATGATTGCCTACTCCAGTGTGTGTGTGTGTGTGTGTGTGTGTGTGTGTGTAAACACAGCATAATGAAATCTACCAAATATGTCTGTAAAGCAGTAGAGGAGGAAGGGAAGGAATGAGAATATAGTGAAGGGGTCAATTTGTCTCAAATGCATTATGTGCACATATGGAAATGTCACAATGAAAGCCCTTCATGTTATATTAAAATGTATATTAACTCAAAAATAAAATGAAATAAAATATCAAAAGCATAACTATGAGCAAAAAAGAAAAAGAAGGATTGCAAAGACTTCCACATGAAGAGAGGACAAGCATGTACTCTCTCGCAGGCCATGAAGATTGCTGCACTGTAAATAATACTAGCTTATGTGACTCTTATTACAACCTATGTAGCTAAAGACTACTATCTCTATTTTTTATATATGAGGTAGAGTCAAGTCAGCTCAGGTCACATCAATGGTAAGCTGAAGAGCATTGAATTAAACCCCATTTTTCCCTGACTTTAAAATTCATACTCAAGTCAGCTCCACTATACTGCCCTGAACAGACCTTTCCTGAATGCCAGAAAATGATGATGTATTTGAGAGGCTATTTTGTGGTAGGGAGAGTTACTATCTTTTATCTGCAATTTCTCGTTAGTCTGGGTTTTGAAAGTCCACTTGAACAATCTCTACTTGTTTGTGGGCTTTCTTCATGTGAATGCACTCTAAGTTGCAATGAATAACTTGCTGCTAGGATATGTCTATAATAGAATGAAAAGTAAACCGTATCAAAATACTACATTCAGGTATTTCTTTGTGATGCTTGAATTTAAAAATTAAAACTATTATTTCTGAATTTTGTTGGGGGTGAGATTACAGAAGAAGGATAACTATTAACAGCTATTATTTATTTGAAACCTCAGTATACCATTGTTTAACATACAGTCTTCAAATACTTTGGCTAAATTGCTAGTGCCACCATGACAAGATAAGCAGAAATTAAGGTGAGCATAATAAATTGAAAACTGATAAGGACTTTTATAACACTACTAATTTTCCAAATATTTAGTTTATTGGAAACAATTCTTATCCACTGACATATACAGTGGGAAGTCTTTACCTTTCTGGTACTTTCTCACATAATGCCACAATGAACTCATAGGGTGGGTACAATAATTATTGCCATTGTATGGATGAGAAAACTTAAGCCCAAATACATGCATGAAAAAGTGAGCATAGGGTCATAATTTGAACTTAACTCTGCATAGTTCTTATATATATATATATATGTATATATATATATATACATATATATAATCTTTTTGTCCCTATCTGTAAGAATATGTATGGTTAGCAGGCCCCCAGTGGCTCACATCTGTAATCCAAGCTATTAGGAGGCTGAGATCTGAGGATTGTGATTTGAAGCCAGCCTAGGCAAAAATCTCTGAGACTCTTAACTCCAGTTAACCAACAGAAAACCAGAAAGTGCAGCTGTGACTAAAAAACAAAATCTCAGGGATAAGCACCCAGGCCCTAGGTTCAAGCCCCAGAACTGGCACAAAAAATGTGTATGGTTTCAATATGAGTTCAAAACTTGATAGTAGTAGACACAAAAAGTGCAAGGATATAGTAGACCTTAACATCACTATTAACAAGTGTCACCCATTGACCTTTATAGAGTAGAGCACCCTACCCAACAATAGAATGCATACTCCTCTTCAGACTAAGAATCATGGGCTGGGAATATGGCCTAGTGGTAAAGTGCTTGCCTTGTATACATGAAGCCCTGGGTTCGATTCCTTAGCACCACACATATAGAGAAAATGCCGGAAGTGGCGCTTTGGCTCAAGTGGCAGAGTGCTAGCCGTGAGCAAAAAGAAGCCAGGGACAGTGCTCAGGCCCTGAGTTCAAGCCCCAGGACTGGCAACAAAAACAAAACCAAACAGACTAAGAATCATAGTCCACATTCCAGGCCATAAAACAAATTTCAATACATTTGAAAGGGTCATGCCGTACAAAGTCTGTTCTCTGACCACAAAAGAATTAAAGTAGGAATCAGTAATACAAAGATCTCCAAAAAATTCTCAACTATGTAAACGCTAAATGCCATACTTCTTAATTAACCATGGACCAAAGACCAAATTAGAAAAAAAATTATGGGGAGAAGCATAAAAAATAATAGAGGGGTGAATTTGATCAAGGTACTTTCTCTGCATGTATGGCCATATCACAGTTAAATCTCTCTTGCAATTAACATGTACAATGAAAAATATAGAAAAAATAAAGGATCATGATGGATAGAAGCATTATGTGTTCATGAGTTTTAAGATATACAGGAAAAGGTTTTTATACATTAATTCATCTGCCCATAAACAGATAAATGAGTATTAAAATGTTCTTAACTGAATTCAAAACAATTGCTAATAAAGATCTTCGATTTTTTTTAAAAAGACACTGGACTGGAGGTATTGCTCAATTGTAGAGTTCTTGTCTAACACGACCAGAGACTTAATATGCAGCATAAAAAATAAAAAAGAAGAAAAGTAATTTGAGCTGAGTGAAATGAAGACATAATATATCAAAATTTATGTAGAACCTGATAAAGCTGTATTGAAGTGGAGATTATAGCACTAGATACCTATATTCGAAAAGAAGAAAGGTTTCAAATCAATGCCCTCATTTTCTACCTTTAGAAACTAGGAAAAAAGAGCAAATAAGCTCAAACCGAGCAGAAGAAAGAAACACCAAAGATCCTGGAAAGAAATTAAAAACCAAAAAGCAGTTTCTTTTTTTAAAAAAAATCAATAAAATGGATAAACCTCCAGACAAACTTATTTTAAAAAGTAAGATTATTCACATTATCAATATCAGAAATGAACATGAGCAAAAAAAAGAAGAAATTAGAAAAGAGTCCACAGCCATTAAAATGACGTGCATATGTGAAGTGAAATAATGAAGCTTGTTGAGATTGGCGTGGAAAGGGGGAGAGTGGGTGAGGAGAATAATAGAGTGGTGAATGAGGGAATGAGAGACAGCACCAGAGAGGGTGACTCTGATCTATGTACATTGTATGCATATATGAGCATCTCAAGATGAAACCCCCAGGGGCTGGGAATATGGCCTAGTGGCAAGAGTGCTCGCCTCGAATACATGCAGCCCTGGGTTCCATTCCCAGAACCACATATACAGAAAATGGCCAAAAGTGGCGCTGTGGCTCAAGTGGCAGAGTGCTACCCTTCAGTAAAAAGAAGCCAGGGACAGTGCTCAGGCCCTGAGTCCAAGGCCCAGAACTGGCCAAAAAAAAAAAAAAAAAAGAATGAAACCCCCTTGTACAGCTAAACACAGGGAGAAAAAAAATGACTCATCTCCCAAATTCGAACAAAAACCTTCAAACCGCTTCACTTGTCTTGTAGACATGTTGTCCTAATAGTAGCGAAGACTGAAACAAAAAATCAAAGAAATAAATGCTTCCAAAACTTAAAATAGCTATTATAAATACGTTTTTGCCCATAATTCAGCAAGATAAGTGAATGGACAGATTCCTTAAGAGGCACAAACTACTGAAATTCTCACAGTAAGAAAGAGATAACTTACCTCTTCATCCTCATATCTATGAAAGAAATTGAGATTGTAGATAGAAACTTTCTCATGAAGTCCAGGTCCAGACATCTTTACAGGTGAAATATGTCCACCATTTAAGAAAGAAATGAGGGCTGGGAATATGGCCTAGTGGCAAGAGTGCTTGCCTCGTATACATGAAGCCCTGGGTTCAGTTCCTCAGCACCACATATATAGAAAAGGCCGGAAGTAATGCTTTGGCTCAAGTGGCAGAGTGCTAGCCTTGAGCAAAAAGAAGCCAGGGACAGTGCTCAGGCCCTGAGTCCAAGTGCCACGACTGACAAAAAAAATAAAAGAAAGAAATGATACTAATTCTGTACAGCCTTCTAGAAAATTGAAGGGAGAATGGTAGAATGCTTTTAGTTTATAAGATTAATATTACTCTTTATTAGTTTTCTGGTGTGTCATAAAAAAAAGTCCTGCATATGGTATGGCAACCAAATTTATTATCTCACAATTCTGGAAGCCAGAAGTTTAAGATCCAGGTATGGTTAGTTCTCAATGATGTCCCTGAGGAAGAATCTGTTCCAGGCTTCTCCCATAGCTTCTAGTGTTTTTCTGGTACTCTTTGACTTTATTCCTTGGATTCTACACATGCGATTCCTATTTATGCCTTTATATCTACATGATCGTGTGTGTGTGTGTGTGTGTGTGTGTGTGTGTGTGTGTGAATCTCCCCCTTTTTATAAATACTTACATTGGATTAGAAGTTCATTCTTCTTCAGTATGGCCTTGTCTTAACTAATTACATCCATAAAGACCCTATTTGCAATAAAGTCATACCTAGAGATAATGGACTTTATACTGTCATCATATAAGTTTCTATAGGGCAGAATTTAACCCAAAATACTTTGATACTAAAATCAACTGAATTCCAAGGAAAGAACTTATAGCTCATTACCACTCCGGAACATGGCTGCAAACCTATTTACCAACATTTTAGCAAATAGAATTCAGCCATATACTGAAGAATAATGAAAATGAAGTTTATTCCAGAATATGTTAAGTTGGCTTGCCTAAACAATGAATAGTTTGTCATATTAACAATTTGTTCATAAAAATTCATACATAAGCATATATACAAATATGTATCAATAAATGCACATACCTAAAATGCGTGTATAAGCATGACCTTCTCAATGGTTATAGAATATTTGATTTTAAAAAACGAACATGCATTTCTATTCTAAAACCTCTTAGCAAACTGCCAAAAGAAACTTCCTCAACCTGCTAAAGGGCAGTTATGAAAACCTATAGCTAACATGATAATTCATAGTGAAAGACTGACTACATGTCCCTAAACCAGAAAGAGATGATTGCTTTCTACACTTCATTGTAACTGGAGTTTCTGGCCAGTAGTATCAGAAACAAGATGGGTAGAACAAAGAAGGCTAAGACTTTTTTTTTCATGCTTGTCCTGGGCATTGTGAATCACTTGAGCCAGGCTTAACTGAGACTGCTTTGTCCCAACTCCATTAGAAAGTAGCTAGGAGTCAAGTCTGTGCCTATACTCAGTGTCAATGAAGTGGACTGAAGCAGTGTGCAGTGCCGTTATTAGATATCCTAACAAGAATCTGAGCCTACATACCCATCTACCCCCAACGAGGGGAAGCAGTGGGGTGGGGCTGACAGTCTTGGTTGGTTTTCTAGTTTCTTTTGGCTCTCCACCACAAAGCTGAGTTCCAGTGCAAGAATGAGGCACAGTGAGACTGTATACTGCTTTCTCTGGAAATGTGTTAATGAGCTTGTAGCTTCAAGCTTTGAGTCTCTACGTATACATGGTGTTCTCTGCTGTGTATGTACTTCTCTGTGACTTTTATTATAAAGACACTGAGAGAGCTGGACAGTGGTGGCTCACATCTGTAATCCTAAAGTACTAAGAAGGCTGAGACCTGAGGATTGCAATTTGAAGCCAGCCTGGGAAGGAAAGTCCATGAGACTCTTTATCTCTAACTACCAAAAAGCCAGCAGTAGAGCTGTGATTGAAGTGGTAGAGCACAAGCCTTGCACACAAAAGTTCATAGATAGGGGTTGGGACAAAGCAGTCTCAGTTTAGCCAGGCTCAAGTGACTCACACCTGTGAACCTGGATGAAATCTGAGGATCACAGTTTGAAGCCAGCCCAGGCAGGAAAGTCCTTGAGACTCTTATCTCCAATTAGCTGCCAGAAAACCAGTAGTGGAGCTATGGCTCAAGTAGTAGAGGGCTAGCCTTGAGCTGAATATTCAGGGATAGCCCTGATTTCAAGCCCCAGGAATAGAGCAAAAATAAATAAATAAATATATTCAAACTAGATTGAACTATGTGAGATGATGCATACATTAACCTATTTCACTATAGTTTTTATTTTTACTATCGACTGTGTATTCCATTATAAGATGTTGTGAACTTAAAACATACACAATAAAATTTGTTTTCATTAAAAAAAAAAACACCATTTTACCCAGTATAATGTCCAACCTAACCAACCTCATCTTAACTTGTAATGTTCAACAGTCCTATTTCTAAGTAAGTTCACATTCAGAGATGCTGGAGTTAGAAGTTCAATATATCTTTTTTAAAATTTTGGTTACTTATTCATTTATTTGGGGATGTAGGAAGAAATTGTCAAGAAGCTTGTGCTTTTCTTTCTTTTATTATTATCTTTAGTTTTGTATGGGAGTTGCCATTCAACAAAGCATTTTATGAATACAATGCATCTTGATCTTGTGGCCCCTTTCATCATTCTTCTCATTGTTCCCAACCCCATACCTTCCCTCAGTATTCTTAATTTTGTAGTATATGTGTTGAAATTTTATGACTGTATTCTTCCCCTACCTCTCCTCATTCATCTATTCCTGTCCCCTTGATCCTACTCTCCCTTTCAACCTATCTTCTTATGGGACACAATTTAGCTCCTACCAATAATGTTCAATGCCTATAGTAAAAACTATAACATCATGTAGTATAGTATCCAAGGTGGATAGAGAAAATTATAACGTTTATACCTTTAACTTTGGGGAGAGCAAAGAGACCTAAAGAGAAGTAGTACTTCAAAAAAATCACTTGAAATAGGATAGTAGCAAAACAAACCCTAAAGCACAGGGCTAACATAAGGCAAATGAGAATACATTTTTTTTTTGTAAATCCAAATTAGGACGAATGGGTAGAAATAGCATTTACTTCCTGGCAGAATAGTAAGAGATCTCCAAATTGGAGTTATGTTCATCTGTAGTCTTCTGTTCCTCCCTGGAAGCACTCACGATAGCCATTCATTGGCTGGGACACAAAGAGGAGATTCAAATGTCACATGGAGGAGATCCGAAGTACATGACACTCCTCAATAATTGGAAATTGAAGAGTATCTCCTCCTCTTGATCAGTTAGAAAAGATGGAAACTTTCTACAGTATATATTTTACAAGAAAGGACATAGACACATACTGTGACCTTTCCAGAGCCAAAGAAACCAAGAACGCTGAGTGGTATTTATTGAGGTAGATGGTAGATAATAGCCATCATTTTTAAGCAAGCATGATCCTGCACAATGTGAAGACATTGAGGGTAGTTTACCTCCTAGTCTGCTGTCCTTTTTCATATTGTCAGCCCTTTGCATTCTCCCCAAATGAACTGAAATTCAAAGTGCTGACATGTTTGAAGAAAATGATCAAAATACATTGAAACTCACTGTCAACAAGAATGTTCTCATGTGTGGCTGAATGAAGAAACATCTGGGAGTTGTAGACATCAGGAATTGCTTTGAGCAAACAGGTTTCAATCACTTGGAAAACTGTCTTTCAACCTCAGTTGTCAGTATAGTTTTGTGTCATGCCCTGCAAACTGAGGTCCCCTCCAAACATTGTATTACTAGCTTGCCTACCAGTGGAAGTATTCTTTTGATGAATATAGACTTTTATGTAGGTAGCATATGATCTAATTTCTAGGGACTATTTTTTAATAATCTATAGGAATTTCTTCCCCTTTTTGTGTTTTTTTTATCCTAAATGCATTTTCCCCCAGTAGGCATATCTTTACAATAAAGAAACAACAAAGCTAGTTCTGGGGCTCACACCTATAATCCTAACTTCTCTGAAAGCTGAATTTGGAGGATTGCAGGTCAAAGCCTACCCAGGCAGAGAAGTTCAGCAAAGGCCTCCACTGTAAGCATCTCAAACAGATCTAATTAGAAAGCCTGTACTATTTCCTCTATGGCAGGAAAGTAAACTTGGGTTGCTTTATACAAAGATGTAGAAAAAGCTATGTAAAGAATAACAGTAATAACACCATATGCAAGTCTTTTATTTAATTTCTTACACTTCTGTAAAGAATTTACCATTATTATTCCCATTTTACAGATACAAAATCAGAGGCTCATCATGCCTGTAATCCTAGTTACTCAGGATGCTGAGATACAGTTTGAAGCCAGCCCCATACAAAAAGCCTATGAAACTTTTATCTCCAATTATCCAGCAAAAAAACAAAACAAAACAAAACAGAAGTAGAAGTGTAGCTCAAATGTCAGAGTGCTAACCTTGAGTAAAAAAAGCCAAGCAAAAAACATAAAGTCCTGAGTTCAAGCCCCAGGAGACAGAGAGAGAGAGAGAGAGAGAGAGAGAGAGAGAGAGAGAGAGAGAGAGAGAGAGAGAGAGAGAGAGAGAGAGAATGAGAGGCTCACGGAGTTTAGGAAATACAGCGAAGATAACATACCCAGTAATCAGAGTAGCTAGCTTGAAAAACTCCCATGAGTTGAAGTGTGAAAACCCATAGTTCAACAATCATTTGGAATGTGAATGCTTTGTAGTCTCCCAAGTCTGTAATAATAAAGGTAATATTTTTCATGTCTTCAGTAATAATCTATTTCTATGAGTAAAGAGGCCAAAATAAAAGAGGGAAGGGAGAGTGAGAAACAGAATGTTTTCAAAGAAATAGAGAAGTCCAGATCAGTAAGGCTATAAAATAAGTACTGCTATTTTCCCCGTGTTTATAAAAGAGAGACTCTTGAGTCTCAGAGATGTTAACAACAAAAAAAATCCATGATCAAAGAAAGGCAACGTGTATATGGACCTCTGGATAAGCTAGAGTTTGAAGTGTCAGTACAGTGTCCAAGCTCTGAAAGATGTATTTGCTGCCTTTCTAGTTTGGGTCCTAATCTTCTCCTGTCCCCATTTTAAGTGCATAGTATGTGGCCAGAGCCTATGCATATCTTTAGGGCTTAAAGCACAAGCAGCTGCTATGCCGAAGCCCTCCCCCCTTCAGCACCTCTGGAGCTCTTGCAGCTAAGTCCTCCTCAGCACCTCCTGTCAGATTCCTCATTCTTGCTGATTTCAGAGACTGGACTGTCACTAGACTTGCCATTGCTGCTGTAGCTCCTCAGACAGCACATGCTGCAAGTCCCTGTTATCTCTGGGATGGCTCTTTTTGGTATGCTAATGATTTCTTCAGCAGAATAGGAAGCTGGAAGAAATGAGCACCTTCTGCTGCCTATGCATTTCTCTAAGATCCCCGAATTGAAAGCTTTGGAAATGAAGAAGAGCTGGGTGGACTCTCGGAAAATGGAGACAAATGTAGCTACCAGAGGAGATTCGAGCTTGATCAGCCAGGACAATTGCTCCTGCATTCCAGTTCTATCCATTCCCCAAACTCAAGAGCAGATGCACCTTGTTCACATGTGTTTAACCTAGTGTAAGGATATGATTTTCACCTCCTTATCATAGAAGAACTTCATGTTTGCACCAATTGTAAACTTTGTTAGAACTCAAGTGGACCCAAAAATGAATCAACAAGAATATCCTGTAGGCTTATTTTCAAAGTTGTGGGTTTTCTTGTTCCCACTTTCAGAGCATAGTAAGGGAGAGGCAGTGGCCTCCTACAGAATCCTTGGGTTGGTATGAAGAGGGTAAAGACAGCTAGTTGTTTCCAGTTCTGCCACTGAGTAGCCGTGTGTGTCTTCAGACACATGTTGTCCTTTCCTTTCTAAGATGCTTCAAGTTCTCCCTCACTGGAACTTCAGAGAGCTATGAGAACCTTCCTCCCTTCCTCTCTCCCTCCCTCCGGGGTGTGTGTGTGTGTGTGTGTGTGTGTGTGTGTGTGTGTGTGTGTGTGTGTGTGTGTGTGTGTGTGTGTAGCTCTAGTATGTTGTTATCTTAAGAAAGTGAGGCTGGCTCTGGTGAATCACACCTGTAATCCTAGCCACTCAAGAGGTTGAGATCTAAGGATCACAGTTCAAAGCCCATCCTGGCAACAAAGTCCCTGTGAGACGTGTGTACCAATTAGCCACTAGAAAACTGGAAAAGTAGTTAGAGTAGTAGCCCTAAGCAAAAAGAGCTCAGGGACAGCACCCAGGCCCAGAGTTCAAGCTCCACTACTGACCATAAAAGAAAAAAAGAAAGTCAATGAGAAAAGTACACTAAATGGCTCATAGTATGTTCCTGATCATTATTGACACCCCAAAACCTTAAGGAACATGAATACTGGGGGGGCAGAGTACATGTTTCAGAGGACATGCCTTTATGTTGTGCCTTGAAGGATGAGAGGCAAAAAACATCAGAAATACCACAGTGAAAGGTCACATCTTTTAGTTCTTCGGAACTTGTCGAGGGGCCTAAAAGAACTTGCCTTGTCTGGAGGAGATTAGGGACTCTGAGAAGGGAGGTGTGTGTGGTCAGAGAAAATGGCACTGGAGAGCTAAGAAGCCAAGCCAGATCACCGAGGGCCTAGAATGTTTCATCAAGGAATTTGGATTTTATGTACAAGCTGAAGTGTTTTGTTTTTAGCACTGGAGCCACGTAATCAGGTTGGATTTTATAGAAATATTATTCAGCCTCTTATAGAAATATTATTCAGCCTCAATATGTAGAATGACCAAGAATGGGGAGAATCTGGAGCCCTGGAGGCTAGGTAGAACGCTTCTGCACGCATTGTATTCCAGATAGAAAACAAGGGCTCTCTAATGGATAGACAATCTCGGTCTTGTATGTATACTCTAGTGTATTCTTCTCCTCTTAAATATGCGCTAAACTGTCTTGTTTCTTTTTTTTAAAAAATCATCAGCAGGGTTTGTACTCAGGCATCATGTTTGCTTGCTTATGGCTAGTACTCTACCACTTGAGCAATGCCTCCAGCACAGCATTTTGCTGTTCATTTGAAAAGGACTCTTCTAGACTTTTCTGCCTGGGCTGACTTTGAAACCTCTATCTTTAGCTTCTTGAGTAGCTAGGATTATAGACATGAGCTGCTGGCATCTGGCCCATGTGTCTCCATTCTAAGGACAGAATGCAGTAAAGGTGCTAGGATGCCACTTTCAAGGTTACAGAAGTACTATGACTTTTCAAGCTAGTTGCTCTGTTGTAAGCAGCTCAATGGAGAGGCCCAGATACCAGCTAACTGATGTCTCTGGCCCAAAGCCAACATAGAATAAGTTATTCAAGTCAACTGGAAAGTAAATCTTCTGAGGCATACCCACAGACATATAAGAGACCTTGGAAACCAATCCTTACTCAGTAGAACCTTAACATCTACCTTGACTACAGTCTTGTGCAAGACCCTGAACCAGCTAAGATATACTCACGTGCCTAATCCACAAAAACTAGAGGTATATCTGTTGTTGTTGTTTTTTTTACTAACATTTAGAATAGCTTCTCACATAGCAAAAGATAAGTGATTCAATCTTTAATTAAGATAATGGGACTAAAGAACAGATTTTGAAAGTGTTAAGAACTTAGAAGCTAAGTGCAGGTAGTTCATGCCTGTAATCCAAGGTAATGAGGAAACAGAGCTGAGAATCGTGGTTCTAAGCCATCCTGGGAAGGAAAATTTATGAGACTCTAATCTTTAATTAACCACCAAAAAGCCAGAAGTGGAGCTGTGGCCCAAGTGGTAGAGCACTAGCCTTGAGCAAAAAAGCTCAGGAACAATACCCATGCCCTGAGTTCAAGCCCCAGGATCAGCACAAAAGAAAATAATAATTTGCACTGGGATGAGAGGGGAAAGGAGATGTCTAGGCTGACATTGGTGCTATTGAATGGAGATGGAAAACAGAGTAGGGGATGCTCCTTTGGGAAAGAATATGGTAGGCTAGTTTGTCAATCAAATATTGAAAGCAGATGGGGAATACACTCAAGTGGCAGTTGGATCTAAAGGGCTAAGCGTTGGCTGGGTGCTGGTAGCTTATGCCTGTAATCCTAGCTACTCAGGAGGCTGCGATCTGAGAATCACAGTTCAAAGCCAGCCCAGGCAGGAAGGTCCCTGTGAGACTTATCTCTAATGAAGCACCAGAAAACTGTAAGTGGCACTGTGGCTCTAAGTGGTAGAGCACTAGCCTTGAGCAAAATTGCTCAGGGATAGCACCTAATTTCAAGCCTGAGGATAGAAAAAGATAAATAAATAAATAAAACTAAGGAAATACAGGACCAAGGTGGGAACCCTAGAGATCGTCAGCAGTTCAGACAATCCACTTATCAAACAGGTTTCCGTGTGTGTGTGTGTGTGTGTGTGTGTGTGTGTGTGTATGTGTGTTTCATACATATCTTCTCCCAAGAAGTTGCCTTCCATTGTAAAATACTTTTCCTTAGCTTTGCAACCAACACCCTCTCCAAATTGGACACATTCCCATTCAAGAATTCTGGAACCATCCTGTTGATTTGTATTGCTTATCATTTATTAGCACTATCACTAGAGTTTATATGTTGTTTACACACTCAGCCTAATTTATTTTTCCCAAAGTAATCATGTAACATGACATGTCAGGAGAGCTTGTCAGTGGAAGAAATATAGTACAGGGAGAGCCTAGAAGATGTCAAGTTGACCCAGAGATCATTCTCCGGGGCTGCTGGTAGGTAGCGTGTTTCTAGCTAACCTGCAGAATATAAACAGAGCCTGCAGACAGACTGAAAGACAGCTCTATCAGCTTTGCTGGAGGTGTTGACACCACTATCCTACCCAGGGTGTGAGCACAGATGCTTGTTACCATTCCAATTTTGCTGAGCTGCTTGCGGCTTTTGACATTCACAGATATCCTATTCCTGCACATAGAGACCCATAGAAGAATCTTAAGGTTAGAAGATAACTTAATGGTCTTTTTTACAATAAAGGATACACATGAATTCGGAATGTTTCAAACTATATGCTCGTAAATAATCAAGAGTATTATATTTGAACAATTAAAGAAAAATATAATTATTCTTAGTTGAATAAAAGAATAAACAGACTTGGTCTTTTTTTATTAACCTATCAAACTGTATTAAATTCAACCAAGAATGGCCTGTGTATGAATGGGACTACATAAGGAATCATACTACCAAACTAAAGTCATGTATCAAAATTGGCTCTTTTCACTTACTTTAAGCTTCTTTCCTTGTGTTTTCTGCCTTTGTGAACACCAACTCCTGGTCTCACTGTTCTCAGTCCAGTCTTTTCTGTTCTGTTTGATCCAGAGTCAAACAGCTTCTGTGCTAATCTCCTAGCTTCTCCAATTTGTCCTGCACACCTCAACAGCTGATTTCGACAAAGCACTGACCCAAATCTTTCACTTTTCTACTAAGTACTAAGTAGTGGGCTTTCTACTGAATACAGGATCAAGCTATAGCTCCTTAGAATAGTGTTCAAGACTTTTCTGCCTCGCCAGGTGTATTATCCACCACCGTCTCCACCAACTTCCTCTGCAGCCATGTTATTTGACCACATGACGTGCTATGACTGTACAATATGCTACCATCTTTAGCAAGATCACCTATCCCCATGGACTTTCTACCTCTTGCTCTTTTCCTACGAAAGTTCTACACAGAATATAAGGCTTATCTTGAATGCTCTCTCCTCCAGAAAGCCCCTTTCTTTGCTCACTTAACAGGCTCTAACTCTGCTAGAAAATAAATCCCAGGTTCCACTGTCTCAAGGCAGAGTTGCCTGTTGACCTTCTCTCCCAAAACCTTGGTTGGGAGCTTATGATTTCCAGTTTCCCTAGATCCTTGCCAACTTCTTCACCCTTAGGATGCCTTAAAAAGTTTAGGAATAAATAAATCATAGGCCTTAAAAAGCTTTGTCAGATGCTCTAATAGTCCTTGGGCTGAGAATGTGGCTCATTGGTAGGGCATTTGCCCGGCAGGTACTGAAAAAATGAATGAATTAGCTAACAATGAAAGAATGTAGGCTGGGTTTTCAAATGCTTGATTTCGTATTTAATTAAAAACTAGAGCTGGGTACTGGTGGCTAACGCCTACAGGAGGCTAAGATCTGCACATGGTGGTTTGAAGCCAGCCTGAACTGGAAAGTCCATGAGACTCTTATCTCCAGTTAACCACTGAAAAGCCATGAGTGGACCTCTGGCTCAAGTTGTAGAGCACTAGCCTTGAGCATAAAAGCTCAGGGACAGCACCCAAGCCCTGACTCCAAGCCCTAGCACTAGCATACACACAAAAAATTAAAGTTTATTAAACTTTTGAACTATTTTTAGTAAGCATTATACATATTTTAGTAATTGCCAAGACCCATATACAAAAATACACTTATTTTCAATTAATAACATCTAGAAGGGAAGTAATTCAAACTTCTGTTAAGTTGTGCTAGTATTTCCCTGCAAAACCAACATATTTAAAAAGGAAATAAGCTCTTACTTTGTTTGCAGTGGTACCTAGCTACTACCTGAACCCAAGGCCTTGCACATGCTGAGCAAGTGCACTACCACTGAACTACACTCCAAGCCGAGTTATCTTTTTAAAGAGTGGACCTTTTTTTCTTCAATGAAAATTTTCTCGAATGTAAATGTGCTCACATTCAAAACTAGTTTTGAGCCTAGTTGTTACCACTAGAATGCAATTGCAGATTTAATTTTAGGCTGTTAGTAGTCTTGTTTTTCTTTTGTCCTCTTCCACCTAGTTGAGTGAGAAGGTAGAATGAGGCATTGAACTTTGTTGAAGGAAGCTGGAGGGTAGTTGTAGAAATCCTTGAACAAGTAGACAGGATACCAATATTCTAGCTCATTGACTTAGGCGTTATCAAGCTGCATGATTTTAGTTAGTCTGTGTCCCTTTGGTCCTCAGTTTCCCTGTATGATTGCTGAGGTCCCTAATAGCTAAGATTGGGAAAACATGTGGGTAAGAGATTTGCAACTGGTGATAATAGCAGCTCCTAGCACTAGAGGATGCTTACCAAACATCTCACCTAAACATCAGCCAAGATTGCTCGAGGGTACTTTAGTAGCTAATTTATTGAGATATAATTCAATGCCATAAAAATTCAACCTTCAAATGTGTAAGTTAATAGTTTTAATATATTCAGAGCTGCATGACTGTCTTTACAATCAATCTAATCAATTTTACATTTTCACCACTTAAAAAGAAAAACCCCAAACAACTCTGTAGGTATAAGAAGTCATTCCCCATTGTCTCCCAACCAGTAATCCATTAATCCACTTTGTTTTAAAGCATGTACACACCTTGTACCTTCATTTAAATAGAAGCATACAATGTACAATCTTTAGTGCTTGGCTTCTTTCACTTACCATAATGTTTTCAAGTTTCTTCTGTGTTGTAATACGTATCAGCATTCTATTTCTTTTCTTTTAAAATAAACTACTTCTATGGCAGTTTTGGATTTACATGAATATTAAGAAGGTTGTATGAAGTGTTCCCATACTCCACCATACTCAGTTTTCTGAGTATGAACCTATTTGTGTAGTATGTTGGTTACCATTAATGAACTAATTTTAATATATTATTGCTATATAGGATATGTACCTTATTTGGATTTTCCCTAAAATCTCCTTTCTGATCTACGATGTCATTCAGACACTTAATACATTTGTATTACATTTAGTAGTTAGATCTCCTTAGGTTACTATTAGACATGGATGTGTTAAGGCTTCCAGGTATATATAGTCCAATGCTACTTTCTCATTGTGTAGTTCAAATTGTTTCATATTTGATCAGTGGGAACTGCTTCAGTTGTTCCTTTGATAAACCCTTCAATGATAGTTATTTGTTGATCCCCCCCTCCCCGCCCAACTATCTCTATCTCTGCATTTGTCACCTTTCTCTACATTCTAGAACTACAGCATGCTCTGGGCTCATTTTACATATTTCTGGACACAGTATTAGAGTCAGCCATTTTTGAAAGCACACTGTGTGCTTCCTTTTATTGAAGAATTATATTAGAAACTAAGCCTTGTTACTATGTCTGCTCCTTACTACTGGGATGCTTGCTCTTTGGTCATCTTAGTTTACAGAGTAAGGAAATAAATGTGTGAGTATCAGCCCATATATACACTAGTAACTGATTTGTTAATATTGTAGGATGGAATTCTATTGCATGTTAATAGTCATCCAGACTATTTCTCCTTTTGTCTGACTAATGGTACTAGAATGTCAGTGCACAATTTTTAGCAACCTTTATTTGCATTTCTCTTGATTATTTCTACATGTAGAATTGCTGAATCAAATGGCAAGTCAGTGTCTAACCTTCGGAGAATTGATAAACTGTTGTTCAAAGTGTTGTTCAGTCCTATCAACACTACATAAGAATTCTAATTCTTCTGTGTCCTTAGTAACACTTGTTATTGACTATTTAAAAATTATTATTATAGCCATCAGAGGATGTGTGAAGTGGTAGCTCATTGTGGTTTTGATTTTACATTTCCTCGCTAATGGTGATGAGAACCTTTTCCTGTGCTTGTTGTCCATTTGATATTTTCTTTTGAAAAATGCCTATTTGAAGTCCTGTGCCTATTTTTATTGAATTGTCTTCTGAATTATTGAGTTTCAAACTTGTAGTCTATAAACTCCTGAACAGATAGATCATTTGCACTTATTTTCTTCCAGTTTGCGCATTTTCTTTTCACTTTCTGATGTTGTCCTTTAATACAAAAAAAAATCTTTTTTTGTTTTATTTCAATGAGGGGCTAGGAATATGGTCCTAGTGGTAAAGTGCTTGCCTTATATACATGAAGCCCTGGGTTCAATTCTTCAGCACCACATATATAGAAAAATCCAGAAGTGGCGCTATGGCTCAAGTGGTAGAGTGCAAAAAGGAGCCAGGGACAGTGCTCAGGCCCCGAGTTCAAGCACCAGGACTGGCAAAAAATTCTTCAATGAAATCCACTTCATTTATTTCTTTGTATTTCTCTTTTTGGTGTCATTTTCTCCTTTCTTTTATTTTTTTTGTGCTAGTATTGGGGCTTGTATTGACATTCTGCTACTTGAACCATACTTCTACTTCAAGCTTTTTGCTAGTTCTTTGGAGAGAAGGGTCTCATGGACGTACATGCCTAGGCTTGCTTTGATTGATGATTCTAAGGTCTCATCCTCCTGATTCTAGATATGATCCACAGGTGTCTGGCTTTTTTTTTTCATTTTTAATGGTGAAGTCTTTTTTCCTTCTTTCTATGCCAAGAACTGGCATTAACAAAGAGCAACATCACTGTGACATTAGGGAGTATGGAATCGGATTAGCTCCTACCTGCCAGGTCGGCAGAGGTTGCTGAAAGGTGATAGTAATACCTAATGCAAAGTGCATAATGACTGTGTGCCAACCAGTACTCAGCTCTTAAAGTATCACTTTATTGAGTCCTCAAAACAAAGTAGAGACGTTGTTCCTACTTGACATCTGATGACATTGAAGCTGGCAATAATGGCCTTAAATGCTCACATGTGCTTAGGAATGGAACTGCAGTTGACAATTCAGTCTTGATTTTTCAAGGGCTTATTGATCTGATCCTATTGGCTTCAAGCCCCCAGGGCACCATTCCTTAAATTTGTGGTAAATATATATGTGTTTCACTTACATTCTTGAGATTTTACTGTGGACTAGGCATTGTGCTAAGTACTTGTGAATACATTAGATGACATCTTCACCCTTGTAGAACTCACATATTAGGAGATAGCTAATAGAAACACTTAAATAAATAGAAAATGATCACTAGGATCAGTGCTTAGAAGAGCTACTCAGAGCTATGGAAGATTATAACATGGATATCTGTGGTAGGTCAAGAGGAAGCTGCCCAGAAAAAGGGATGCTTGAACAGAGATGTTCAGGAGGACAGTAGACTGTTTGAGGATAAATTTTGTGATAGAACATTCCAGACAAGGGAATGGCACATTCAAAACTGGGGGGACGAGGAATAAGAGAGAGAGAGGAAGGTGGAAGAAGAATGAGGGAGGAGGTAACAAGTTGGATAAGAAATGTACTCACTGCCTTATATATGAAACTGTAACCCCTCTGTACTTCACTTTGACAATAAATAAATTAATAAATACCTGAAAAGGCCTGGGTGGGAGGAGGGGGGCACATGTTTGTAATTGCTACAAAATCTGAGATGTATGTGTGGATTTGGAGAAAATCCTGCCAATGCAAAAATAAGATATGTGCTTGCATAATAATTTTTATTTAAGACAATTGCTGCACTTGGAAATTTGTTTAGATATGAAATGACCAGGAACCATGATTTATTTATTCACTGAACATTTCTCAAAGGAATCCTGCTGTGTTGAGGGAGGGAAGGCTAGAAGTCGAAGGCGTTCAAGCTGGCATGTGTTCAGAATCTAAGTCAGGCAAGATTTTGCAGCAATTACCATAATTTCCCCCCATAGTGCTCAGAGAGGAGCCATCAGTAGGTGATATAAGAAGGGAAGTAAGAGTTACAAGATTTATGTTTAAAAGTGGATGGAGGGAATTTTCTAGCTCTATGAATTGGTGGAAGGGGAGATTGGGAATATGGTGAACAGATCAATGGCCCTGTGAATGACCCAATAATAAATGGCAATAGTATGTGCAGGGATAGTGGCTGCTTCTGCACATCTAACCACTCCTCCCCTTTAAGTGGGCTCCAATGTCTGGATTTGTTCTCTGCTCCCTGTAGTTCTTGTGCCTTGGGGTTCCTCAGTAGCCACTGCTCCCTGCAATTCAGGCTGTTCAGCTTAGCTCCCAAGGAGGTCTTTTTCTCCAGTGAGTGGGTCTGAAGAATGAGTGAACTGCTCACTAATCTGCTCCTGCTTACTGAGGAGGGGACTTGGCAGGGGGTTGCTCTAGTGTGTTCCTCCTGCTTGTGTTAACTGCAGGCCTCAACCCCTCAGAAAAGCTGGAGGATTACTGATCGGGGTTCCCTGCCCCCTCCTTGCCCCCAAAACAGCTGAAGGAAAGGTTGAACTTTTTCTTTTTTTTTTTTTTAAACATGGAGACACATTGCTGTAGTTATGCTAGGAAAAGAGTACATTTAAAACTTATCTTTTCTGGTGTTAACAGGATGGAAATCCTATTAGAGAAAATAAGAGACTACTAGAAGGAAGAGAAGCCAGCATTGCATGCTTTTTTTCAGTCATATTAATTTTTGCGTAGTCATGCACTCAGAATATAGTTCAGTGTGCTTCGTTTGCTTCCCCCCCCCTTGGTAGTAAGCTTTTTCCTGTCTTATTATAAATCTCTACAGAAACAATTTTGATAATTGCAAAGTAGGCTTCAGAAAACATATTTTACTTAACTTCTCCCCACTCGTTGCACAATAGAGTTGGTTGTAGTATTTAAGTATTATAAGGAGGTCTGAATTGTTTAAAAATTTCTGCCTTAAACCTGGCACCAGTGGTTTATGTTTGTAATGCTAGCTACTCAAGAGGCTGACATGTGAGGATTGCAGTTCAAAGCCAGCCTGAGCAAGAAAGGCCTTGAGACTGTTATCTCCAATTACGCACAAAAACAACCTGAAGTGAAGCTATGGGTCAAGTGGTAGAGTTAGCACTGCCTTGAGCAATAAACAGTGCTCAGGCCCTGAGTTCAAGCCCCAAGACCAGCATACACACACACACACACACACACACACACACACACATTATGCCTGCATTTTGGACACTGTGTCTATCTCTTGTAGATTTCTGGAACTGGGGGACATTAATGAGGGAAAGAGGTTGGAAGTTGTGTAGTTAGAGGAAAGCCAATCTTTAGAACAGATAATGCCCAACAAAAAGTTAGCTCTGGTCCTGTCAGCAGTAAGAAGATGGACTATTGTTTTCCCTTCTATGCTTCCAATATCACTAAGACATTAGCCACGTGGTAGCTACTAGGTGGTTTCTCTCTTCCTTTTGTGGCAGGCAGGGCAGAGAGAATCCTTTCAGGCCTGGGAGTCTAGTTCCACTGGGATGCACTGGAATGAACTCAGGAACCTTGAGCACTGACTGTCATTCCCACTTCTCTGCACAGTTTCTTCAGATCCAAAACAAGCAAGAAGCAGCAGCCAGAGTTGAGTCTAATCAGATTTTATTCTTATTGCTGTTTTAGCAACAGATCTCTTATTTTCAAATTAATCTTTACCAGCGCTTTGAATCTACAGAAACAGACTAAGGTACAATTACCCTGGGTGACCTTTGTAGAGTGGAATGTAGTTTGAAAACTGTTGTCTAAGGATGAAAGCTTTATTCTAGGTCAGTTCTGTTCTGTTCTCTATGCTGAAGTTAAAAAAAAATTATCATTCATTTATATTTAAATCTTCCAAATGTGCTGATTGATGAAATCTTTTCTCTTTTTAAAGGCAATTTGGAAATCAGACAAAGTGGAGCACAAAGCCGTGGATGTTTCAGAACGGGAGAGCAGTAGTGAGACTCACTGAAAGGGTGACCCTGGCACTTTTAAGAAGGTAGCAGCACAATGGACTCTTCCAAAGAAGCAGTGACAGAGTTTATTCCCCCGTTGGCACCGCCCCCTCAGTGGGACGAATTGCTTGTGGTTTTTTTTTTTTTTACTCTCTCTTTCCTGCCGTCATTTCAGACCAAAGAAGTGCACTATTGCTAGCAATCGAAGACCTCATGTAAGCTGTGCACAGGTATTTTATGGAAGGCTTAGGACCATGAAACATAGGAATCAGGAGGGAAAGGGGACAAGTGTGTCCCCGGGTGGCAGGGGCTTTGGAGCACCGGGGAGGGGTGAGCCTCACCCACCAGGCCGCCTGTAGCCTGGCTGCACGCACAGCTGCACGGGCTGTAGCCCCCACTGGTCCGGAGCGGGGAGGAGCTCATCCCAAACGCAGTAGGTCCAGGAGGAGCCCAGCGTGGAAGGTTAGGCGTCTGCATCTGTAAATCAACGTTGGCCCCCTCCAATCCCAGGGGGACAGTGGGGGGGGAGTGAGGTGCAAGGGGTGGAGGTGGCCTTGCAAATATCTTGGGGGGGGAGGGGTGGTGCTGCCTTCCCGGGGAGACCCGACCTTTCTGGGAGAGGCAGGGTGCGGTGTAGTCTCCAGGATCCGCAGTGATGTGTAAAAAGCGGGCACGATCCCCCCCACCCCCAAGCCTCAGAAAGACCCCGCTCCTCCCCACCCCCCAGGCCTGCCTTGGCCAGCAGGTGAATGGCTGGTCATCACAAAGGAAGCTAGCTGGAAATGTGGAATTCGGAGCAATTTACGGGACACTAGGGTCCCCACAGACGTCAAGCAAAGAAGCCTGTGGTCAGGAGTGGATGGGGATAAAAACATTGCACCAGGCCAAGCTTATTGGAAAAGCCGAGTTTAGTTATTCTGGGATGGCGAGGTAACAGGATTAAAGGGATTAAGGAAATCACCTCAAACAGTTGAGGAGGGGGTAAAAAAACAGTGGTTCTATTTGTTTTCTTCCTAGGCCCCAAACCGAGCCCATGGGGCCCTGCAGCCCGACCCAAGATGAAGGGCCCTTCCAGGGGCACGGGGGGGAAATAGCCACCGGTTAGGGGGTGGAGGAAAGTAGGCGGGAAACAGTAGAAACCGGGTCAAGGGTCAGGCTAAGATGGAACTTCTGTAGAAATGCATGAGGAAAGTGCATTGACACATTGCCAACCCCGGAGAGGAGGTTCGGAAGGGGTTTTCGAACCTCAGCTGGACTTTTCCAGAATGAAATGTTGCAATGCTGAAGGCTCCAGCTGCTGCTGCAGCCACCTCAGACGCTTGCATGCACTTATTCCCTGCCGGGCATGCTTGCAACGACTTCATCTGAGTTCACATCCTTTCACTTCCCAAAGGGTTTTTTTTCGTTTTGTAAATATCTCAACTTGGTTCAAATGTCTTCCCGCCCCAGTGCACAAAGGTAAACGTACCCGCGTTTCGGTCCGTTTCCGGGGCCGCAGGTGTCCCGTTCCCGCCCCGGGCGATCGGGAACAGACAACTCCTTTCTGGGACGCTCGCCCCAATCAACAAGTGCGCGCGGGGTGGACGCGCTGGCTCCCGGGAGACGCTTCCAGAAGACAACCCGCGGCGTCCGCTGGAGACTAGGTCGCGGTGTAAAGCATTAAGGAGCAGATGGATTTGGGGATGAGCAGCCGTTCCAAACACAACACAGCCCATTGGGCTGATGCTCGCCTGCCACCAACCAGGTCCTTCCTGAGCTCTGGGGAACAGCCTGGCGTTCCCCCAACCTGAGACGAGAACCCTTCTGCTGCAACCCCGACACCTGAAGTTGCCGGCCGCAAAATTAGCAGGACTCCATCCAGGTTGGTTATAAAATTTATTGATCTCTCATGTAGCAATTAAAAGTCAAATGTGGAAAAAAAACAACAACCGGAAACCAAAGAGCCCCTTCCGTAGTCACCAAACGAAATGGCAACACATGAGCGCGACGACATCAGCAAACAGCACGGCAGAAATGACCGAGTCCCCAGCCTGCACGCCATCGGGAGCGAAGGTGGCCCGCGGCCAGGGGCGGCGGCGAGGCGGGGGCCCCGCGCACACCTGGCTATAAATTAACAGGGGCCTGCCTCCCCCCACCCCCCACCCCCCACAAAAAAGAAGGACCATCGAGGCAACGCGCCTGGGGGCGGGGGGCGTTGCGGTTGTCAGGGTCAGCTCGCCCGAGGAAGTTTCTGCACTCACACACAGCTCGATGAATCGCAAAGGAACGAGACAACATTTGCAACCAGAACAGAAGAACTCGGGGGGTGGGGGTGGGGGTGGGGGTGGCTTTTTTTCTTTGCAAACATCACAGCGGTTCCCATCCCACAAACTCGAGGGGGGGGATGGAGGGGGAGGAAGGGGCAGCGGCTGGAGGCAGGCAGTTCTAGAAAGTCCCATTTCCGCTGCTCCTGACTTTTTTTTTTTGTTTTTTGTTTTTGTGTTTTTTGTTTTTTTTGCTTTTGTACAAAACCTGACAGCTACAGCCCAACTTTTCTGTCCTGCCCCATGTTCGGTACCAGGCCAACAGTCCCAGGCAAGCAAAGCTAAACAACAAGGCGTCCCCACATGGGGGGTGCGGGGCGGGGAGGGGGCGCCGGGCTCGGAGCACGGGGGGCCCCCCGGGGGTGGGGTTCAGATGTGGGTGAGCGGCACCGTTCCGTTGACCGCAGTCCCGGCGCCCTGGTAGTGCTGGTGCACCCCGTGCAGGCGGCCGGCGGGCAGCGGCGAGGTGGCGTCCGCCGCGTCCCCGCCGGGTGGCAGGTACATGCTGATCATGTCGCGCAGGTCGCCGAGGCACGCGCGCTGGGAGTGCGACGTGATGGCGGGAGGCGGCGAGCTGGGTTCCGACTTCACCACCGAGCCCATGGGGCCCAGGCTCATGGCGGCGGCGGCGGCGGCCGCGGCGGCGGCGGTGGCGGGCTGTTGGCCGTAGGCGGCGGCGGCGGCGGCGGCGGCGGAGGGAGCCATGCCCCCGTAGCCCGAAGCGGCGGCCGCGGCGGCGGCGGCGTTCATGTAGCTCTGGGCGCCGGGGGGCATCATGGGGCTGTACTGCAGGCCGGCCATATCGTAGCGGTGCATCTGCGGGAGCGCCGGCGGCGGGGGCGGGCTGCTCATGCTGGGGGGCTGCGCGTAGCCCAGCTGCTCCTGCACCAGCGAGTACGCGCCGTTGGCCCAGCCGTTCACGTGCGTGTACGTGTCCAGCCGCTGGCCCACGCCCACCGGGCTGCTGGCGGCGGCGGCGGCGGCCGCGGCGGCGGCGGCGGCGGCCGCGCCGGGGGGCAGCAGGCCGCCGGGCAACGAGTACTTGTCCTTCTTGAGCAGCGTCTTGGTCTTGCGGCGCGGCCGGTACTTGTAGTCCGGGTACTCCTTCATGTGCACGGCGCGCAGTCGCTTGGCTTCGTCGATGAACGGTCGCTTTTCGGCGTCGGACAGCAGTTTCCAATCAGCACCCAAGCGCTTACTGATCTCCGAGTTGTGCATCTTGGGGTTCTCCAGGGCCATCTTGCGCCGCTGCCCGCGGGACCATACCATGAAGGCGTTCATGGGGCGCTTGACGCGGTCCTGGTCGCTGCCTCCGCCGCTCGCACCCCCGCTACTGCCGCCGCCTGCGTTTGGGCCGCTGGCTGGGTTCGCGCTGCTCTTGCCGGCGCCGCCGGGGCCCGCGGGGCCGCCCGCGCCCGCCGCTGGGGTTGGCGGCCCCACGGGGCTCTTGAGCTCACTCTCCAAAAGGCTGTACATGGCCGGGGAGGGAAGAAGGTGCGCCAGGGTGGCGGGAGGAGAAGGCGCTCCCGGGGCTGGAGCGGCCACGGTGAAAAGGCCCGGAGACTCCGTCGGAGGGGCGCTGGGGGGCCGGGAGGCCGGGCGGGCGGGCGGGAAGAGCAGGCTCGCCGAAGCCGTGCTGGGCGCCGAGGGAGCAGGTAGCTTGAGGCAAGTCGCACCTGAGGCGGAGTTGGCAGCCGGTCGCATTCGCAGCCTGAGCCGCGGCGTGCCGGGCCCCCTTATATACCTGCTCGCATCCCCGGGGGTTGGGGCTTGATCCGCCCCTCGCCACCCGGAGGCTTCTTGATTGACAGACTCGCTGTGATGAGCGCTGGCCAATCATCACCGAGCCCCCCCCCTCCCCTTTGGCCCAGCAGGGGAAAAAAAAAAGTTCGGGGAGCCCTTTCGTTCACCCCCCTCCCCATGTCCCGCTTGAGCCGAGTGACGTGACGAGAGTTATTCAGAAGGCGGGAGTCCCGGGGATCCGCGCGGAGACCACCAATTAGGGTCTCCAAAAGTTTGAAAGAGCGAAACCCGAGGAGGTGATGGGGGGGGGGGGAGGGCGCGAGAGTAGGATTGGGGGAGGGGCAGAGGGGCGCCCGCGGGGTTCTGAGAACAACTTTGCAACCCGGTCAAGGCCGTCCAGCGCCCCATCCCAGGGCCAGCCAGTAAAGCTCCCCGTTGTCTGCTTCGAGGACCACCAACTGCTACTTGGGGCGGCGGCACGGCCAGCTCCCCGCGGGGCTCCCCCGGGCGATCGAAGGCACCGCCGAGCTGCCCCGGGCGGAACCCCCAGCAAGTCCTGTGGGAAGCGGTCTCTGGGTGCGAGTGGGGCGCAGTCGGGCGTCAGGCGAGGACGACCGGCTTGGGCCCCGCGGCGTGCACGGGGCGCGGAGGCTGCCCGGGCGGGGACGCCGAGCGGCCGGAGCGCAGCCCGCAGCCCACCGTGTGCGCGTGTGCACGCGGCGATGCGGGGTGTGTGGGGGCGGAGGGTGTGAAGCGGCCTCCCCGCGCTCCTTCCCGGCCCCCGCTTAGCGGCCCCTTTTTGTCTCTGCTCTCGGGGCCATTTCGGTTTTTCCAGTCCGATGCCCCTGAGGGGGAGGGTCGGGCCCCTTGGAAAATCCGTTTTCATGGCAACACGGAGCCTCTCGGAGTGAAAGAAAAGTTTTTCGGGGGAAGGCGGGGGGGGGGGGGTGCTGGTGGAGGTGGCCCGAGCCGAGCCGGGGCCGCGCTCCGCGTGGACCGCCCGGCCCCCTCGGCGGGCGGCGCACCTGCCGGGACCCGAGCGCGCCTTGGCCGCGCGCCGCCGCGCCGCCACCCTCCCGGCCCGGGCGGGGCGAACGGACTCTCTGCCTGGCCTGTGGTACAACGCCCCGGAATAGACCCCAGACAGTCACAGGGAGCCCTCGGATGGCTTGCGCACTTGTCTCCCCACGATGAGCGGCACGGGACCCCTAGACTGCGGGCACGGGGAAGGCCCGGGCATCGCCGCTGCGAGCGCCAGCGAATCCTACAGCGCGGGCGACTCCCGCAGCCGCGCCCGGGGCGGCGAGGAAGCCGGAGCCGCTGTCTGCACAGATGTAGCCCAAGTGGAAATAAGGTGTCCATGTACTGGGGAGGCTAGCCCCCCCCCCCCCCGCAGTCCCGTGCAAAGGTGGAGAACCCCGAGAAACATCTCACATTGGAAGAGTGAGAAAAATTCCCAGGCTTCTAGCTTGGCAGCATGAATGCACAATTAGGCGATCGCGTGAGGACTGCACGCCGGGCTCTTTCCCGCACGCACGGAGGAAAAAGTAAGGAGCCCAGGCTTGTAGGGTACAGAGTGGCCCGGCCCCCCTGTAGGTTCGACGGAGCGGACAGCTCCACAATCCTACTTCCTGACTCCGGCTGACATTCTGGAAGTTTCGGATCGTGGAACCTTCCACTTCATTTTGTGTTCCCATCTGATCTAAGTCTTCCCGGACAAGGGTTGCAATGAATGGGTGGCTGCAGGTACTTGTGGTTTTAAATCCAACTGTCTGGAAGGGGTCTTTGCATAGCCGTGTGGATGTAGGTGTGTACGTGGGTGTGTGCATGCGTGCGCACGGGGCTGCACAATACTACTAACACCGGCTAGAAGGCATGGCTCAGGAATCGGAATGATCGGACAGTCTCTACCAGCACCTGTTTTCTTGGAAAGCTGGCCGACAGAGTCCAATTTGCTTAAAGGAACCAGCTAGTCTGGAAAGAAGCCACAGAGCAGTGTTCCCTGCACTCTTGCTGTGTTCTTCTACAGGCCCCCGGACGGGTTCCCCCCGCCCCCCCCCCCCCCCCCCGGCAGGCTGTTGCTAAGTGAAGAACGTTTTAGGAAACTACCCAACCGTCGCGCGGCCTGAAGTCCAGTAGCCTGACAGATGTCAGGATTCTTTCCAAGTTTTAGGGCCCGAGTAAGCCGTTGTGGTGACAGTTTCTGGGCTCCCTATTTCCCAAGGCGGAGGATACGGGGCCGGCCTGCCCAAGTCCAAGATGCGGATTATCTGGGAAACAGCTCGCAGTTGTTTGCCATTCGGTCACACCTGGTCCTGGCTTGATTTCATTTTCACATGGCATCCTCTTGCCAGATGTTTAAGGAAGGTTTTGGCCAGGATCAGGCACGTTTTCCTATCCGCTTAGCTTTCTTCGGAGGCCCAGATTAAACTGATGTCCCATCTCTGTGTTTGGTGACTCTGGGGTGGTCTGCACAGCCCCAAATAAGTGCAATGCCAGAATTTACCTCGACAGTTTCCGAGGAAACTTTCTGATCCCAAACTACCGTTTCAGTAGGCAAGCAACCTTTCCTTTTAAGGAGTGGGGAGATGGGGGACAAGGGACAGTAGGAAGAAGCCAGTTTTCTTGGGCCACCCAGAAGTGAAGATTCAGGCACTAAGCCAGGGTTGGGAGAAGGGTCCTGCCAGCTACCATAGCTCCAGTGGTCTCCATTTAAGAGGTGGAAGCTTTAGGGAGGTCTGATGCTAGTGGGGCATGATCCGCAATATCTCCGATTGGAACCTGCACCCAACAAGGAAAGCATAAAGTGAAGGACCCAGGACCATTGTTTGCCTGTCTCTTCGGGGAGGAGAGTGCATGGCACTCAGCTGCACTCTAGTCTTCAGGGGTCTCCCAGACTCTTCATGTGGGCGGGGACCAGAGCCTTGGATCCAAGCCTAGGAGCCCAGCCAAGCAGGGCCTCCCTATTCCCCTATTCTCCTAAGACAGCTAAGGCTCCCTTTTAGTGGGGCTGGGCCTGGGGCTCCCAAGACCCAGGGCGCGACAATAGCGCCGTTTGTTGGCTTCAGTTGGAAACTTCACCCAGAATAGACCCTTCTGACCCACCCCAGCTTGCTTGTCTTTCGCCCTAATTTCCGAAAAGGAGGGGCAACCTCCTCGGCCTCTGAGTACACGTGGCGCCCATCCTTAGAAGCCAGGTTATTGTGAAACTCAGGGAATATCGACACTAGTAGGACTCTGGCCACATAGTACTCCCCCATGTACCTTCCTCCTATTTGGAGCATTAGCAGAAATCGAGTGTCACAATGGCCTCATAGATGCAAAGCACAGCTTTGGCAATTTTCCTTTGGAGCCATTCGTAGAGCAGTGAGAGGTTGCTAAATTATATATATATATATATATATATATATATATATATATATATTTCTGACACTAATTGCTCATGGGGGGTAAATTTGCAGTATCATTGGCCCGATTAGATCCCAACCTCTTGGAAGAAGTACCAAGTCTTTTCTAGGCAGATGTGGGTATGTGGCCCTTAGGGGCATCTGGGTGATGGGGTAATATTGTGGTTTGCTGAGGCCTGTCGGTAGGATTAGTGAAGGTGCCCCTCTAGGACTCCAGCGTTTACTCGGAATCTGGCTGCATCCACATTGCAGGAAGCAAGAACTACTTATCTCAGACACTTCCAGAAGTGCTTCGCTTTCTAGCATAGAAAGACCTTGCATGTCCAAACTTATTAGTATTTCTTCTTTGAGAACATCCTTTTCACTTACTGTGGTTTAGGCACGGCTGCATTTAGGCTACAGATGGAGGGACTTGATCAGCTAATTAGAGGCAGCCTACTGTACCATGCTTTGTTTAAAAAAAAAATCAGAAAGATTATCAGTCCAATGGGTAGAAGACATCTTCCACCACCAGCACCCACTCTGCCAGCTTGTACTATGCTCCCCAACTTCCAATGGTAACAAACACCCTTTCCAATCTGGGAAGGATCTGAATCCCATAGGCTGGTGGGTATAGGGTATAAACAATAACATAGCTGCTACTTTTTAAAGAAATTAGCATTAGTTGTGAGGTGTGTGGTAGCACGGTTCTCTGGGCGTTGTAAAATCTGTGAGTGGTACAACAACTGTATTCTCCATTCGGGAGAAGCTCTTTTGGCAGAAGGATGGGTGTAGATTTTAAAGTGAATTTCTGAATTCGGTTGACAAGGCTACGTGGTGAGTACACTAGGTCTCCTTGACTGAACATCTGAGCATTCAGTTGTAAGTATTCCTTTCATCTACCGTGTATTAACATATTAATCCGTAGTGCTGTTTTGGAGGCTACTACAAGGAGTTTGGCAACTTTGGACTTCAGTGCCTCTGGGCCCATCTCATTACTAAATCATTGCTTTTACCTTGCTGGAAGGTTGTGTTGTGGATGTAGGCTCCATTTTCACAGGTTCTAGCGAGCTGGAATCTACCACCTTTAGGTCTCACTCCCCGCCCCGCCCCAGCCCCTTTCCCCACAACTCTCCGCCCAGCGGCTAAGAGCCCTTCCATAGATTCACGTGGCCCCCCTGCGGAGCGCTTCCAGGAATTGAGCACCCCAAGTTAGGCCTACCCTGCCACTGAGGTTTGTCCCCCGTTCTAGTTCCTACCGTGGCTGCAAGGCTTGACCCTCAAGTATGCACAGGCGCAGTGACCTGTGCAAACTTAGGGCCACCCAGGACATTACAATCGGTATTCGTGAAGAAGGTTGATTTACTCTGCAGCCCCCAGGAGGATTGGCACAGTGGGGGACACGAGTCCAGAAGACTTGTGGCAATCGTCCCTACAGAAGAGTACCTGGGAAAATCAGTACATGTCCAGATTATCCTCCCCGCCCCCCCCCCCAAGTGACTAGCAAAAGCCATCCTCCCGCCCCACCCCGCAGCTGGCGCAGGATAAGTGAGGAGATCATTCTGCAAAAATAGTTACCTAGCGCTGCTTCTCACTTTGGGGGTTCGTTTGTTTGATTTCTTTCTTAATTTTTCACACCCTGAGGAAGTGAATAGTCGTGGGATTCTATATGCAAAATTCCACTTTTCTTCTTGGCCGTCTTTTCTTTTCAGTATACTACACTTTTCTTGTGTGCCTACTGTGTGCTAACTTGTGGACACAAGGGATAGAGACAAGCCCAGTCTCATTGGGCACCAGGAAGAGGGGATGCCCTGGGACTTGAACGCTCAGCCCCCCCCCCCCCCACGCCGAATGAGAAGCCATTCAGCCTAGGGGGGTGCTCTTTACGTCGTGACCCGTCCTGCAAGAACCACGCTCAATCCCTGCTCACTCCCGGGAGCCAAGAGCCCTGGCTCTCCGCGCGCACCTCGTAGCTCCTCTGTGATGGAGGTGCCGAAAGCTCGGGGACCCCTTGGTACCCACAGAAAGCCTGGCGGAGGACCCGGTTTGGGATTCCCGCTATCATGCCGCTTGGGGCCAAATATGGACGCTATGAGTCGTCCGGTTTCCCTCGCAGCCCCGTAGACCCGCGGCCAGGCGGGGAGACCCTGTGAGTCTTTGGGGGGTGGTGAGTGCAGATGGGCTAATCTGGTGTTTAGGAGTCTAGCCCCCTCCCCCCCATCACCCCAATTTCATGTCTCCGAGAGGCGTCGCCAGGTTAGAAGCAGAAGCTTTGATAAGGTGGCGTTTGTGTAATTAACACCGGCTCCCGTTGTTGCTGAACATATTTCTCTCCCCACCCAAGCCTGGCTTTCATTTGCAAAAGGACGGGAAGAACGTCCCAATAACCCCTTCTAATGGGAAAAAACTGCCCCTTTTGTGCAATGGTTTCTTTACAAAGCCAACAACCAACCTTATTTTCTACTTCCAATGGCTATGCCTTTATGAGTTATATTATTAAAGAAATCCGACACTAATTGTGCCGATTTAACTTGTTAATTAGTTGCAAATAAACTATTCATTAGTGGTAAAATAAAATAAAACCCATGTGCCTAGATATCATTCCACATTCACATATTGTAGTGTCTGCATAGCATAGGCATACTAAATTAAGTTCCTAAAAGGTTTCTCCTGAGGATAAATAATTAAAATATATTCTACTTTAATTGACATTATAGAGGACATAAATGAACTTTTCCTTTTAGAAAGAAATAGCCATTTCTAAATAAAGCTTGCAGTCTGGAGAATGGAGGCTTCAGCCAAATGAATAGTCATTACTACCTTTTCAACGACGTGGGCCTTTTGATCAGAAAAGAAATTAGCTCTAAAAAACAGACAATGGAAGCCTGCCCTGCAATAGGAAGAAAATTAGACGGCCAAGGCTCTTCACAACACCTATTTCTATAAACCATAGAGCTCCTTGCTTTTCAATTACAGCTGTTCATTTCATATAAGGAAAAGGGAAAAACAGGCCTCTAATGTAAACTCGCTTTCACCATAAAGCCTAGTTCCTGGCTGGCAGCCAGGCTGCCTACTTACTATTGTTTTTAGTCCTCTTATCAATTAGCTAATACTATATATTTTAAATGACTCCGGGGGTATTCACAGACTCCCTCCCTCCTTCCCCACCCAGACAAAACCCAAGCTGGACTTCTATGAAAAGGCTACCATTCTGTGCACAGATACTTAAATGTATAAACTTTAATGTTTTTATTGTTTCTGAAAGAAAAGCCATATTGAAGACCCTGCTTTGTTATTTTCCACCTCTATATTTCTAAGTCTATCATTGAAAAATCCAAACGAGGTGATAACAGGGGAGTGACATAAATGAGCAGCTTTCAGCATTGTTTCTAATTGTTCACACAGCTCAGTCTGGAACTAGATAAATGTTCAGTGGCCTTCAGTCTATAATTTGGTTTCTACATCTTTGTATTTTCAAAATATGAACTTTGAAATTTCCTATCTCTGTTAGTTTGATGGCATTAGTTGTAATTTCATTTAAAAACTATTGTATCCACCATTTTGTTGACATTATCATGAAAGAAAAAAAATCCATGTGTATGGTCTGCTACAAAATCAAACCTGTCAATACACAAAACGTTATCAACACATAAAATGTTATACTATGAGAAGAATACTCAGTAATAATACCAGTGAAATTTAGCAAGCTTTTAAATGTATGTTGTTATAAGCTTGGCACATCAAAGTAGAAATACGGGGTGGAAAGGCTTTACTTCCTTAGAAAGTAAAATACCTACTTTTTCTTTATAAATCACTGTGTAAGTTCCCTGAAGTACTAAAGAGTAGTAAGTACACAGGGTTAGTTTGTGATCTTAGTGTTTACAATTCTCAATAAGAAAATGAGTTAGAACTTTCATGTACTGGTCCTAGGGCTTGAACTCAGGGCCTGTGCACTGCCCCTTAGCTTTTTCACTCAAGGCTGGCCCTCTACCAGTTGAACCACATGTCCATTTCTGGCTTTTTGGTAGTTACTGGAAGATTGTCTCATGCTACTTTCCTGCCTGGCCCCTCAGATCTCAGTTTCTTGAGTAGTTAGGATTACTGGTTTAAGTCATTTGAGCCCAGCTAGACAAGTTTTAAATACAATTACTGATAGCTGACTTACAAAATAAGGAAATATTTCATGTAACAACGATGTCATTTAAGTAAACAGCCTTAAAATAACTATAGATACTGCCTGAGGAGTGCCATACCATTGTCCTTGAACACAGCTTTTTAAAAAAAAGCTTATTTTTTAGCTTTGCTTTGGAGACTTTAAAAAAATCGAGGTATTTGCACAAATGAGTTACCATTCAACAAAGCAGTTTATGAATACAATGCATCTTGATCAATGTCAGCTCCTTTCAATATTGTCACTCATCTCTCCCAAACTCACCACCACAGTTACCTAAAATGACTTCTGCCAAGACTTTCTGCAGAGTACTCACTGATACTATGTGACTTTGGTTTGTGACAAAAGGCCTTCTTGTGTTTAATTCTCACATAACATATCTTTATAACAGAAACACCCTTGCTGGTAAAAACATACAATTAATCAGATCTTACATCCTTTATTTTTTTTTATTAAAATGTAAGGTTTAATTTTCTTCTCTCAGAGCTCAATACAAAGTATACTTTCTCTGTAGATTACATCAGAAATCCTGTTGAATTAGGACGGAATTTTGTTGAGATTTGATAGCTTTTGTATTTTCTCCAACACTTCAGAAATAGGCACAACTGACCAAGTAGAGTGAAAAAAAGAGCATTAATCACTGGTGGAGATTAAAGTCTTATCGTTCCTCACAGTGCCTTCTTAAAAAAAAAAACCTTAACCTATTAGAAAAAAATCATTTTTAATAAATAAGAGAGAATTTAGTTCTGATTTAAAATAATTCTCTGGTTAGTTTGTGCCATTTCATATGAAGAAAGTAGAACAAAACTTATGAATGACTCCTAGCTAAAATTCTTGCTGCAAATGTAGCTAGGCTTCAGCACCTATGGGGCAATTAGGGCTCACACCTATAATCTTAGCTACTAAACAGACTGCGATTTGAGAATTGAGAGTTACAGCCAGGCGAGAGACACAAATTTGAGAACCCTATCTCCAATTACCTAGCAAAAATCCAGGCAAAGTGCTAGCCTTGACAAGCGGAAAAGCTCAGCTAGAGCAACAGGTCCTAAAATCAATCCCTTGTACGAGAAAAAAAGAAAGAAGGAAAAATAGAGAAATAGGAACTTGCCTGTAAAGATGAGACTTGATATATATATATATATATATATATATATATATATGTGAGGCATAATGATGTGCACCTATAATTCTAGCTACTCGAAAGGCCGAGGATCATGAGGACGATTGCAAATTTGAGGCTAGTCTTGGCTACATTGGGAGATCCAGTTACGGAAACCTGGGAACTGACAGTATTCCTCAAGGTGATTTGCAACACAAATGGCAGTAAGTCAGTAAAGGTCTGAACTCAGAGCATGTGATAGTCATAGGACTCAGAAAATATTTGGTCATGATCATCATCACCACCACAGAAACCTTGTAAGGGGGGCTGGGAATATGGCCTAGTGGCAAAAGTGCTTGCCTCATATACATGAAGCCCTAGGTTCGATTCCTCAGCACCACATATATAGAAAAGGCCAGAAGTGGTGCTGTGGCTCAAGTTGGCAGAGTGCTAGCCTGGAGCAAAAGGAAGCCAGGGACAGTGCTCAGGCCTCGAGTTCAAGACCCAGGACTGGCCAAAAAAAAAAAGAAAAGAAAAAAAGAAACCTTGTAAGGTATAATAGCTGGAGGCAAACATACTTAAACACGTAATAAGCACAAAAAAGTTAAATGATTTGTCTGAAATTATGGAGTTTTTTGTTGGCAAAATCAGGCAGAAGGATTCTTTATTTACTCTTGGTTTATTTTCTTTATTTGTTTTTTTCCCCAGCAAACTATAATTTGCTTAAACTTCAGCAATAAGAGCATTTATTATTATTATTAAATGTTACAGAAATTTTGCCATATCAAGAATTGTGTCATTATTTCCTCCTATATTTAGGTAAACCAATATGTCTTTCTTTGTGGTAATAGACCCAGGATATTTATCTTACTTGAACTACACACCTAGATCTGTTTAACTTATTTGAATGATTTTGTTTTTGAAATAGGTCTCAGCCTCAAGCCATGATCTTCCTGCCTTCACTTCTTAGTACTTGGGATTACAGGTGGACCTTCCTGCCTACGCTGGTTTTGAACTTCAATCCTCACATCTCAGCTTCTTGAGTAGCTAGAATTACAGGCATCAACCACCAGGGACAGTGAAGATCTTCTCCCTGTCTCTGGGATCTCTGTGTGTCTTGTAAGCTATGTCCTTGGTGGTGCAGAAGCTCTGCAGTTTGATGCAGTCCCACTTGTTCAACCTTTCTTTGATCTGTTGTGTTTCTCAGCCTTTATTAAGAAAGTTTCAACCTGTGACAAGGAGCACAAATGTTTCTCTTATTCCTTCCTGCAATATTTCAGAATATCTGCATTTACCTTGAGGGCTTTCATCTATTTGTAATTGTTTCTGGCGCAGGGTGAGATATAAGGATCTAGCTTCAGTTTTTCACAGGTGCTTAGCCAATTTCACCAGCACCTTTTGTTGAAGAGGCTATCTTTATTCCATCCAATTTTTTAAAGCTCCTTTATCAAAAATGAATTGGCCATAGGTCTGCAGGTTCATTTCTGGGCCTTCAGTTCTATTCCATTGGTCCTCAGGCCTGTTCTTGTGCCAATTCCAAGCTGTTTTTATCCTGTCTTTGTGATAGAGTTTAAAGTTTGGTACTGAGATTCCTTCAGCATTGTTATTCCTGCTAAGGTTTGCTTATGAATTTCTGGGTTGCTTCCCCTATTTCTTTAAAGAATAGTGTTGGGATATTGATGGGTATTACATTGAATTTGTAGTAAGCCTTTGGCAATATTGCCATTTTCACAATGTTAATTCTCCCAATCCAGGAGTATGGGAGGTTTTTCCATTTCCTTAGCTCTGCTTTAATTTCCTTTTGCAAGTTTTTAAAGTTTTCATCTTTCATTTCTTTGGTTGAGGTTATTCCTAGGTATTTTTTTGAGGCTATTGCAAAAGGAGTTACTCTCCCGATTTCAGCCTCATGCTTCCTTGGTATTGTTGGCACACAGAGAAGCCATTGATTTTTGAGGATTTATTTTATATACTGCCGCTTTGCCAAAGTTTTGGATCAGCTCAAGTAACTTGGGAGTAGTCTATGTGGTTCATTCAATGCAGGATCATGTCATCTGCAAAGAGAGAGTTTTACTTCATCTTTCCCTACTTGGATCCCCTTTATATTTGCCTCTTGCCTTATTGCTCTGGCTAGGAATTCTTGTACTATGCTGAAGAGGAGTAGAGAGTACAGACATCCTTGTTTTGCTCCTGATTTTAAAGGAAATCGGCCACACTATTTGATCATCAATTTATGCCTCCATCTCACCCTTTAACCTTCTGGCTTGTTTAGCACCTAATTCAGAACTTGTAACAGAGACATTCAGTGTTTGACTGCTGAAAGTGGTTAGGGCCATCAGTGTGCACGCTCAGAAGATGTCACAGTCAAATACCATTTGAATCCTGGCTTCAAGGGGTTTTCAGCCTGGTAGGAAGTAAATGGTCCTCCAGGAAGTAGGTCTGGCATTCTCTGTCACTGGGAAGGAAGGCGTATTCAGAGACATGGAGGCCTAGTATTAAGTGATCATGAATGTGCTATTGGTATTTCTTCCCCCATGCTTATGCCAGTGCCAAATCCTTCTGATTTTGTTCATGGAGGTAGTAGGGAGAGGGGGCAAGAGGATACAGATGGTTACATAATGTATATTCCTTTGGGTCAGATGTGTGCCCTGACATGGACCTGTGTTTGAGTAGAAGAAAGAATTCTCTTGATTTTTATTACAAATATATTTTGCACTCACCAAGACGTCCACCTAAGGGACGGTTCAAAGGGATGCAGCCTTCAAATTTGTAACAGTCTCATCCTTCCCTCCCAAACCCCGTTTTCCCTCCCCTTTCTTAATTTTGTAGGAAATACATTGAAGTTTTGACTGCATTTCCTCCCTTTCTTCTCTTCATTTGTCTACCGCTGTCCTTTTGGCCCCACCCACCCGTTTCCAGGAGGGGTTTCCTGGGGTTTATTTTGTTGACCTTTGATTTAACGGGGAAGTGGCATTGTCAGATTGTGGATTGATATGCTCATTCTGGCTCTTGAGTGTATTTCCCAGCTTGGCTTGTGAGTTTTAGAGGTTGTAAGTGAAACCCTTGATATGTGTTTGATAGTAACAGATGTTTATTGTTTTGAATGTTAAATTGGCTGTTTTTACTAGGTCAAGTGTAATCTTAGAGGAATCATTTTCTGTACCTAGGTGTCAGTTTCTCCAAGTGTAAAATGCAAATCTTTCTCTTTTATTCATTCATTCCTTATCTTTTGTTCTGTCTTTCTCAGTGAATCTCAGTCCAGCTAACTTGGGTTATCTTCCAGTCTGTGTAATAGAGATTTATTATCTTGCGCCTGACATAATTTCTATTTGATTTGGAAGTTTAATTCAATCTTTTGAATATATGGTGGGATTCTCTGAAAGAAGGTGATAATAGTGGCTGGCCCTAGGGTCACTTCTTTAAATGAGAAAGGAGACTATTTTCAAAGAATAATTTTATTGTTATTAAGGTCTTGTACAGACTCCTACCATTTCATAAGTCAGGTAATGAGTACATTTCTTTTTATGGACAATGTCACCATATTCCTTTCCTGTTCCCCAGCTGCCCCCTCCCATCCCTGCACACAAGTTACACAGGCCATTTTCCACATACTATAAACTGAATAACATGATTGCATTTGCTCACCCTTCCTCCCTCCCTTTCTGTGCTCCCATTCACCACTTCCAGAAGGAAAAAAAAAGGGAAATAGATATCACCACCACCACCACCACCAATACCAACAACAAAAACCATGTTTCCATTTCCTGGAGTTTGTTTCAATAAATAGTGTTTCAAATGTTCAGAGAAGTTACACCTTGGTGTTCCTCCTGTAAGGGTATTCTCCTTTAGTCTGACTGTGTGTACGAGTCTTGTATAGGTGTAGTGTTGTACAGCAAGGAAACAGAGAAGCCACATTTTGAAAGGTCAAATGGGCAGTTTTTATTGAAAGGCCAGTAACTGAATGGTGGACGCGTGTCTCAAAGACCAGCAGCCAGCAAATATACTTAACACGCCTAGGAAACTGAGCCATGAAGGCTGGAGAGGAAAGAAAGAACAAAAACAATACCAACAAACCAATTCAGGTCCAGTGGAGAGCTGAAGTGGGATGCCATGGTGAAGGAGAATAGCCAAGAGACAGGAGAAAAGACACAAACAGGGACACATGAGGCCTGACCTTGTCCACGTCTAAATACTATGATTCAGGTTCAGGGTCACAGGAAATTAAGAGTACCAGACACTAGACTGAAAGGTTTAGTAACCTATCATCCAAGTCCCCAACCTTGCCTCCAGGGATTCAACCATACCCATCACCTGGCCAATTTCTCTCCTATCTGCTGTGGCCCTCACACTCTTTTCTAAAACTTCCTGCCTATAAGTTCTCATATTTCTCTTACTCCCTCTTGAAGTAATTTCATAGTTTCTGGTCTGATGTTAAGGTCTTTGATCCATTTTGAGTTGATATTAGTTCATGTTGACAAACAAGATGCCTGGTTTTCTCAACACCAGTTATTGAAGAGGCTCTCTTTTTTCCACTATATATCTCGGTCTCCCTTATCAAATATCAGGTAAATGTAATGATATGGTTTTATTTCCTGGTTTTCTAGCCTATTACATTGATCTTTGGGTCTGTTTTTCTGGCAACACCAAGGTGGTTTTGTTATTATAACTCTGTAGTAGAGCTTGAGGTCAGAGATTGTGATACCTCCAGTGATACTTTTTCTTTCCTTCCTTCCTTCCTTCCTTCCTTCCTTCCTTCCTTCCTTCCTTCCTTCCTTCCTTCCTTCCTTCCTTCCTTCCTTCCTTCCTTCCTTCTCTCTTTTTCCTTTTTTTGCCTAGAATTGCTTTGGCTATTCAAGATATTTGTTATGAATTTTTGGATCATTTCCTCTATGTTGGTAAAGAATGTCATTGGGGGGCTGGGAATATGGCCTAGTGGCAAGAGTACTTGCCTCATATACATGAGGCCCTGGGTTCGATTCCCCAGTACCACATATACAGAAAATGGCCAGAAGTGGCACTGTGGCTCAAGTGGCAGAGTGCTAGCCTTGAGCAAGAAGAAGCCAGGGACAGTGCTCAGGCCCTGAGTCCAAGGCCCAGGACTGGCCAAAAAAAAAAAAAAAAAAAAAAAAAAAAAAAAAAGAATGTCATTGGGATTGTGATGGGGATTACTTTAAATTTGTAGATCACTTTTGGTAGTATGGTCATTGTGAAAATGACCATAATTCTACCTATCCATGAACATGGGAGTTCTTTCCATTTCCTAATGTTGTCTTTGATTTCTTTCTTCAAATTTTTATACTTTTTACTATAAAGGTTTTTCTATTTCCTTCGTTAGGCTTATTTCCAAATATGTTTGAGGCTATTGCAAATGGAGTTGTTTTCCTTATTTCACTCTCTTACAGAAAAGCTACTGATTATTGTGGGTTAATTTTATATCCTGCTACATTTCCAAAGTTATTGATCAGCAGTAGTCTCTTGGGGATGGAATCTTTTGGATACTTTAGATATAAGATCTTGTCATCTGCAAATACAGATAGTTTGACTTCTTCTTTCCCTATGTAAATCCCTTTTATGTCTTTTTCTTGCCTTATTGCTCTGTTTAGGAATTCAAAAATTATATTGAAAAGGAGTGGAGAAATTAGATATCAAAAGGAGACAATTTTAACAGGCTTTAGTTCCTACCAAAATGAAAGTTTATTAATGTCAAATAATTAAGTTGAATTTCTACCTGAAACTTGACTATACCTTTGGTTGCCAAAGAATCTGTGGCTCTCAAAAGTAAAGTACAACTGACCAACATAAAGGGGAAAAAACTATAAATTGGGGCTTTTTCAATGGTGATTATTACGCACAAGAGAAAGAAGATGGTGAAGTTGTCATGTCTTCACCAGAAAGCTAGAGGAGCCTTGACTTTGGGAACTGTCATTGTGTTATGTCAACAATTCCTGATGATAGTAGTAATAGCTATTAATATAGAATGCCTACAAAAGCATCATGAGCGTATGTAATCTCTAAAAACAACTCTGTAATGTAGAGATATATCTCCAAGTAAGCAAGATGGTGTGAAGAAAGGGCTTTGATGAGAATTATTGATCTTTGTCAGATTTGCAGGGTCATCTGGTTAGCAAGTTTTGACAGTGATCTCCCCTTTTTGTTGCCTTTTTGTGTCATTGCTTTGTCAGAAGTCTCCAGTGAACTCAAGTTGTGGCTATTTTATTTTCTTACCTGTTGCTAAAATTGGTGTATTGCTGTGGCTAGTGGTAAGGTATCATCATACATAATTTAGAATACTATGTGTTCTAGTCTGCTATTTTTTTAAAATTTTTTTATTGTCAGAGAGATGTACAGAGAGGTTACAGTTTCATACGTTAGGCATTGGGTACATTTCTTGTACTGTTTGTTACCTCCTCCCTATTTCCCCCCTCCCTGCTCCCCGTTTCCTTCTCCCCCCATGAGTTGTTCAGTTCATTTACACCAAACAGTTTTGCAAGTATTGCTTTTGTAGTCGTTTGTCTTTTTATCCTGTGTCTCTCGATTTTGCTATTCCCTTTCAGTTTCCTAGTTCTAATACCAGTATACACAGTTTCCAGTGTACTCAGATAAGATACAGAGATAGTGCAGGTACAACCACAGGAAGGGGATACAAGAGGATCATCATCAATGGAAGCTACGGTTTCACATCACATGTTGAAAGTAATTACAACAGTGATACAACACTCGTTTCCATAACATGGAGTTCATTTCACTTAGCATCATCTTATGCATTCATAGGGGCATAGCTATTAGGCTCTTGTGATCCTCTGCTGTGACTAGCCTAAACCTGTGCTAATTATTCCCTATGGGGGAGACCATAGAGTCCATGTTTCTTTGGGTCTGGCTCACTTCACTTAGCATAATTTTTTCTACTCTTCTATTTTTAAAGAAGTCATGTGCCCACTTTGTTATAGAGGAACACTTATGGAAAGTATGAGTGGGTGCACCTTTGAGCTTTCTCCCATTATAGCTGAGTGACTAACAAGTATAATATGTCTAGGTTAGAATCAGTAAAAGAAAAAAATGTGAAGTCGATCTTCAGATTGCTAGTGCGTGACTAATCAGTTAACCTAGTTCACCTTATTTCTCTTCCTCTCCTATCTTTCCGTCCTGCTCTTCATATCCCCCTCTTTCCTGCTGTCTTTCATTTTTTCTATTTTTTCACTCCCCTTTCTGTCTTCCTCCTTCCCTATTTTCCCCTTCCCTCCCTCTAAGGCCCACTAAATATCAGACTATTGGTGAGGCATAGATGATGCTCTATTTTCTTATTGAAGAACCAAAAAGAATATGAGGGTGGGCTAGTATTTCCTAACAGACTGTTCACTTTATAGCTATTCAGTCTATGGTTTACTTGCTATACCCAAAGGTACTGCCTTACTAATTCTTCATGGATTTACTAAAATACCTTCTTAAGCTGAAAGCTTTCTACTATCCAGTCTGAAAACATAGGTCCCGGCCATCCCAGAGGACCATGCGGAGATAATCACAGGCAGGAGAAGAAGGTTCATAAGGAGGTTTATTAGTGGGGCCATAGTTGCCACGGGAGAGGGAACAACATGGCGTCTGCACCTTATCCAGGTGGCAGCTTCTCTCTCTGTGGGTAAAGGGGAAGTAGTTAGGTAGTGAGTAGGAGTGGCTCATTAGGTAGGGGTGGACCTGGGGACTAGTGGGAGGAGCTGAGGACCTGAGGCTAGGGAAATGCTAACACAATCCTTGCCACATACCCCATTAGAATTATTCTATTGTCTGTGTCCACTTTGTTTAGAACAAAGCAATGGGTATAGGAGGGCCTTTATGACTTCTTGCTTATACTCTTCTTCCCTCCCAATTAAGGAAATGATGTTTTGTTTTACCTATACTCCAAATAGTCTTCCTTGATGCCTGACATGGATTTGTTTTCTTGCTTTTATAGGTTTTATACACAATACCGATTTGATTGGAGAGCCTCCTATATTTGCTTCCCCTTCCCCACAGGTTTCTAGTTGCTTCAGATTAACATTGTTCAAGTTACTTGTCTCACCTATTTTGATCATGTGGTCATTGCACATTTAGTCATCACCTCTACCTAGAAGTAGCTTACCCTTTCTATCTCCATTGGCATATCCAGCCTTCTTCTGGAGTGCCTTCTATTTCGCTCCCTTTTCACATTGTTTTCCAGTGTAAGTCAATTTTGTCTATGCTATTTGGTAGACAGTGTGGTAGTTTGTGGAGATAGGAGCATAAGGAAGACATGACCGTTGTTTTGTGAATCTTACTATGTGAGGAGGAGAAATTCTGTAGTGCAGCTTACAGAGCTTTCACCACCTTTGGGAGGATGACAGAGATGGTCTTCGGAAGTCTTCAATAAGAGTAGCTTTGATTCTCTTTCATTCTTCGGACTTCATAGACCTTTTTTTTTGTTGTTTAGGTAGAGGGGCAAAGGGATTCCATTGGCGGTAGGGGAAATTGGATAGATACCATTGTTTAAAAACAAGACATACATACCGTGTAAGTTCTATAAAAACCATTCCAAACAAAAAGAAAATGTGTTTCCTTGCAAAGTCTCAGCCTTTCTGTTTATACTGCCAGGGAGTTATGATATAAGTAAGTTGTTGTCATTTCCCCCTTTTCCCACCATATCAGTGCCTACTCCCTGTCCCCTGTTCCATCAGAGGTCTTCAGATCTTAGCTACACTAGAGCATAAGTGGACCTGCAGAGTTCCTAGCAAGGCTAGTGTTTCTCTTCTGTGCAGGCAGAGCCTTCTGTACTGACCTTTCTGAGAGGGCAGGCCATGACTTGCAACTGGGAGAAGAACATGTGAATTTCTTGATGGCATCATCGCCTCTGTGGGTCAGTACCTATCAGTGGGTTATTTGGAGAACAGATGTTTCTTCAGATTTGAGGCCAAAAGGGAAGAGTTGGGGAGGGAATGGGAGAAGGGAATATGGGGGAATATAGTAGAAAGGGCCACCCACTTCCCAGCAGAAAGCCTAGAAGGTCATTGGGACCTGAAGAGCTGATGGCTTCTGTGGGAAAGCAGTTCTCACTTCCTGGAATCCAGCCTTTTGCTGATTCTGAGCCTGAGCTGAGAAGGTGCAGCTCATTTTTGAAAGGGTTTCCTCTGGAAAATAAATGCTTTAGTACTGTAGCTGGACAAAGTCACAATATTTCTGTTTCTAGGAAGTTGTTCATTGACCCAAAGGTTGTTAGGCAGAAACTTAGGTCAACATGGACTTGAGGGAATTAGCATCTCCAGGGTACATTTGGAATACTCTGTCTAAGCTATTCACTTGTGAGTTCATCTGCTGACCCTCCCTGTCCAGTCCTCCGCCTACAGACTATTACCCAGAAGGTCACCAGGAATGAGGATATCTTTAAGTCACTCCACTCACCTTAATTATCTCTTTAAGGCACTTACCTTACAGGTTGATAAGAGGTAGGGTTTATGGTTTGAATCTGCAGTCTCATACAGAAAAGGACATATCTTTTAAGTTTTGAGCGGACACAAATTCATGCCACAAGAGAAGAAAATATTTTCTTTTTTGAATTCTCATTTATCATTATTGATGTTAGTACACAGGCTCATGCTACATCATTCAACTTTGGACTTTATCTTGTGAAATATTTTCTCCTACTTGCAAGGAAAAGTCACATTTTGGGGGAATTTCGTATGGTGAGTGTCATGCAAAAATGCTTACAGAGGCTAGAAAAATAACTTCATTAACATGTGTTAATGTATGTTCACTGTCTGTTGACATGTAAATTTTAGTCTCAAATCCCAGGTTTTATGGCCTGCAATTACCACTGCTGCCTTAAAGAGAAAGCCTCTAGCTTTTGTGTCCTGCAGTTTTCCCAAGTGACAGAATTCTAACAGGCAATAGATCTGTAGGATGACTGAAACATTAAAGCTTTTGACAAACCCAGAAATACTTGCTTAATAAGGGGAAAAAATAGTTCCAACTAGTTTTCCTAAAAGCGTGTAACTGAGTTTGATTAACTCTATTTATCTCTTGAGCATACAGAGAAGAACAAGAAAAATTAGGAAGGATACAATTTTAGAAATCTAAAAGTCATAAGCTCCCTGTAGTAATTAATGAACAGCATTTATGTTAAGCCAACGTAGGGTATCTTCATTATCTTCATTCTTCTTTCATAAATTATGGAAATGGGGCAAGGAACAAGCTGGAAATAGGGTATATCTGAACATCTGGCTGGCTGTCAAGTTGACCCCTGATGCCACTCACTGTTGTAGCTGTGGAACGGGAGAAACTTTCCTTTAAGCATGCTTTCATTCTGTCAGAAATTGACTAGTACGAACAAGACTGACTACTTTTATTGTCCTCAAATTTAACTTTTTTTCTTTTGATTCTTCAACTTATCTTAAGTATTTAAAGATGAAGCACTGGGAGACTTGTTGATATCCTTCAAGTTCTACGTCATCATAAATCTTCAATCTCCCACCTCCCTTGCAGCTGAGACTGGTTTTCTTCAGACTGCATACTAACCCTTGGAAGGTTGTGTCAGATAGTGGAGGGGAATGGGGATTAAAGCCTTTACCATGGCCTTGTAATCTGATGATTATTCTCTGCAAGAGAGATCTGCAGATTTATAAACCCTAATGACTAAATGAAAAAGTAAGAACAGGTTAATAAGATTTGAACGAGATCGACCCTCACGTATGCAGTTACTTCAGAACAAGACCAGTTTACTCCAGTGTGCTCATATCTGCTCCCTGCAAATATACAAAGGAAAAGAACTTCTGTCATCTTTAGAAGAGAGCTCAGTTGTTGAAATTGGAGAAATTAATGTATTCTCTTGAGCCCAAACACCTGTTCATCCTGTATCCCCTACCATGAATAATCAGTTCTCCTCATGATTATGATAGGCCTGTTGAGAAAATTGCCCATCTTCTTACTATAAATTTTATGCATACTCAAAATGAATATTTAAATTCTGATTTGTTAAGAGCTATGTCCAGTTGTTACTATTATATGATGATATGTAAGTAGGGCTTATGCAAAAGTGGGTTTTAATATAAAGATAAAATGTTTGGGATTTCCCAGTCTTATCCTAATAAAGTTACAAGAGCCAAATGTAACTTGTCTCCACTTCCCCTTTTTTTCAAACACCCCTATTCGCAAATATATGCTCCAAAGGAAACTATCATAAGGCATCTATATGACTACAGATCACTTGATTGTAAATTTCCCGCCATTTGTCTAACTCTCCTAAGTCACAAATATATGATCAAAAGGAGGATAATTATCATAAGACATCTATATGACTACAAATCATTCTATTGTAAGTCCTTTGGCAAAATGGCATGATTGATTTTGGAATTTAAGGTTCTTTGTAATACACTGCTTAGAAGTGACCATTTCAGAGAAGGCAAAGAGGAACTTAGACATACTCAGATAAGAGCACTGCATAAAAAAGGGAATCACACTGAATTGCCAAAGATTATTTTAATGGCTCAAACCCCTTCCTGTTAGAATAATTACAGGAACATCTTTAAGCTCTTCTCTGAAGAACTTGTGAATTCAAATAGAAAATGTTTTAATGAATTTAAATTATTTCAAAATTTGTATTAGAATTTCCAAGATGAATGTTTTTTGTATTCTCTTCCTTGTATATAAGCATTCACAGTCCTTACAGCATTTCCCTGCCTATCATTTATACAATTATATATGGCATTATTTCACATAAAATATCTCTTTTGAATGAGTATGTCTTTAGGAAAATAAGCATTAATTTGTTTTTGAAGAAGATCCATTTCAGAATAACATCTTTTTAAACTGCATAAAAATAAGTCTTGTTGCAATTTCTGCTTATAATTTTAGTGTGGTGACAAATGTTAGACTAGTGGGTACAAGCTAGAATAGTGATGCCTTCATTTCCAGTTCTGCAAGCCCTGTTAGTCATTGCAATGGAAATGAAGACTTCACTTCATCACCTGCCTGAAACAGAAGTCCTTCGGACAGACTTGTGCTTGACCTCTCATTAAATCAGCTTGCAGAGGACTAACCAGCAGATGCTGCTGACATGAACCCTGATGTAATCTCTTTAACCTTGTCCTGTAAGGCACACTTAAGTCGTGACCAGAGAATCAAAGTAAATGAGGTTTTATGTGAAAGTCTATAATCTAAGTGCAAGTTGATTAAAATGATGCCTGCTTTGTGTTTCTCATGAAACATTGGTTGCAATCCTATTTGCCGAGTTTCTTTTTGCCATTTGGAATTCATATACCTATGTATACCCATGTCTGTCTTTGTTTTTATTGTAACATGGTTAGTTCTTCATTATTACCATGTTCCACATTCATGGAATGAAGAGGCTTTTTGGAGAAGGAAGATATATGCAGAAAGCCTATTTGTTCATCCAAATAATAATCTGATAGACAACATATAGCATACTTTCAGAAATTTCTAGATGAAAGGTAACTTGCAGCTATTTTCTGTGTGGAAATATTTTCTTTCTATTTAATATTGTGTTACTAGAATTTTTTTCTGTTTCTTTCTCTCCCTCCCTCTTTCCTCCTTTGCTCTCTTTCTTTTGAAGCCCGATTTCACTATGTAGTTCATGCTAGCTTTCAGCTCTCTGCCTCCCTCTAGAGTGCTGGGATTCTAGATGTGGAAGCCAGGACTTCAAATGTGTGCACTTTGTGGAAGAGCTGGAGATTCGCACTGCATACTAGATTGAGGGGGTGGTGACAAGAAGTCTCATTATGTCTCTCACTTTTTGTCAAGTAGCTGTGTGGCATTATGCTAGCTTTTTTTTTTTTTTTTTGTGATGTTGCACAGGGCTAGCTAGCCAGTGCTGTGCTCATGAACTATACTCCCAGTTACTTTTTGGTTATATACATTTTGGATACTCTGCAGGTATATTGGGTCATCTATTTGAACATTTATTAATTAAGGGTTGGAGATGTAGAGCATTTGCCTAGCACCAGTGAGGCCCTGGGTTGAATCCTCAGCACAGCAAAATAACAATTGAAACTTAAAACTTGAGTATTGAGATATAAATTAAATTAAATGAAGTTCCCAGGTCGAAGGTGCAGAGGAAGATTAATTTTAAGGTCTAGTCACATAACAGCTTTAGTACCCTTGGAAACGCTTTCATTTCTTCCCCAAACCCACACTTTGAATCTCTGAGGCTAAGTGAATTTTGAGTTTGGCATTTATATGTAAAGATGTTGATATCATCTAGCAGACTTTAGCTGTTTTGGGTGATGTCTACTCAATAAATGTTTAATGAAACTCTTTTTTTTTCTATATATGTGGTGGTGAGGAATCGAACCCAGGGCTTCATGCATACGAGGCAAGCACTCTACCACTAGGCCATATTCCCAGCCCGAAACTCTTGTTTTTTAAAAATGTAATGTGACACTTCGTCAGTCTTGTCCTAAGCAAGTGGTATATATTTAAGTAGCATTTTGCTCTGAGTCTTTGACTACAATGTCTGCAGTAGGGCTTCTCCTTCCTCCCTCGGCCTCTGTGAGGGCAATAGCAGCCAGCATAAGCAGCAGATTCCCCAGTGCTTACCGAGGTAAGACAACACTGCCATTGTCAATCTGGAATCAATAAGGCACAATGAACTGTTTTCACATGTCATAGTGGTGGCGTGGTTACATTTGCTAGCAAAGACTCCATACTATGATATGGCTATAATGTTTTAGCATTTTCTAGAGCACTTAAACTAGTTTTTGTGGGGCTGGGGATTTGTACTCAGGGCCTCCCAATGCTACCACTGAGTTATGTCCTCAGCAACAGAGCACTTTCTACTTTGCTCTTTTGAATTTCTTCACAGGCACTCTGTGTTTATAAGGAAGGGTACAAAATCTGGAGAGTGAAATCTTGTTGGGTATCACACAGCTGAGAATTTAACTTCAGCTTGTTCTGATTTTGAAGTCACAGTAGCAAACCCTCTCAACACTTGGCCCTGTGTTCCAAAAGGTCATACTTTTTTGTTATTTTATATATGCATGCATACAAAATTTCTTTACTTTTCTCATAGGCAAATGACTTGTTCCTGTTTCTCTTCTTCCCTCTTTCTACCTCACATGGCATAGAAGTCTTTTGTTTATATGTGTGTGTGCATGCATGCATACATACACACACCATGCCTGGGATTGAATTTATGGCCCTAAATGCTGTTTTTGAGCTTCTTTTGCTAAAGGTTAGTGCTTTACCAGGTGAATGAACCACAGGTCCACTGTCAACTGCTTATTTTTTTCAGTAGATTAGTGGAGATAAGTCTCATAGACTGTTCTGCCTGGCTTTGAGCCACAATCTTCTGATCTCACCTCCTGATTAGGATTACCAGTGTGAGCCATGGGCACTTGGCTTGGCATAGTAGGTGTGTTTTTTTAAAATCAGTTCTTGGGCCGTTGAGAAGTGGCAGTGGCAACGTGTTCAGATGAGTCCTTAGGGACTTTATCCTAGATCTGCTGGAGAAGGTTATCGTATGAATTATGGAGGCTCACATCTGTAATCGTAGCTACTCAGAAGGCCGACATCTGAGGATTGCAGATCAAAGGCATCCCAGGTAGAGAAGTCCATGGGATTCTTGCTTTTTTTGAGATTCATTTCACTTATTTAAGTTCTACAGCTGATGAAAGTCCAAAGGGCTTTTAGGGTAAACAAGCCATCAATCCAATTTCACTGTGTTGTTGTTGTTTAGGACATTGTGTGGTATTTAAGGCATGCAGGAAATGGCCACATGCTCTGTAACTCTCACCCTTCATTAAACATAGAGAACTCCTTTGTTCTACTCTTTTCACTTGTACTTTCAACAAATTCTAACTGACCACATTCTCTGTCAGAGATTGTGTCAACGGATTTATCCTTAGATTACACAAAATAGGTTTTTGGAGAGTGGCATGGGGCAGCCTGGTCCTAGAAAAGCTGGGAATAGAAATGCATAATTAAGCGTAACTTGAGTAACACCTGTGCTTTCTGGCCCAGTAGCTGTGCTGGGCTCCCCCACGAGCTTTCAATGGTGTGAAAAAATAGACCTAACTCATTTTAAGTCAGTCACTACCATGAGATTTTTTTTTTTGTTGCCAGTCCTGGGGCTTGGACTCAGGCCCTGAGCACTGTCCCTGGCTTCTTTTGGCTCAAGGCTAGCACTCTGCCACTTGAGCCACAGCGCCCCTTCTGGCCGTTTTCTATATACATGGTGCTGAGGAATTGAACCCAGGGCTTCATGTATACCAAAGTAAGCACTCTTGCCACTAGGCCATATTCCCAGCCCCCACCATGGGATTCTTATCTCCAATTAATCACAGAAAAAGCTGGAAGTGGTGCGGTGGCTCAAGTAGTATAGCACTAGCCTTGAACAAAAAAGAACTCAGGCATACCTAGGCCTCGACTTCAAGCCTAAGGACTTGCAAACAAAAGATACCCTCAGGAAGTAGTGGAGTCTGAACTAAAGGGGCTATGTGGGGCTGTTGTCTCGACATTAAAATATAATCAGCAGGGGCTGGAGATATGGCCTAGTGGCAAGAGTGCTTGCCTCGTATACATGAGGCCCTGGGTTCAATTCCCCAGTACCACATATATAGAAAAGGCCAGAAGTGGCGCTGTGACTCAAGTGGCAGAGTGCTAGCCTTGAGCAAAAAGAAGCCAGGGACAGTGCTCAGGCCCTGAGTCCAAGAACCAGGACTGGCCAAAATATATATATATTCAGCAAATGTTTCCTACCAGGATGGCTGTCTTCTCTGAACATTCACCCTGTGGCACTTGTGCAAGGAGGGAGGCACTTGTGGAGAATTGCCTTTATGTATAAGGGAGCCACGAGTCCCAAGTGACTAAAGTTTTTATTATTTCAAATTGAATAAAATTGAAAATTCAGTTTCTCATTTGTACTAGGCACATTGTCGAGTGTACAGTATCCACCCGCTCTGCATACTGATCAGTGTGAATGTAGAACATTTCCATCACTGCACAGTTGTTTGGATATTACTCATCTTGTACAGCACCAGCATACGTTCTTCATGTTGGGTAATTGCACCCAGTCACTGACCTAGGAGAGGTATAGCTCAGACCCCTGGCAAACCTGTGTCACCTTGTCACCTTGTCCTGCCATGTCTCATGACTACTTCACAACTATTTCTTCTGTCTCTCCCAACTTTGGCTCTTTTCCTGGAGATGGAGGCAGACCATATGTTTGAGAGGAAGCATTACTCTGTCTTTATTGTTAAAATAGTAGGAATGCCCCATATTTTTCTAGTGTGTGGGGGGCCTTAAAACTGAGGTGGTAATATAAGGATTCTCACTAGAATTATATTTTAAGCTTATATTCTTTCACATATATTCGACAAGATGATTGCCTTTCCCTTTCCTTTTTATAGGAATGCTATTGGCTATTGATCCCAAGATTTTACGCATACTATATATGTGCTCTACCACAGTTACACCCATAAACCTGAAAGAAATTTTTGTTTTAGAAAATTATATACTTAGTGAAATGGGAGACTAATCACCTGTTTTTCCTTTCTGATGAAGTCCTACATATTTGCAGCTTTTAGGGAAAAGATTGTAAGGTCCTCAGAATTTTGCATCATGTAGAGGTTTTAAATTTGGGATGACAAAGTTATGAATACTTTTTGAATAACCTTATACTCTACAATGCAGCTCATGCTTGTTTGCAATGCCAGTAGGGATTTTTATACATAGAATGGCTTGTTAATACCAGGAATTAAAACCTTTTATTACTGGTGGGACATCTTAAGACAATCACTAGTCATTGTTAAAGAACAGCTCATTATTTTCCATATCTTAAAGATTGAACCCTTCACTATGATTAATAAAGGAGAGTTGTTATCTGCTTTGGTCACAAAAATTAATGTACAAAAGAAACACTTCGGCAAATTAAAAGTAAAATGGTAATATGAACACTTGTATCTGTACTGCTAATTAAAAGACTTAACTTACTAGGCCTTTGAGGGGGGAGGAAAGAAAGAAACAAACAAGTATAATTTGCCAGATTAATTTTATGGTCTGTTCTATTTAATCAAACTATACCTTTTAGTGAAAATGACAAATCTGAGTTGTCAGAATGTGGTAGATAAGGAAGATAAAGGTCATATATTCTAATGTCACAGAAGGTCTTATTAAAGGAACCTTAATTACATTAGGTATCCATGAAACATTAATTAAATACTGTCTGAAATAATTAGGTCCAAGTTACTGATGGTTTAATTAAACTCAGTTTCTTATATTATAAGAAAACTAAAGGTCCAGTATCTTTGCCAGCAACATAATTGATAGTATGTCAAAAAGGCAAAATAGTAACCTTGACCAACCATACAGACAGGGGGATAGGGCTCTGGTGGCCTTGTGTGCATCGACTTCACTCTCGGTGGTTGTCTGCGCTCCTGCCACCAGGTCTTCATGATGCTGAGCTGTTGTAATCTCTCAGTGTCTGGGCTTCTGGATAACAAAACATGGGCACACTAGAGTAGGGGAGATGGACATGACAGAACAAAGTCATCACCTCGGGCTGGAAGAGTTTATGCCACTTAGGCAGAAAGATGAGATGCTTTTTTTTTTTTTTTTTTTTTTGCCAGTCCTGGGCCTTGGACTCAGGGCCTGAGCACTGTCCCTGGCTTCTTCCCGCTCAAGGCTAGCACTCTGCCACTTGAGCCACAGCGCCGCTTCCGGCTCTTTCTATAAATGTGGTGCTGAGGAATCGAACCCAGGGCTTCATATATACGAGGCAAGCACTTTTGCCACTAGGCCATATCCCCAGCCCCAAGATGAGATGCTTTGCACACACGGTTTTTCCTTACAGATGCATCTTGTCTTTTTGGTTTACCTGTGCTCATTGTATCTCAGAAATGCCAGAAACCCTTTCTGACCACTAACCATCTGCTCAGAGGGCATTAAAACTCTCTCCTAAACTCCATTGTCATACTATTTGGTGTCAGCCAGAACCTTAATTTTCGTTTTCAGTCTGTATCTTTGCAGTTAAGAGCATGAGCTTATGGAATCACATTTCAGGGCTAGATTCTCAGCTCTGCCCTCGCTATATGACCTTGGGCAAGTTACTTCTTTCAGCTGATTTCCTCACTTGTAAAATAGTAGATGTAATAAAAACTATGTAACAGAATTGTTATGACATAATGCTTTAATGTATAAAAGCACTGAGCACAAGTGAAAAATACATGGTGAACCAAACAACACTGACACAGTCTGTGGTTAATTAAGATCATGGGGATTTAAAGTCCAGGTTAGGGAAGCTGGTGAATGTAAGTACAACACAAATTTAAAGTAACTTTAGAATGTGTCCAAAGATAGTACAAAGGCAAAAATGCGACTGGTGATTTTATGAATCAGTGAAGCAAAGTGAACTGCAGCTAATTTTTTTTTATCAAAAAATTTTTAAAAAATCTTTTTTTTAATTGTCAAAGTGATGTACAGAGGGGTTACAGATTCGTACGTAAGGCAGTGAGTACATTTCTTGTACAATTTGTTACCTCCTCTCTCATTTCCCCCTCCCCCTCCCCATTTCCCTCCCCCCCCCCCCATGAGCTGTACAGTTGATTTACACCAAATGGTTTTGTAAGTATTGCTTTTGGAATGGTTTGTCTTTTTGTCCTTCGTCTCTCAATTTTGATATTCCCTTTCCCTTCCCCAGTTCTAATGCCCGTATATACAGTATCCAGGGTATTTGGATGAGATATAGTGGTAGTGAGGGTACAGCCACAGGAAGGGAATACAAGAGCAACGAAACTAAACAAAACAAACAGACAAGAAAAATAAAAAAGGTACGGTTTTACATGGTACATTGATAATAATTACAACCGTGGTATCACTTTTTAGTTTTTGAGCCCAGGACTGCCAAAATTATCCTCTCTGTGTGGTAGGAGAAATGTTGGTGGTTGGTGATTCAGGAAGGACAAAGAACAATTTCACTGTACTCTGGGATAGCTGGTTATCTTTCCATCTAAATGGGACAAACTAATCAGGATAATAGTCTGAACTTCAGCCTATGTTAGCACACATACTCCTCACAACTGCTTTGTGAAGTACTTCTTTGGAGCTTGAACTCTGGGCCTGGGCACTGTCCACTGTCCACGAGCTCTTCAGCTCAAGGCTAGTGCTCTACTACTTGCGCCACAGCGCCACCTCCTGTTTTCTGGTGGTTCATTGGAGATAAGAGTCTCACCGACTTTCCTGCTCAGGCTGGCTTTGAACCTCAATCCTGAGATCTCAGCCTCCTGAGTAGGTAGGATTACAGGCATGAGCCACCGGGCCCAGATTGTGAAATACCTCTGTTAGCCCCATTTTACAGATGAGATGTGATTACAGAGTGGTAAAGATTCTTGTGCTAGCCAATAGCCCTGAGGGTCTTGAGTCCATGTGATATTCTTCCTGTTAGTGACACTACCCTCTACAAGTCTGGCACTGTGTTTGAGTTTAGAGAACTCCAGTGGCCCAAAATGTATCAGTCCTCATGACTAGAAGAATGGAAAATAGATAGATAGGTAGATAGATAATGGATAGATGAATAGATATCATTTTTTCCCCCCAATTTTGGGTCTTGAACTCAGGGTCTGGGTGCTATCCCCGAGCATCTTTGTGCTCAAGGCTATTGTTCTACTACTTAAGCCACTTCTAGCTTTTCTGGAGTAGTGTATTGGAGATAAGAGTCTCATGGACTTTTCAGCCCAGTCTGGCTTTGAATCGCCCTCCTCAGATCTCAGCCTCCTGAGTAGCTAGCAGAAAAAGCGTGAGCCTTGCATACCTGCCTTGGACTTTTTTTTCCCCAATTTTTTATTATCAAACTGATGTACAGAGAGGTTACAGTTTCATACATTAGGCATTGGATACATTCTGCCTTGGACTTTTATATTTTTGCTCAAGGGAAGTGCTCTACCACTTGACCCACAACTCCACTTCCAGTTCTGGTTTTTTCTGAGTAGTTTATTAGAGATAAGAATCTCATGCACTTTCCTGCCCAGGCTGACTTTGAACTGCAATCCTCATATCTCAGTGTCCAGAGGATTACGGCAGTGATCACTGGTGCCCAGCTTGTCCCTGAGCTTTTGTGCCCAAAGTGAGTGCTCTACCACTTGAGCCACAGCTCCACTTGCAGCGTTTTTGGTGGTTAATTGGAGATAGGAGTTTCACATACTTCCTTGCACCGACTGGCTTTAATCACAGTCCTGAGATCTCAGCCTTCTCAGTAGCTAGGATTACAGATGGGAGCCACTGGTGCCGGGCAGCTTTTATATTTTTAATGGATTGTAATGAAGGAGGAGGTGAGTAATAACAGATTCAATCTATTTAGTATCTGATCCTTTACAGAAAATATCTGCTTGCTGTCCATGTTCATTGCAATGCTTCCCAAACAGATATGTTTAAGATTTCCCTGGAGATCGTAAGGTACACAGTTAGACTTTTTCCATGTTAGGAGCATTTTTGTTAGCAAACTTGAAATAGTTTTAGAATTTCTTTCAAGACACATTTGGTGGCTATGAATGCCATAAAGATTTTGAGACAGGGTCATAGCATGCAGCACAGGTTGGTCTAGAAGTATCTGTGTAACCTTTGTTTGCCTCAACGTCACAATTCTCCTGCTTCAGTTTTGTGAGTGCTGAGATTACAGGTGTATGTTACCATGCCCAGCATTTCAATGTCATTTCTTCTTATTATGTTATAACCAGGTACTAGTATCTCTCACCTAGTTTCCTTAACTCTTGTTATTGTATTATTATGCATGTAGATAGTTGTTCAAAATGATATTCTGTGTATGTATATTGGGTGGGTGATTACTAGAGTTGTTTATTTCATCATCTTGCTTTGCTCTCTTAGGTTTTAAAAATTATTTTAGGAATTCTTAATAGTGCAGGAGAATTTCATTGTGAAAATTTCATAGATGTGTATAATATACTTGGAAAAATTATCTTCCCCTGTATTATTTTCCCTTATCCTTCTTCCTCTCTTTTACAAACTTTGTTAGGTATGTTTCATTATGCTATCTTCATTCACATATAGCTATCTTTGTCTCTACATATAATTTGAAACTTTTTTTTTTTTTTTTGGCCAGTCCTGGGCCTTGGACTCAGGGCCTGAGCACTGTCCCTGGCTTCTTCCCGCTCAAGGCTAGCACTCTGCCACTTGAGCCACAGCGCCGCTTCTGGCCGTTTTCTGTATATGTGGTGCTGGGGAATCGAACCTAGGGCCTCGTGTATCCGAGGCAGGCACTCTTGCCACTAGGCTATATCCCCAGCCCCTAATTTGAAACTTTTTAATCACTCTTTCTTCTTCTTTCC